>NC_134484.1:144722216-145322216 GCF_040206685.1 Ascaphus truei
TGTACATGTGTGTGTGTACGTGTACATGTGTGTGTGTGTACGTGTGTGTGTGTGTGTGTGTGTACGTGTACATGTGTGTGTGTGTGTGTACGTGTACATGTGTGTGTGTGTGTGTGTCTACGTGTACGTTAGGGGGGGGAGGAGGAGGTGGGAAGGGGGGGAGGAGGAGGTGGGAAGGGGGGGGGGAGGAGGTGGGAAGGGGGGGGAGGAGGTGGGAAGGGGGGGGAGGAGGTGGGAAGGGGGAGGAGGAGGTGGGAAGGGGGGGGGAGGAGGAGGTGGGAAGGGGGGGGGAGGAGGAGGTGGGAAAGGGGGGGGAGGAGGAGGTGGGAAGGGGGGGAGGAGGTGGGAAAGGGGGGGGAGGAGGAGGTGGGAAGGGGGGGAGGAGGAGGTGGAAGGGGGGGGAGGAGGAGGTGGGAAGGGGGGGGGAGGAGGAGGTGGGAAGGGGGGGAGGAGGAGGTGGGAAGGGGGGGGGAGGAGGTGGGAAGGGGGGGGAGGAGGAGGTGGGAAGGGGGGGGGAGGAGGAGGTGGGAAGGGGGGGAGGAGGAGGTGGAAGGGGGGGGGGAGGAGGAGGTGGAAGGGGGGGGGAGGAGGAGGTGGGAAGGGGGGGAGGAGGAGGAGGTGGGAAGGGGGGGGGAGGAGGTGGGAAGGGGGGGTGGAGGAGGAGGTGGGAATGGGGGGTGGAGGAGGAGGTGGGAAGAGGAGGTGGGAAGGGGGGGAGGGGGGGAGGAGGAGGTGGGAAGGGGGGGGAGGAGGAGGTGGGAAGGGGGGGAGGAGGAGGTGGGAAGGGGGGGAGGAGGAGGTGGGAAGGGGGGGAGGAGGAGGTGGGAAGGGGGGGAGGAGGTGGTGGAAAGGGGGGGGAGGAGGTGGTGGGAAGGGGGGGGAGGAGGAGGTGGGAAGGGGGGGGGAGGAGGAGGTGGGAAGGGGGGGGAAGGGGAGGTGGGGAGGAGGGGGAAGGGGGGGTGGGGAGGTGGGAAGGGGGGGAGGAGGAGGTGGGAAGGGGGGGGAGGAGGAGGTGGGAAGGGGGGGGAGGAGGAGGTGGGAAGGGGGGGGGAGGAGGAGGTGGGAAGGGGGGGAGGAGGAGGTGGGAAGGGGGGGGGAGGAGGAGGTGGGAAGGGGGGGGGGAGGAGGAGGTGGGAAGGGGGGGAGGAGGAGGTGGGAAGGGGGGGGAGGAGGAGGGAAGGGGGGGAGGAGGTGGGAAAGGGGGGGGGAGGAGGTGGGAAAGGGGGGGGGAGGAGGTGGGAAAGGGGGGGGAGGTGGGAAAGGGGGGGGAAGGTGGGATGGGGGGGAGGTGGTGGGAAGGGGGGTAGAGGGGGGAGGTGGTGGGAAGGGGGGGAGGAGGGGGGAGGTGGTGGGAAGGGGGGGAGGAGGGGGGAGGTGGTGGGAAGGGGGGGAGGAGGGGGGAGGTGGTGGGAAGGGGGGGAAGTGGTGGGGAGGAGGGGGGGTAGAGGGGGGAGCGTGGTGGGAAGGGGGGGAGGAGGGGGGAGGTGGTGGGAAGGGGGGCAGGTGGTGGGGAGGAGGGGGGAGGAGAGGGGGAAGGGGGGGGGAGGGGGTGGGAAGGGGGGGTGGTGGGAAGGGGGGGGGTGGGAGGAGGTGGGAAAGGGGGGGGAGGAGGTGGGAAGGGGGGGGGAGGAGGGTGGGATGGGGGGGAGGTGGTGGGAAGGGGGGGTAGAGGGGGAGGTGGTGGGAAGGGGGGGAGGAGGGGGGAGGTGGTGGGAAGGGGGGGGAAGTGGTGGGGAGGAGGGGGGGGTAGAGGGGGGAGGTGGTGGGAAGGGGGTGAGGAGGGGGGGAGGTGGTGGGAAGGGGGGGAGATGGTGGGGAGGAGGGGGGGTGGTGGGAAGGGGGGGTGGTGGGAAGGGGGGAGGAGGAGGGGGAGGTGGTGGGGGGAAGGGGGGAGGGGGTGGGGAGGAAGGGGGAGGGGGGAAGGGCGGGGGGAGGAAGGGGTGGGAAGGGGGGGGGAGGTGGTGGGAAGGGGGGGGGGAGGTGGTGGGAAGGGGGGGGAGGTGGTGGGAAGGGGGGGGGAGGTGGTGGGAAGGGGGGGGAGGGGGGAGGTGGTGGGGAGGAGGGGGGAAGGGGGGGAGGTGGTGGGGAGGAGGGGGGAAGTGGTGGGAAGGGGGGGAAGGTGGTGGGAAGGGGGGTGGGGGGGAGGTGGTGGGAAGGGGGGGTGGGGGGGAAGATGGTGGGAAGGGGGGGGTGGGGGGGAAGGTGGTGGGAAGGGGGGGCGGGTGGGGGGAAGGTTGGTGGGAAGGGGGGGTGGGGGGGAGGTGGTGGGAAGGGGGGGGAGGTGGTGGGAAGGGGGGGAGGTGGTGGGAAGGGGGGGGGAGGTGGTGGGAAGGGGGGGGAGGGGGGAGGTGGTCGGGGAGGAGGGGGGAAGGGGGGAGGTGATGGGGAGGAGGGGGAAGTGGTGGGAAGGGGGGGAAGGTGGTGGAAGGGGGGGTGGGGGGGAAGGTGGTGGGAAGGGGGGGTGGGGGTGGGGGGAAGGTCGGTGGGAAGGGGGGGGGTGGGGGGGAAGGTGGTGGGAAGGGGGGGGGTGGGGGGGAGGTGGTGGGAAGGGCGGTGGGGGGTGGAGGGGAGGTGAAGGGGGTGGGAGGTGAAGGGGGTGGGGGGTGGAGGGGGTGGGGGGTGGAGGGGAGGTGAAGGGTGGAGGGGAGGTGAAGGGTGGAGGGGAGGTGAAGGGGGGGGTGGAGGGGAATGGGGGGGGGTGGAGGAGAGGTGAAGGGGGGGTGGAGGGGAGGTGAAGGGGGGTGAAGGGGGTGGAGGGAGGTGGAGGGGAGGTGGAGGGAGGGTGAGGGGAGGTGAAGGGGCGGTGAGGGGAGGTGAAGGCCGCTCCCTCACCCCGTCCGGCCCGCCTCACTCACCCCGTCCGGCCCGCTCCCTCACCCCGTACGGCAGCTCCCTCAGCCGTCCGGCAGCTCCCACGTGGATCTGAGGCGGGAGGCAGCTTGTTGTGGCCGCTCCCCCGCTGTGTCCCCGGGCGCTCGCTCCCCCGCTGACTGTAGCGGCGCCGGGGGGGAGGGGGTGGAGGGGAGGTGAAGGGGGGTGGAGGGGAGGTGAAGGGGGGTGGAGGGGAGGTGAAGGGGGGTGGAGGGGAGGTGAAGGGGGGTGGAGGGGAGGTGAAGGGGGGTGAAGGGGGGAGCTGAAGTGAAGGGGGGTGAAGGGGGGTGAGGGGAGGTGAAGGCCGCTCACTCACCCGTCCGGAAGCTCCCACGTGGATCTAAGGCGGGAGGCAGCTTGTTGTGGCCGCTCCCCCGCTGTGTCCCGGGCGCTCGCTCCCCCGCTGACTGTAGCGGCGCTGGGGGAAGGGGGGGGGGCTAAAAGCGCGGGAAACACGGGGAGAGGAGGAGGTGCGCGCGGGTGTGGAAGCTGATGTTCGGGGAGGAAGAGGCGGAGGCTCCGGGACCGGTGGGTATGTGAGCCCCACCCCCCCGGGTTATACATGCTGCTAATGTACACCCCCCCCCCTACTGTGTGTATGTGTGTGTGTCCCTGTGTGTGTGTCCGTGTGTGTGTTTGTGTCCCTGTGTGTGTGTGTGTGTGTCCCTGTGTATGTGTGTCCCTGTGTGTGTGTGTGTCCCTGTGTGTCCTTTGGCCCGTCACTCCGCCTCAGGCCAATGAGAGGTGTGCGGGGGCGGCCCAAGGGACCAATGAGATTTCCCCTAGGGACACCGGACATCCAGGCAGGCAGGCATGCATGCAGGCAAACATACAGTGCTTTCACTAATATAGTATAAGATATATGGTGGGGATTTCTTTTTTGCCATTCTTCTTTTATTTACAACATGTGGTACACTTACTCCCTTTGCCATTTATTTTTTTAATTGTAAAGTTTAAACTAATCAGCAATAAACGCAGAAAGCTGTGCTTTTATCTTCCGGGATATGTTTTCTAAAGGTAGCCTTTTAATGCCTAGCAGTGCAAAATTATGCACGAGGGCCTCAAACATCCAAATGTAGAATACAGGAATATTGGGAATATATCAACCACTACACCTGTTTTTAATGTGATTTGGTTTAGTTTTATCAATTTGGCTAATAATGGCAGCATATTTAGTTTAAAAAACAGTAACAAAAGGGATAGAGTCTAGACTAGAGCAAAAATATACCTACTGTAAGTATACAACAGCTTACAAATATCACACCAAACATACGGTAAAGACTGTAAAAATTCTTCAAGCATTTGGTTAATGTAAAGATAGTAAAAGTTGTAACATTTATTTTAAACATATTATTCGTCTAAAAATTGTGCTATTTCCCTATATTTAATCTATTGTACCACTGCGATTAATTCCCTCTGGTCCTTGGAGAAATTGCGTTTTAAGCAGAGTGAAACAATCTACACAAATTGTGACAACCCACTTTTAAAAAACGTGACCATCTAAAATTGTTCTTCTATTTTTCATTCCAGCGTCGATTATATTTATAGGAACGTAAATGCTTCTATCTGTAACATGCACACATTCACTAAGAAGGAAAACAGATGATATTTGGTATCAGTTTTAAGCGGAGACTAAAATCTCCCCACATCAAAGCCACAGTGTCACTAAAATACTCTGAAACTGCTGGAATTCATAATTCTTCCGAAGATGAAACAAAAATTATTGCAAGTAGAAAAATAACAAAGAGCATGCTTTGTCCACAAATGAACGCCATTAATAAGTTTAACAGTGTTTGAGTTCCTGCCAAACGGTTCAAATTATCTTTAGAGTTCCTGGCACTGTATTTATTCCTGGTCATATGTTATGGTGCTTCAAAGCAACATTGTTACTTTTTCACTTATCTGAAACAGCTTAGACACAATTTAAATCTCTAGGATCTTTATAAGGATGCATTCCAGGCAAAATTACTCACAAAAAGGCACTGTGAAGAAACAAACATTTAAATAAAGACATACTGTATATTGAATCCACAGTTTTAGGTTACATTTTTTGAGAGGGAGGTTACATTTTTAAAGTAAAATTAAGTAGTTTACATAATTTACATACATATACTTTGATTTGAATAATGCATCAATTTGATATCAATTTACCCATTTTGTGTCATATTAGTTATACTGTGGGACTGCTTTGATTAATAATAACAATTTTTTAATATTTTCGCATTTGTTTCCATACTAGTGTCTCAGCCCAAAACGCTGCGCCTTGTGCCCCAATCCCCCTCCTTTTTGCAAAATGATGGACTTTACTTCTTTCGTTCCCCACCTTCTCTTTCTCCTCCCTACTTCTCTCTTTTCCACACTTTCTCTCTCTATCTTCCCCCACTCCTCTCTCCCTCTCCACAGCATCTCTTTCATTTAATACCTTACAATATCATCAATTCTTTCCGCCTCTGTCTCCTCCAGCATTATTGTTTTCTCCTCACATGTCAACTGACTTACTGGTACTATTTCTTCCTTCAGATGTTTTCTGTCTAAACTTTATAGCTATCTGACTCACCATATCCGCCACCAGGCTATGTGCATTATGATGTCAGTAAGGTCCCTGTAAATTCACTTTTCACTTTACTTGCATACATGTAAGTATCGTTACTGATATATACCAGTTTTTAACTGCACTAAGTTACATAAGCTTATGCTGAGTGTATTAACCCCTTCAGAGTATATTTCACAGAACATTTGTATGCATTTAGCATAGGGACCTGCTACTGAGACTTACCTTGATGTTGGTTTGCAGGCTTGTCATAATTTGATCAAAGGATGCAACCAAACGTCTCCTTCGTCTTACAGACTTAGGTTTGTATTGTATTGTATGTCTTTATTTATATAGCGCCATAAATGTACATAGCGCTTCACAGTAGTAATACATATCATATAAATAACAAAGAATATAAATAACAGATCATGGGAATAAGTGCTTCAGACATACTGTAAAAGTAACATTAAGGAAGGAGTCCCTGCTCCAAGGAGCTTACAATCTAATTGGTAGGTAGGGAGAACGTACAGAGACAGTAGGAGGGAATTCTAGGAAGTGCGTCTGCAGGGGGCCAAGCTTAATGTATCATGTGTCCATGATTATCCAGTGCTATTCATATGCTTCTTTAAGCAGATGTGTCTTAAGGTGAGTCTTAAAGGTGGATAGCGAGGGGGCTAGTCGGGTATTGAGGGGAAGGGCATTCCAGAGGTGTGGGGCAGAAAGTGAGAAAGGTTTAAGGCGGGAGAGAGCTTTAGATACAAAGGGGGTAGAAAGAAGACATCCTTGAGAAGAACGCAAGAGTCGGGATGGTGCATAGCGAGAAATTAGGGCTGAGATGTAAGGAGGGGCAGAAGAATGTAAAGCTTTAAAAGTGAGCAGGAGAATTGAGTGTGAGATACGGGATTTAATCGGAAGCCAGGAGAGGGATTTCAGGAGGGGAGATGCGGAGACAGATTTAGGAAAGAGTAGAGTGATTCTGGCAGCAGCGTTTAGGATAGATTGTAGCGGAGACAGGTGAGAGGCAGGAAGGCCAGACAGCAGGAGGTTGCAGTAATCGAGACGTCAGAGAATGAGGGCCTGAGTCAGAGTTTTAGCAGTTGAGTAACAGAGGAAAGGGCGTATCTTTGTGATATTGCGGTGGAAAAAGCGACAAATTTTAGAAACGTTTTGAATATGAGAGGAGAATGAGAGAGACGAATCAAGTGTAACCCCTAGGCAGCGTGCTTGGGCTACTGGGTGAATTTCCAATAGCAATGTGGAAGGAGGTACAGTAGTAGGGCCAGGTTTGGGAGGAAGTATAAGGAGCTCTGTTTCACTATGTATATATATTTCCCCATTTATTGTTAGCCCAATGGGAGAAGTGCAGGGATTCTCTGTTTTTTCACATATGTATGGCCAATCTTTTCACCAGCAGCATGCTCCTTACATAGAGAAACGCGGTCAATATATATATACTATATTTTACTGATTAGCCAATCTCATGGAGGTAGAGACAAAACTTTTTTTTAATACAGGGAGATTTGCATGACATATTAAGGTGCAAATCTCCCTTTGCAAGTCTATCTGACTGAAGAAAGTGTTATTGTCAAAAATGTACTTACTTTGGGGTGAATATAATAAGTTATGTTTGTTTTAATACTCTGTGAAGCGATTAACAGTTTATCTTAAGAAGGCAGGTGTCCTAGTAGAAATGTGATGTTGCTATCATTTTGAGAACCCTGGGTGCACATTACATATCAATCAAGCAACCACTATTACCACAACCAATTCTTTCACCATCTCTGGTCATAAATCAAGGGGACTACTGTTACGGTTGTGCTCGCCACAAACCGGGACCGGACCGCGGAGCTGAGGTGGGGTAATATAATCACCGACCTTAATCCGCGCAGACTGATCCGGAGTGCGCAGTTCGTAGTCGTACATAGCAGGGTCGGGATTGGAGAAGGCAGCATCGTCGTTATTCAATTCATAGGGAACCTCACAGGGCTGATTGGCAGGGGTTAACGTAGACATATCCTTGGGGTCTAAGTAACGGGAGGTGCAATCAGGGCCAGAGACCGTGGCAGATTCTACCTTAGGGGGCAGTGATAGTGGGACGGTCTGGTCATTTTTTGGAGAGGAAGGTACCGCCACAGGTTTAACAACAGGACTGACAGAAAAGGGTTTGTGAAAAGTCTGTGCGTAGGCAGCAAGTAGAGGTTCATGCTCACTTATGCTCCTGTCAAATTCCAGGAATAATTTAAGGGTGGTGTCTATGGCCTAAGCCGCTACCCCAAAATCCACAGTTTCCAAACCTGGAGTACACATAAGAAGGAGTAGTTGGGAGTACTGGGCTTGTAACATCTTCTTTACCTCTCTACATACCTGAGACCTTGCAAGTATTTATTTACGAGTTAGTCTTTCTGCAGGGGTTAACACTTCGTACATACAAGCAAGATTAGGCGGAGGCAGTCTTTCAAACAGATACTATTTTTCAAACAGGGACTGGTCCGCAGCCTGGGACATAGGTACAGTTAAACATTTACCAACCCCCGCCACGGCGCGGCCCGGTTTTGTGGGGCCGAGCATACTGTTACGCCGGTGCTCGCCCCAAACCGGGACCGGACCGCGGGGCTGAGGTGGGGTAATATAATCACCGACCTTAGTCCGCCCAGACTGATCCGGAGTGCACAGTTCATAGTCGTACATCGCAGGGTCAGGATTGGAGAAGGCAGCATCATCGTTATTTAAGCAGGAGTTCGGCAACAGGTAGTCAGGAGTTCCCCGCTTCAGCTTAGGAGCGTGAGCGCGGGAGTGGCCTCTGCGCGAGGAGCGGGCTCGGCCCATGATGCCGGTCTCAGTAGGGGGAGACTGCAGGCTGGCCGAAGTACACCGCGGGGCAGCGTCGGGGAAACCAACGCTTCAGCACAGAAGTCCAAGGCAGGCCACTGCATGGAGATTAACTGCAGGCCTCAGAAAACGAAGGGTAACCACTGCTAGGGGAGAATGCAGCAGGTACCAGTGCTGGCTAAACAACGCTTCAGCACAGGAGACAGGAACAGGCCTCTGGATGCTCAGTAACTAGAGATGAGACCAAGAGAGGTTAGTACATAAGGAGACAAGCCTGGGCGGCTTGTGGCAGAGACAGTAACATCCAGAGAAGGATTTATGCTCGGCTCTGATTCAGAGCCGAAGCCCAACATATAAAGGGCGGAGATCCAATCACAGGGGAAGGGTGTGTGAGCATTCGTCCACTGATGGAGCACAGGGCAGAAGCTGCAATGAGAGGCAGCACCTGTGCCATTGATTGCCAGAGGGAGCTTTAGCAACTGCAGAAGTCTGCAAGGTTCTAATCAAAGCCAGGAGCGGATTCCTTACAACTACAAACTATATTTACTAAGCAATCTCCTGACATAAGACACCTCCCAGCACTGGAAGACACTTTAGAGACCATGCACTTGAAAGCAGAAGACTGCTTAGTAAATAAGACGCAATGTACCAAAATCTTCAGCAGTGGCTATGGGCAGACGGCCTAAAGATTAGCATACAGTCACTATGTATTCCCCAGAAACCATGATCTGCTACAGAACCTAATTTAAGACAACAGCCTGGTTTGATGCACTTTCCCTCCCCCCCCCCCTTCCCCTCCCCTTTGCGTTATGCTGGTCATCCTGAGGGGTGTATTTGGTGCTTGCTGAGAAAAGAGACTGGATGAGAGAACAAGTTTGTTAAAATATTAGTGAATGGTGACGAGCAACCCACCAGGAACAAACTTCAATTAGATATTAATAGAAAACTAAACAGGCAAAGCCTTAATTGACTTCAGCTTTATTCGCCTTGAGGATGCTGGTGAGAAAAAGAATCTCCAACGTATCCCATTTTTTTTAAAAACTTGCAGGGGGAGGGCACAGGCCTAACATGCTACACAGATTCTCTCCCTGAGTCTCCATGTGCTGCGTCTGAAACAGAATAACAGGACTCATTCTAAAAATGATGGCAGAGTTTGCTACCAAAGAGGACTTTAACAAGCTCTGCACTAAAGATGACCTGCAAGGGTTGCTAGATCAAATAAAGCAAACAATTAAATATTAACTACAGTAAATCAAAAAAGGATGTTGCTCACCTGGGAAATAGGATGTCAGATTTAGAAGAGTTGTGAGAGGCCTGGATCAACACAAGAATCTCTATGCAACAAAATCCATGAACAACAGACAATGATTCAAGACCTTTAATACCAGGTTGAGGATTTAGATAATCATATATGTATGTATGCCTTTTTATTTATATAGCGCCATTAATGTACATAGCGCTGCACAGCAGTAATATACGCAACAATCATATAAATAACAAATAATATAAATAACACCTAAAGGGGAGAAGTGCTTCAGACATAAAAGTAACATTTAGGGAAAGGAGTCCCTGCTCCGAAGAGCTTACAATCTAATTTGTTGGTAGGAAGAACGTACAGAGACAGCAGAAGGACATTCTGGTAAGTACATCTGCAAGGGGCCAAGGTTAATGTATGAGGTGTTCATTATCAGCCATGGAGCTACTCATCTGCTTCCTTAAGCAAATGTGTTTTGAGGTGGGTCTTAAATGTGGATAGTTAGGGTGCTAGTCGGATATTGAGGGGAAGGGCATTCCAGAGGTGTGGGGCAGTCAGTGAGAAGGGTTTAAGGTTGGAGAGGGCTTTAGATACACATGGGGTAGAGAGAAGACATTCTTGAGCAGAATGCAATCATGGGAAAAGAAACAACTTGCAAGTAAGAGGAGTCCCTGAACCAATAAAAAGATGAACACCTACCTTCAAAAGCTGTTCTAATTAATTTTAAGCCACGATAGGAGTCCTGAAATAATGTTAGATAGAGCTCTCTATTATTCCTTCCTGACTCCAATAATGGCAATCCTATTTCTCACTGGATCAATGTCCTTTCCATGTTTACTTATTTGGTATATCCATCATGTATACCTTTCCTTTCTAAAAAAGATGTCCAACCTTTTTTTTAAGATGTTTATTGTATCTGCCATCAGAGTCTCCATGGGTAATGAATGCATTTAGCTAGCCTCTCATATCGTGAGTCATATTTTCCATTTCCTTTATTAATATGGTGCCTCTTCTCTGCACTTTTTCTAGTCCCATAATGTCTTTTATATAGGGTGGCGCCCAAAACTGTACTAAATATTCAAGGAGTGGTCGTACTAATGTTTTATACAGTGACATAATTAGGATGACCCCTTCTATCCATACCCTGTTTAATGCGGGATATGATCTTATTTGCCTTGACCATTATGCACTATTTCTATGCCTGCTGTTCACAAGGACCCCTAAAAACCTCTCCATTAAGGAGTAACCTAATTTTTCCCCATTTTTTTATAAGACACCTATTTATTCCTGTTTCCACAATGCATAACCTTACATGTATCTGTATTAAGCCGCAGCTTCCATTTACCTGCCCAAGTTTCCAGTCTATCCAAGTTATTCAGGAGAGAAATTACATCCTGCTCTGATTTTACTACCTTACACAATTTAGTGTCATCAGCAAGGATAAAGAATTTGCTCTCTATGCCAACCTCAAAGTCATTAATAAGCAAGTTAAAAAGCAGGGGTCCCAGTACCAATCCTTGAATTACTCCACTCACAACTTTAGCCCAACCTGAAAAGATTTAATTTATGCTAACTGTCTGTTGACTATACTTCAACCAGTTTTCAATCCATGAAAAACTTAGAAGTGGACGAAACTGATATAAAACTTTTCAATGATTTTTCCTTTACAACTCTTTCAAAAAACAAATCTAAAAGAAGTCGCAGATCACCTGCAGAAAAATGGAGCCAACTATATAGAAATATTTCTCGAAAAGCTTGTGCTACTATCCCTGATGCTGGGGAAGCAAGTAAAGAAAAAAACAAGTCCTGGAAACAAACTCAGTTTCACTTGAAATGACCAAAATGAAGCCAGGTAGAAAAAAATACAAAAACAAAAACCTAATCCTTCAGTAGACCAGAGTAGAGATGAACAGACAATCTTGAAATTAAATCTTTAAGCCGCCTATATCTCTACAAAACTTCCCTGCATGGACTTGATCAAATTATTGTTAGTATTAGAAGGAAACAACAGCTTCTCATAGCCTTTTCATATAAATATAAATATCCTACAAACCTTGATATTTTTGATAATATGTTACTTTTTGGTCCTAAATACTTTAGTGGCTTATGAAATATAAAGAAGTTCCCAGCACTCAAAGAGCGGAATGTTATTGGAATATGCCAAATAAGGTTTTAATACGAACTCAAGTGTGAACACATCAGCACACTGAAAATACCGAATATACAATAGGTCACACACGTGACAAAAATATCACAAGGGTATGCAGCAGGAGGAAAAAGGGACATGGACAGGAAGGTGGGGGTGGGGGGGGATGGACAGACAAGAGAAAAGGGGGAGAAACAATGAAAAAGGGAAGTAATGGGAGCCACATTTCGGGGGATGAGCCCCTTCTTTAGGCCTGTTCCCAATGATCAACGGATCAATGGTACTTCCCTTAGACCCTGGAAATAAAAACACCTCCTAAGTGACAGAAAAAATCCTAAGAGTACCCTATATTGTGAGATCAACAATCAAATCACAGCAAACAGTCAGCTTGTCAGTACTGGCAGACATGCCCAGATCTACTAAACATTGGGCAATAAGATGCCAGTGCATGCAGAATATCAAAAAGTCCAAGTGCATCAGTAGAATAATGCCAGCACTTACAGAGTATCCAAAGAGTTCACTATGGAAATAGTAATGCGCTAAGCTAGGCAATAATGTAAGGCTAACAGGGGATAAAGCCAAAATACAAAAGCAAAGTTAAATGTACAGTAGTCACGTTACAAAGATACAGAAACTGCTTGTCCCCTGCGTCTTCCGAACTGGCATCTGGTAAGCTGTTTGCCATCTGGATGCTCAAACAGCTTACAAACAAAAGACAGGTGTGCCCAATGCTACATCCAATTGACAAAACATATAAAGTGATAAATATAAAGTTTAAAGTACCAGACGCCAGTTCGGCAGATGCAGGGGACGAGCAGTTTCTGTATCTTCGTAACAAAATTTCAAAAGTCTTTCATTCAGTGAAAATCATTAAAATCATAATACTATTTCAGTAACGCAATGCAAAGAAGTTTGAGTTACAACGCACCATTACATTTTTGCAATTTTACTTCTATATTTGTATTCCCAAGGAGGAGGGATGGGGTTGGTATATGTGTGTGCATTTGCTAGAGATGAGTAGAGAGCCCGCGCATGCGCAGAAATTATGTTAAGGGTCTGCGCATGCTCGACCGGCCCAGGTTACATATGCTCGTCTATGCGCATGCGTGAAAGAAATGCCTACCAACTGCGCATGCGCAAGAGTGAAGCACATGTGGAACAGAAAGTTTCTGCGCATGCGCAACACATTCGGCATTGTTCCGCGCATCTCCGAGAGATAATGAGTCTGTGTGCGCATGTGCAGCAAACAGAATGTTTTTTGGCATCTGATAGCCGGTAATCTTCTGTGCATGCGCTAGAGAAGAGAGCCCGTACATGCGCAAAAAGTATATTATGGGTCTGCGCATACTCGGCTGGCCTGGGATACTTCTGCTGGTCTATGCGCATGTGTGATAGAAATGCCTACCAACTGCGCATGTGCAAGAGTAATTTAGAACATGTGCTCATGTGTAGATACTACAGAACGCTTCTGTGCATGATCAGCGGCATTCGTGGACGGATTCGTGTGACATAACTAGAACGCGTGCACATGCGTAGATGGTATGTTACGCTTCTGCGCATGCTCGGCCATCACTGGATACTTTTGCTAGGCTCTTCTGCACATGCGTATCAACGTACGTCCGTTTCATTTTTCATATCCATGAAGGACATTACTTTTTTTTAGGTGCAAGTGCCAAGTAAGAAGTTTCACTTCAATAATACAGTACTTGGCTACAGAAAAATAATATTACAACAAACATACTGTACGATATAGAAATGCTGACAGTTCCAGAAAATAAGGGGATAAAACAGAATATATAAATATATTACCACATAACAATATCAGATGCCCCCAAGAAGTCATGGAGATAGGAATATGAGAATTCACATGTTTATTGGCATAAAAACACTCCTTGAATTGAGTTGGACTCTGTGTTGAATTTTTATTTCATAATATAAATGAATTTTTTTTTTAATCCTAACTTTGCCTATATCACAAAAATGAGCCCCAACTTTAGTGGATGTGTCCTTAATGCCCACTCATCCATCTCTTTTGATAATTACAGTGTGACGGCAAAATTAGTTTTACTCAAAATATCTCTGTGTATAAAAATAACATAGTGATTGGTCCCTAGAGTGGGATCCACAGAAAGCCCCCACCAGATTGGCACTCATCCACAGAAAAATTGTATGTGCGTCCTAAGACCAAATGTCTCTGTATATCGCTGCTAATATTTAGCTATAAATCATATAGACTGACAGTCATTGAAGTAAATTAAATTATATCCAGTAAATATAATCCAGTACAGTAAATTATACCCATTAAAATAGTCCCAAAGACCAATTAACATATACACAATACTGAATAAAAGATTATTTTAATCGAAACGGAAGACATGCTTCCCAGTATATATAAAAGATGTGCACAAACATATACAGTATAAAATGTATTATTGTTATAAAAATAACCGGTAACTTTCTTTCTGTACCTCCTGTAACAATGTCACAAACGTCATTGCGCTCGGGTGAGTTCGCTGGATGCATAGAAATCAGTCTTGCTGAAGCTATTCCTAATTTTGAGGGGCAAACAAATATCTGACCTTTGCACCCTCAAAATCATGGCATGTTTGATGTTGGTTAATCTGCTGGATTTCATGTGTATTTGAGATTCTTGTTAATCATATCAGGTCCAAGATATCTTGATTTCTAGTAAAGACCTAGGAATTAATAGCAACCCTTTTGTCACCTTATCTGCTATTCAATGGAGTGTGGGGGGATTTCAGGAATGTATGACCCCCTTTTGAAGATGACTGATTAAAATAATCTTTTATTCAGCACTGTGTATGTGTTAATTAATCTTTGTAACTATTTTAATGGGTAAAATGTACCTGTACTTCAGTGAATGTCTCTCTATATGATTTATACCTAAATATTAGCGGCAATATAGAGAGACATTTGGTCTTAGGACGCATGCACTCTGGTAGTTCTGCGTAGTGTCACCAGTCATCCATAATACCGTATAAACATATAATTCTTTTAAGGTTTTATTACCCAATAAAGCTGGCCCATTAATACTTTCCGGATTCGACTTCTGATAACCTCTATGAGCCAGAGGAAGAACAGGAACTTTCATTGTTGACTTTAACCCATTGTGTACTTTACTATTAAAATACTGAATATTTGAATGGTATTATCGTAACACTTTTCCAAGCAGCAGACCCCACTTGGGCTTTAGCATTTGTATTTTTACAGCACAATTGTAACCACACTTGTTATGCTTTCTTCGTGGATTCTTTTCGGTGCACTGTATTCTTAGGAAATATCTGCTCGTTACTCTGTACAGAAGTAGCAGGCGTTCTTGCAGCTGTTAACGCAGAAATAACATGAATATAATTAACGCTTTAAAAAGATGACAAACAGGTTACCATTGTTTTCAATGGCAGCGCGATAATGCGTGTGTTAAATATCATGCTGGCATTAATGCATCGCATTGCGTTTACGGTCGCAATAACCTCTGCTACATCTGTATGCTTTTGAACTCTTTTAAAAGAGGCAGCTGTTTCTTCCGATTGGCTTGTAATGAATTTTAAAAAAATCTTTCAAATGAATAAGGCGGTCTCTAGGGTAATTAGGAAAAATAGGGAGGCTGTGGGAGCCAACTAGCCCATCTCTCGTTAATTTATATGTTCCTATGATTTTCCATCCGAATCGTATCTATTGTGACATTGCAAACAAGCTCATGAGTAACAGATGAAATATCCCAGTTGATATATATTTTTTCTTACACTAAAGCTCCTTTTACCATATAATGGTAGGCAGAATTAATGTTGATAAACAGAAAAGTACAAATTTGTGATGTGATCAAAATCGGACTGGAACAAACTGTTTTGTTTGCAAAATTACTTTCCATTTTAATATTGGTAAACAAGAAAATATATTTGAAAATTGTAATATTCTGCCTTCAAATACAGTGCCACGTGTTAATAGGGTGACCAGACTTCCCAGGTTTTAATTAACTGGTGTCCCTATAATTTCTGTAATGTCCCAGTTTTTGCCGGGAGCAGAGTGAGGAGTTGGCCATTAGGTGCCGCTGTGCAGCTCACGCAGCTTTACTCACCCTGGCTGCAGTGTGCTGGTAAAAAGGTAAGGTGTGTGTATGGGTAACAGTGTGTGCGTGTAAGAGACAGGGAAGGGGGGGAGTGTGAACAGAGAGAGGGAGGGGAGGGGAGACGAGAGGAGGAGAGAAAGTAGAGAGGGAAGAAAGGGAGATAAGGGAGAAATGTGCAGAGAAGGGAGAAGAGAGGGGCAGAAAAGGAAGAGAGGGGAGAGAATGAAGATGAGAGGAGGAAGTGAGAGAAGGGAGAAATGGGGGGTGTCGTGATAATGTCATGAGATATTATGTATTTTAATCCATGTGGTGCTTCAGGGGTTAATGTGTGTACAGTTTGATTTAAAAAAAATACAAATAAGTGATTTATGGCCTGCTTGCCCCTTGGTAAGCAGAAGGAGTCAAGCACACCAATAATAGATTAGCTGTGTGTATTAACCCTGATTGCATATCTAAGTCACATGCTCACTTTTGTGCTGTACGTGATGGTACTGGGTGATATTGAGTACGGATTAAGGGGGGGATGTTAACTCCTTTGCGAAGGTGAAGGGTGAGGCGCTTGCGAGCGTGAGTATTAACCCTTGTCCTGTAGAGGAGATATTGTCCATTTGACGGACCTCTTCGGAGATGAAAGGTGGGGACGCTTGCGGTATTAACCCTTGTCCCGTATGCAGGTCACGTACTCGCAGGGTGCCGTACGTGACAGGGGGATAAGGGAGGGGAGAGGGGCGAGGGAGAGAGTACAGAGGGGAGAAGGAGATAAATAATACAGCATAAATGGCGACAGTTATACAAATACAATTATATTTATGATGTAATTTGTAAGAGGGTAAGTGTATAAGAGTGTATCTGTATGTGTGCATGTGTGCGCGTAAGAGACAGGAGGGGGAAGGGAGGGGATGAGGGGGAAGAGAGAGGGGAGGGGGAAGAGGGAGGGGGAAGAGGGAGGGGGAGGGGGAAGCGAGAATGGAGGGAAGAAGGGAGAAGGAAGAAGAGGAAGAGAGGGGGAGGGGGAGAAGGGAGGGAAAGAAAGAGGGAGATAAATAAATCAATAACAGCAGTAATGGGGACGCTATTAGACAAATACCATTTATATTTTAAGTGATGTCATTTGTTTTAGATTTTTTTTTATATGTGTTTTTACTTTTGGAAATCTGGCCACCCTACTTGTTAATAAAGGGTAAAAGTAAACTAAGGATAATGCAATGTTCATTGGGCTAAATTAGCTGATTGGCACTTTCTGTTTTTCCATAATGTTTTAAACTTTCAATATTTCTATAGTAAATAATAAACCCTTTGGATGTTTTTATAATCTTTATCTAATCTCTTACTGTACTAAGACTGTTAGTCAGCCATCAAAGTCGCAGGTAAAATTTTATTTTTGTGTTATGTGTTTGCAAAGTAATTATGAGGCTATCATTAGTCAAGCAGATAAAGACTAGAGAAAGACCAGAGAAAAGGCAAACATATTCATTTTTCACACAACACTAAAAAGGTGAAAGTTACTTTACAGGTGATTGAATCTTCTGTAAAAAAAAAAAACCACTGGCAAATTGTGTAAAAACAAAAATGTTGGCACGATATATGGAATAGCTCTTTTATTTGACATTTTCACTATTGTATGCAAATAACTTATGTATTTACCTTTAGGTTTAATCCAAAATGATCATACAATGAATAGAAGTTAATATAAAGAAAGGTACTGCCATCTTGTGATATGGAGCTGAATTGCACAGTTTTTCCAGCAATTACTGTTATGTCCAAAGAAAGGTACTTCCCATAAAGTCTACGTATCTTACAGCTTGGAATGCAAACACTTAAGTACAATTCCATTATGATTTTTTTTTATATCCACTTACCACATTTAAATTAAACATATACCAATACTTTCCCAAAAATTGCAGGGAATAAAAAAAAATACCTACAAAGCTACTCAGCATTGTTGAATTTTGAATTATTTAAATACAGAAAAAATCAGGATGGGTAAAGGGTACAGAAAGCAAAAATATGGGATGGGGGAGAGTTTAGCATGGTGGCAAACAATATAATTAATAGCACAGGCACAGCATGTGAGTTGTAGTAAATACATGAAATGTGATAATATCTGTAGAGACAGCTGGGGAGGTGGTCATTTGGAGATCTGCCCATAAAGAAAAATGTTATATAACCCATAGAGCAATGTAGGACTATACCATGAAGTACAGTTGAGAGAAAATTAGTTAAATCAACAGCAGTAACCTATCAAAAGCAGATCACCAACATAGCTGCACCATGTGCTGCAAGTTACTTGGAATGTTCTCTGCGGATCATTGAGGAAGCTGATACCCCCCTTTTTTTAACAATATTTTGTATTTGCATATATAGAAACGGGGCATGTAAAGTGGGGATGGGTGGTTAGGTGGGTACAAAATGAAAAAGAGTGTGGGGGGATACCAGTGGTATTTCACTTACAGCATATAGATAATCACATTGAATCATTATCAGTACAACAGTATCACGTTATAACATTATTAATACAGCTGTTCAACTGATATACAGCTTCTATATAGTGCAGAGTCTCGTGTCAATCCCTGTTCCTCTCATCACTGGATCCAGACTGCCAAGTACTTCCCTACAATATCATTAAGAATCGCTGTTATTTTTTCATAGCAATGAATTTGCCATATTCTCTCTTTTACCCTCTGAAGACTTGGTGCGGGTTTTTTTTCCTGGTGGCTGCTATGCAGCTTCTTGTGGCTGACAGATATGGAGGGAGAGTTTTCTCTCTCTTTGGGTATGTTCTGCATTGGCTTATTAAGTAGTGCCACCCATGGATCCAGTGTCGCTGAAAACCCTGTTCAACATTTGGAAGACCTGGGTTCATAGTTTTCTCACCTGTATGCAGGAATGTGCCCATCTGCCCACACCCTCTAAAGCACAAGGGAGACACCTGTCCATACATTTTATAAAATCTAGAAGGGGTCAGATACCAACTGTACCGCAGCTTGTAGCCGTTTTCTATAATAATCGTATTCATGGATACCAATGATGTGGATCCGGCCTTGGAGCCTTAGATGGCTTGATGGATTTTATAGCCTCCTCAACCTCTATCTCTTAACTTATTTAGATTGGCCAGCTGTACTGTGCTTGTGTGTGGAAGGTCACATGCTGCCAGAAAGGCTCATGAGCTTCTGCTGTCTTGGACATATGTCTCATTTTTTTCCCCATCATAAAGGGAGCTATAATAGTTGTAGAATTCCTCAAGAATTACTTCTGGATTATAACTGACTATCTCAGATTTAAGACGGAGAGTGTTATATGGTTTATGCATTGTTTGGACCTGAGTTTATGTGATAATAGTTTGTCAGGTTTATTGCCTTTTTTATAAAATAGTTGGTCTGTCCATCTTGGGGTTTTTTTCTGCTTTGTCAGTCAGGCAGAGATTTAGTTATCTCCTTGTTGTGTTGATGGCCTTCTGTCTGGTTGAGGAGGGGGTTCTTTTGTCTAAGTTTTCAAGTTCTTTTAGTTTATTTGTCAGTGTTAGTATTTTTGTCTGTCTCTCTCTTTTCCTCCTAGATGCTATTTTTATCAGGACTCCCCTAATAACGGCCTCATGAGCTACCGACCGACACAGCTAATGTCGTCTGTGAGATGTCTGGGGTCTGGTTTGTGGCAAAATAAGATTCCAGCTCCTGAGAGATGGCCTCCACCACTTCTGGAATGTTGAGCATGGAATTATTCAACTTCAACGAGTAAGGCTGTGGCGTTGTATACCATCCTTTCAGAGTTACTTCGATTTTCCTATGGTCCGACCATGTGATCGGATGGATCCGAACCTCCCGTACTAACGGAAAGGTTCCTGTTTCCACCCATATATGGTCTATTCTTGAGTATGTTTTGTGGGGGTTTGAAAAGAATGAGTAATCAATCTCGAAGAGATTCAGGGCTCTCCGGGCATCTATTAAAGTATGTTCTTTTAATGTGCAGTGTTGTCATATTGTGTGTTACCCGTTCCCATCCGATGTCCGGATCTATTGAGAGATCTGTTGATTACCAGATTAGTCTGCGCCCACTAAGACTCTCCCCCGTTTGATTTTCTCCAAATCATTAAAGAACGATTCAAAGAACTGTGTGTTGTAAATGTTCGGGGCATATAGTGTTGCTATGGTAATATCATTGTTATATATTGTGACCGTTATAATTGATAAATTCCGTCTTTGTCTTTTTTCCCCCCAAGGATGAAGGGGACATTCCTACCAAGCAGTATCGCTACTTCCTTCTTTTACACCGTAGAGGATGAGTGTTATATTAATGGAAAACTCCTGTCTAGAAACTTAAGTATGGAGTGTTTAGTGAAGTCGGTCTCCTGTAATAGAAGGATGTCCATGTTTGTCCTTTTGTATTCAATGAATGCTACTTAACGTTTTTTGGGACTGTTGAAGCATTTCACATTATGTGACATGATTAGATGTACTTTTTCTGCATTGTCGTTAATATGACATGTTTTGTGAAACTGTGGTAATAAAAATGTAACTTACATTTGTGCTGTCCATGCTTCTTGATGTACATTATACTGATCCTATTCTGCGCCTCATTGTCTGTTCGTGCCACCTGTACAGGTAGGGTAGCTGGGTGTAGGATTTTCATGTGTCATAAAAACTGGTATGGAAGGGGGGGGGGGAGAGGGGGAGGATCTGCTGCCCATTGAATTGCACTGCCAAACTGAAGGGGAATCCTCATTTGTATTTTATATTGTTACGCAGTTTCTCTGTAATAGACTTCATTTTCCTCCTGCGTGCCAATGTAGTGGGTGGTACAGTAGGTCAAGGAATATCATGATTGGTGCTCCTTCGAATGTTACTGATTTCGCCATCCTTGCCGCTGTCAGCAGATCCTGCTTTACGCTAAAGTAGTGGAATTTCAGGATAACGTCTCTCGGGTTCTCACCTGCTCTTGGACTTGGACGCTCTGTCAAGATGGAACATTTTGTTCTCTCTATTTGGGATCAGGTAGAGCAGGGGTGGGAAACGTCCGGCCCGCGGGACGTCCAACTGTTTTGGTCTGGCCCCCGTGAGTCAGGCGGCCGTTTGCGCGCTCGAAAGAAAGGAGGGGAAAAAAAAAAAAACTTCCCCTTTCCTGATTGGCTGCCTCGTGTTGGCATATTGCCAAGAGTTTTTTTTTTTTTTTTTGCCAAGACCCCTCCATCCCTATGGAGCACGTCCACAGAAGAGCGAGTCTGCGGAGGAAGAAACTTGAATCTCCACACCGGGCAGCAGTTGCGGAGGTGGGCACCTGCATCGATCCCCTCCTGCTCCGATTCCCCCCCCTTGCGCACGTCCACGGACCTCCTCCGATCCCCCCCTGCTCAGAATCCCACCCTACTCAGAATCCCCCCCTGCTCAGAATCACCCCCCTGCTCAGAATCCCCCCCCCCTGCGCACTTACACGGTCCTCCTCCGATCCCCCCCTGCTCAGAATCCACCCCTGCGCACTTACACGGTCCTCCTCTGATCCCCCCCGCTGATTCCCCCCCATGCGCACGTCCACGGACCCTGCCCCGCGCACTTACACGGTCCTCCTCCACACACAGGCTGCGTCCTCGCTAGCGCTGAGCGTGCGGCGCTTGGCGGTGACTTGCATATATATATATATGCGAGACCCCGCTCACGCGATGCGTAGGCGCGGGCACACACGCTCATCGGCGCTTAAACAAATTTTAGGTGGGGACGCTGCAGGGGAACCTAAAAAGTTTTTTAAAAAATTGTTTACTCAAGCGCCGGTGAGCGTGTGTGCCCGCCGCATACGCGTGCATCGCGTGAGCGGGGACTTGCATATATGGTCTCCTTGACTTCAATACAAGTTGTATGATTAACTTTTGCAGAGCCCCCATAAAATGACTGTGTGATCGCATGCATCTCAAGTTGTCACTTCTTGCAGCTGTGTGTGTGTGATTGTGTGTGTGTGATTGTGTGTGTGTGATTGTGTGTGGGTGATATTGGGTGGGTGAGTGTGTGATTTTGTGGGTGGGTGAGTGTGGGTGTGTGTGTGATTGTGGGTGTGTGTGGGTGGGTGATTGTGTGTGTGTGGGTGATTGTGTGTGTGTGTGGGTGATTGTGGGTGAGTGTGTGATTGTGTATGTGGGTGGTTGATTGTGTGTGTGGGTGGGTGATTGTGGGTGAGTGGGTGGGTGAGTGTGTGATTTTGTGGGTGTGTGTGTGAGTGTGTGATATTGTGTGTGGGTGGGTGTGTGGGTGATTGTGGGTGTGGGTGTGTGGGTGATTGTGGGTGTGGGTGATTGTGTGTGCGTGTGGGTGATTGTGTGTGTGGGTGAGTGTGGGTGATTGTGTGCGTGGGTGGGTGAGTGTGTGTGGGTGTGGGTGATTTTGTGGGTGAGTGTGTGTGGGTGATTGTGTGTGTGGGTGGGTGAGTGTGTGTGGGTGATTGTGTGGGTGATTGTGTGTGTGGGTGGGTGATTTTGTGGGTGAGTGTGTGTGTGTGTGTGTGGGTGATTGTGTGTGTGGGTGAGTGTGTGTGTGTCTGGGTGATTTAGTGTGGGTGGGTGGGTGAGGGTGTGTGGGTGATTGTGTGTGTGTGGGTTAGTGTGTGTGTGGGTGAGTGTGTGGGTGATTGTGTGTGTGATTGTGTGTGTGATTGTGTGTGTGTGTTATTTCCCCGAACCTCCCCCCACTCAGGTGTGTGTGTGTGAGAGAGAGAGAGTGGGTCTGAGAGTCTGAGAGAGAGAGTGTGGGTCCGAGAGTCTGAGAGAGAGTCTGAGAGAGAGATAGTGGGTCTGAGAGTCTGAGAGAGTGGATCTGAGAGTCTGAGAGAGAGAGTGAGAGAGTGAGACTCTGAGAGAGAGTGAGAGTCTGAGAGAGAGAGTCTGAGAGAGAGAAAGAGAGAGTCAGAGAGAGAGTGGGTCTGAGAGTCTGAGAGAGAGAGTGGGTCTGAGAGTCTGAGAGAGAGTGTGTCATAGAGAGAGAGTGGGTCTGAGAGAGAGTGTGTCTGAGAGAGAGTGAGTCTGAGAGAGAGTGAGAGTCTGAGAGAGAGTGGGTCTGAGAGTGTGAGAGAGAGAGTGGGTCTGAGAGAGTGAGTCTGAGAGAGAGTGGGTCTGAGAGAGAGAGTGAGAGTCTGAGAGTGTGCGAGAGAGAGAGAGAGAGAGAGAGAGAGTGGGTCTGAGAGTCTGAGAGAGTGTGTCTGAGAGAGAGAGAGAGTGGGTCTGAGTCTGATTTCCCTCCCCCGTGCCCGATTTCTGTGTACGTGTGTGTGTGTGCGCGCGTGTGCATTTGCGGGCGCACAGACACCAACCCGCAGTCAGTCATAGTCACCCACCACCCAAGAGTCAGTCAGTCACCCAAAGAGAAGCAGTTCCAGCCATCACATTAGTGGTGAGTTCATTAAATGTTTGACCAAATATAGCAGGCTAATTTTTAAGTTGATAATTTTGTATGGCCCTCGAATGATTTTATAAATATCAAAATGGCCCTTGGCAGAAAAAAGGTTCCCCACCCCTGAGGTAGAGGAACAGCACGTGCCTCCAGGTCATCCACCCCCACTGGGAGTCCTCTTATCCTCACGTTGTTTCTTCTGGATCTATTATCTAAATCCTCTTCCTTTACTTTTAATTCTATGATAAAGGCTTTACTGTAGCTTCTGGTAATTCATGCTGCATGGCTTTCTGTGCTTCTATCATGACATCACCTTTGTCATCTGTGCATTCACCCAGAGCATTTAGTTCTCAATTAGTCTCCTTCAGTGATTCTTTCAGCTCTCTCTGAAATAGTACCCTAATATTTTGGTACATCTCACTCACATCTGCATTTCTAAGTGGTTTGGATTACCTCCTCCGAAGCTTGGGTCTGGCCTGCGTCCAGTTTGGTGCCGTCATCTTGTTGTATTTCTGCTTCCATGAGAGGACCCCGCTTCCTAAATACGTCCATGGCGTTGCTGGAGGTGGACTGCTTTTTACTTTTTGGTGGCATGGGGTTGGTTTCTGCGAGTACCAATTCTGATTTCTGGGTTTTGGTTTTTTTTTGTGCTATGACAGGGACTTTTCGTTAGATTCTTCAGGTTTGTCCAGAGCAGAGCTAGTACCTCACGCAACCGCTGCCATTTGCGCCACACATGCGCCCCGATACCTTATTTTATAAGCAAAAATTACCCATTTCAGATAGCATGAATATCTGCCATGCATACTGTACATGTACTGGACATCTTTATTTATATAGTGCCATACATGTACATAGCACTTTACAGCAGTAATACACGAGACATAATATATAACACATAATCGGAATAAGCGCTTCAGACATAAAAGTAACAATATTGCCTGGAGAGCTTAAAATCTAAGTGGTAAGTAGGGAGAACATACAGAGACAGTAGGAGGGTGTTCTGGTAAGTGCGTCTGCAAGGGGCCAAGGTCAATGCATATGAGATGTATAGTATCCGCCGGCAGAGCTAACCATATACTTCGTTAAAGAGGTGTCTCTTAAGGTGGGTCTTAAAGGTGGAGTGAGATGGTGCTAGTCGGATATTGAGGGACATTACAGAGGTGTGGGGCAGTGAGTGAGAAGGGGTTTAGGTGGAAGATGGCTTTTGATTCAAAAGGGGTAAACAGAACACATCCTTGAGCAGAATGCAAGAGTCGGGGAGGTGCATAGCGAGAAATTACAGCTGAGATGTAAGGAGGGGTAGAGGAGTGTATAGCCTTAAAAGTGAGGAGGAGAATGTTGTAAGTAATACAGGATTTGATAGGAAGCCAGGAGAGGGATTTCAGCAGAAGAGATGCAGAGACAGATTTAGGAGAGAGTAAATTGATTTACGCAGCAGCATTTGGGATAGATTGTAGGGGAGACAGGTCAGAGGCAGGAAGGCCAAACAGTAGAAGGTTGCAATAGTCGAAACGGAAGAGAATGTGCTAGTTTTTTTTGTTTCAAACTATTTTTATTTCTTTTTTGGATAACATGGGGGAAGGGTGTGGGTACAGAAAAAAGAAGGATAAGGGGCGGGGGGTTCAGCCCCCACCATAATCAAAACAATAAAAAAAAGTGATAATATCTTTAGTATAATTTTAACAATCTTAATAGTTATAGTCAGAAAGGAGGAAAAATAAAAACAGACAACCACGGTGGGGGGAGGGGGATGGGCAAGAGGTCCCTTTCGTAAAAGTCCTTTTATTTTTCCTGATTCATTGATTTTTTATATGGTTTAGTTTATAACTCTCGGACAACTTATCCATTACTCGCATAAATTTTAATTATTATTTTTAGTATTTTCCAATTAGTTTAAATTTGTAAGTCTTGCAGTGACGCTATGTCTTTTGGAAAAGCACTTAACCAGGGATTCCAGATTTTTTCAAATGTATCCGTAGTATTTGTAACGGAGTGCTCACCACAAACAGGTCATGACCGCGAGGCCGAGATGGGGATTGAATAAACCGACTTCCAGCCACGTGAACGTGTCCAGAGTGCAGATTGGTCATCGTTAGCCGGGTCGGGATTGGAGAGGTACGGATCGTCGTAGGTACTAGCTGGGGTGTGGGGTCGGATCATCAAAGGTACTTGCCGTGGTTAGGGGTTGGAGAGGTGTGGCTCATCGTAAGTACTTGCCGTGGCCAGGAGCGGAGATGGTCGTGGTCCAGGTACAAGCCAAGGTCAGACAAGGAACGAAACAAGAACTGTGGATAGAAGGTACAAGACACGGAGGCAGGGATTGCAGTAAGCACTTCGTACGAAATGAAGTCTTATGCTCAGCCAATTTGCCAGAGGGCTGGCTGAGCATAAAAAGGAGGTTAGACCAATGAGCTGCAGGCAGGTATAGGAAGTACTGCCCACTAGGAAGCAGCCGCCCAATGGTAGACGGGGGCGGAGTTAGGTCGCAGGTGATCCGAGATCAGTGCAGTGTGGTGCATCACCCGTGTCCTCACGGGGCCAGGCCTAAGCCCAAACCTGAAGGTACTCCTGTGTCTGGCGGCAGGGTGCCTGTGGGTAGCCCCCCTGGTCTGCAGTGCGTCGCCCGTGTCATGACAGTGGCAGGACCTAATGCCGATCCTTACAGTATTATTCATAAATGCCGTCAATTATTCCATTTCTAAAACATGTTGCACCTTCTCTTGAAAAAACTTGATATGATGGTATATTAATTTGCTTCCATTGAAGTGCTATTGTGCATCTGGCTGCTGTCAACAGATGTGCGATAGATTTGTTTGTGGCATACGACAAATTGAGCACTGGTTTCCCTAGGATCAATATTATGGGGTCCATTGGTATAGAAACATCAAACACCCTGGTGATCTTTCTTATAATTTTCCTCCAGAAGGGGACAACCTTTGGGCAGGGCCACTACAGCCACAATTTCTCCAGCAAAACGCACTCGCTCCCTTATAAATATGTGCAATCCTATCCAGTGTTAAATACCATCTCATCTTAACTTTATACCTATATTCTTTGATAATGGTGCAGAGAGATGAGCTCGCTGCTGCCTCCCAGATCTCTGCCCAATCTTCATTAGAAATCTCTGCTCCTATATCTTTTTCCCATTGAGTCATATACAGGTGTTTTTCATTTTTGTCCCGAGAGCACAGTCTAGAATATATATTTGATATCAACCCTCTCTGATGCATTTGTACTAGTCACCTTTCTTCAGATTTGGTTAATTGTGTATCCCCTTGCGGGAAAGATTTTGAAATGATGAAATGCCTGATTTGTGTGTATCTGAAATATCTGAGAGTGGAATATTATATTTATTTCGTATTTGTTCAAATGTATATATTTTCCACCTGAAACATAACATCTTTAATCCTAAGTATTCCTCTTAAGATCCAAGTATTATTCCTACCCGGTATACATTCTTGGGGAAATTCCTCATTCCTCCTTAGAGGGGTCATAAGTGAGGGTTGTCCCTTTAATCCCTTTCTTTTCTCCCAATTATCCCAAGTATATAATATAAATTTAATAACCAGGTGACTGTATACCTCTTGAGGTCTATTCTTTTTAGGGATCCACAGTAATATATCTATATTCTGAGTCTGGATCTCATTTGCCTCAATTTCCACACATTTAACCTCCTGGGTGTGTTTATGCCAGGCCGGTAAGGGGCTTAATTGTGCTGTGATAAATTATTTATTTAATACCAGCAAAGCTAGTCCACCTTCTGACCTTAATCAACTAAGTACGGTTCTTTTTTTTCTCAGTTTTTTCTTTCCCCAGATAAAAGTATAAATTTAACTTTGCATATCATTTAAAATGTTGTTTGGAATTGCGATTGGAAGGCTATGAAACAGATAGTAGAAGTAATTTAGGAAGATAATTCTATCTTTACTGATATTATTCTGCCATTCCATGATATACAGTACCTATTCCACTCTTCCAAATCTCTCTTTATTGTCTGAAACAGTTTTGGGTAGTTGACCTTATACTGTAAAGTTCTGAATATCTAGCAGTCAGATACACCCCCAGATATTTGATACTATTTTCTTCCCATTTAAATTGAAATTTAGTTTTAGTAATTTTAGTGTCCCTGTCTCTACTTCTAATGTCAGTGCCTATGATTTTGTGTTGTTTATTTTATAATTTGAGAAAAAAATGAATGTGGAAATCTCCTCAAATAGATAAGGAAGTGATGTCAGTGGTTTGGTAAGTGTTAGTAAAATATCATCTGCGTAATGAGCTATTTTAAATTCTTTAGATTGTTTTGTAAGTCCTTTGTTATTTTTATTAATCCGAATTTTATTTGCCAACGGTTCTAGACTCAGTGCAAATAATAACGGAGACAATGGACAACCTTGTCTGGTCCCATTATTTATATTAATTACACCAGAGCTGAGCCCGGTCATCTTTAACGTAGCCCCTGGTTGGTTATAGAACACTTTAATACCATTTAGTATATTTTCCCTGATTCCAAATTTCTCTAGGGTTATAAACATATACGACCAGTCCACTCGGTCAAATGCTTTCTCAGCATCCAGTGAGATTAGTAGCGTAGGTATTTTTGATATATTTGCTAAATGTGTGAGATTTATTACTCTCCTTATATTATCGGCTGCTTGTCTCCCTAAAATAAATCCCACTTGATCTGGGTTGATTATTCTAGGTAACAGTTTATTTAATGTTATTGCAATAATTTTACTATACATTTTAATATCGGTATTAAATCAGTGAGATAGGTCTACAATTACTACAGCAATTATGATCCCTACCTGGTTTTGGAATCACAGAAATTTGTGCTCTCAACATTGAGGGAGGAATTTCTTTACCCTTCATAAAAGAGTTAAAAAGGTTTCCCCAAAAATGGTACTAAAAGTACTTTGAATGTTTTATAATAATTATTTGAGAGTTCATCTGGGCCAGGAGTTTTTGTATTTTTGAGTTCCTTAATCCCTGCCAGTATCTTTTCTTGTGAAATCTCTGCATTTAATAAAAACACTATCCTCATCTTTCAGAGTTGGTAATTGACATGCGTCTAAATAAGTGCCTAATTGTTATTTAAATATATCTGGAATTTGTTTATTTTGTAAATTATACAACGATCAGTAGTACAGGCATACCCCGCATTAACGTACGCAATGGGTCCAGAGCATGTATGTAAAGCGAAAATGTACTTCAAGTGTAGCACTACCTTTTTTTCCACTTATCGATGCATGTACTGTACTGCAATCGTCCTATACGTGCATAACTAATGTAAATAACACATTTGTAACAGGCTCTATAGTCTCCCCGCTTGCGCACAGCTTCAGTACAGGTAGGGAGCCGGTATTTCTGTTCAGGACGTGCTGACAGGCGCATGCGCTAGTTGCCATTTGCCTATTGGGCGATATGTCCTAACTCGCGAGTGTACTTAAAGTGAGTGTCCTTAAACCGGGGTATGCCTGTATGCTATAAATTCCTCCTCTTTTACTTTTGGGTCAAATGACGTTTCTCCATTTCTCATTTTAATTGATTTAATATTGAAGGAAATGTTGTATCTTTCTCAGTTTCTGAGTTAATAGTCTGTCCGCTTTGTTACCTTTTTGGTAGATCAATTGTTTGGTCCATTTTAAAGCTTTTTCTGCTTTGTTAATTTGCAGAATTCTCAAATCACCGCTTATTTTAAGCAATTTTTGATAATTTGCATCTGTGGGGTTCTTTTTATAGATATCACTAGCCCTCTCTAGGTCTATTGAACATTTAGTCAGTTTATACTCCCTTCGCTTCTTCTTATTCAAAGAAGCAATGGCAATAAACTTTCCCCTCGTACATGCTTTTGTGTTTTTCAAATTTTTGAGAGCTATTCCCGGTGTATTGTTAATAGAAAAAAATTCTATTAAATGTGCGTTTATTTAGTTAATTACACCAAGATCTCTCAGAAGGGAGTCGTTAAGCTTCCACATATGTCTCACCCTAGTAGGATTGATATCTATTAGCGTGCATGTTACAAGTGCGTGATCAGACCAGGTTTGATCTTTGTCACAGCTGGGATTAGTGAGTGTTCTATAAAAAAATAATCGAACCTTGAGAATACTAGATGGGGTGCAGAGTGAAATGTATAGTCTCTCTCGTTAGGGTGTTGAATCCTTCATATATCCCATAATGCTATATCTTGTATACATCTTACTAAATCTGTATCTTTAGGATCTTGCACTTTCAGAGTCCTTTTGGGGGGTTTGATTGATCTAGCTTCATATCGTAAACTGCATTAAAATCTCCTGCAATAATTATTTCCCCTTCCGCAACCTTTGATAATCTAGGGAAGACTGTCTCATAAAAATGTACCTGTTTCTCATTGGGGGCGTAAATGTTAGCCAGTGTGACCATTGTGTTTCCCAATTTGCCCCATAGGAACAAAAACCGACCTTCTTTGTTAGAGTCACTTTCCTCAAGAGCAAATGGTACCAACTTTCTGACCAGTACAGCCACTCCTCTTTTCTTCATCCGCGCCGTTGCGAAGAAACTTGATGAGATGACTCTGTCAAAAAATCTGGGTTGATCCTGTTTCCTGAAATGAGTTTCCTGTATGAAAAGAACATCCAACATTTGCTTATTAAAATCTTGCAAAGCTAACTTCCTTTTTCTGGGATTGTTTAAACCTTTAACATTTAGCGTACCTAGTTTTAACATAAAAATTAAACCTATTTGCTAGCCATTTTTGTTATTTTCTATGTGCAAAGGGATTTTGATCTATTGTCTGAGTAGGCTCTCTTGCCTCGGATATATGAGGACGGGGAGGGGTAAGTGAAGAAAGTGGAAAACAAAAACATATACTGTACTTATATATAAAACCACATTTACTTAAATTTTTAAACTTACTTAACCTAACTAAACTAAACTACCCCTATGGGATTTCCGGCGAATAAAGGACAGTAATTCAGCCTTCAGAGACTTCCAAAGGGAAGGGTGTCTGGGGAGGGCGAGGGTTCCCTTTTTTCTCCATTCTCTAAAAAAAGAGACGGAGGAGGGGAGAGGGGGTACAAATTGGGACCCCGAACAAAAAAGAAAAAAATCAAACACCACCAGAAAGTAACTTTTAGGGTGCTACCAGAGCTCCTGAGCCCTTTTCTTCTCCAGATCAGGGGATGAGTCGCAGCTGGAGGCCGGCTCCGATGTCACTTCGCATGAAGGCCAGCCGGCCTTCCTCGTCTCCCGGGCAGGGGTGGAAAAAAGATCCCGTGTGGGATCAGATATCTATTTCTTTTCTTCATTCTTTTGTGAATTCTTCTGTCTGGTAAAACCTTTGGTGACGGGTCAGTACAGGCATACCCCACATTAACGTACGCAATGGGACCGGAGCATGTATGTAAAGCGAAAATGTACTTAAAGTGAAGCACTACCTTTTTCCCACTTATCGATGCATGTACTGTACTGCAATCGTCATATACGTGCAGAACTGATGTAAATAAAGCATTTGTAACAGGCTCTATAGTCTCCCTGCTTGCACACACCTTCGGTACAGGTAGGGAGCCGGTATTGCTGTTCAGGACGTGCTGACTAGCGCATGCGTGAGCTGCCGTTTGCCTATTGAGCGAGATGTACTTACTCGCGAGTGTACTTAAAGTGAGTGTACTTAAACCGGGGTATGCCTGTATTCATTTTTTCAGATACTTTTTGGATACTTTCTCGGTCCTCTTTATCTTTTTGCTTGCTTCCTTTCTGGGTCCTCCCATGTCCAGACGGGTATCCGGGTAGATTTGCTGGGTGACCCCGCAGCCGGAGGTGATTTAGATCTTTGTATTAGACCCAATTTGATCATTGCTTTTTCTCCTTCTTCCGGATTCTTCACCACTATTGTTGAACCATTATGCTAGATCACTAGCTTAAATGGGAAACACCACTTCTTTTTAGCAGAGTGGAGGGAGCAAGGTCACTGAATATTTGGATCTTGTGCCCTTCAAATCCTATCCACTGTTGCGTTCTGGAAATAATAGTGATCCCGCAATATAACATTTCTCATCTTATTGGGGTCAGATTGTTTAGGACCCAGAGCCCTATGCACTCTGTCTAGTAGCAGTCTCTCTTCTGTTTCGTCGGGGAGCATGAGCAGTCATGTGACAAAATATGTAAGCGCCTCAGGCAATACAGTCTCCGGTATATTCCGTAGTCTCAAATTATTTCATCTAGCGCGATTCTCTGTATCTTCCAGGGCCTCTGTCAGGGTGTTTACTTGTAATTTTAAGGCTCGCAGTTCATGGTCAGTGACGTTTTGGGCTGATATCAGCTCGTCAGCTACCCCTTCTAGACAGTCAGTTCGGCCGCCCAGTCCATGCAAATCTCTTCTCAGTTCCGACACTACTTTGGCCATTTCTGTTTGCATCTTTTGAACCATACAGTACATTTCAGTAAGTTGTCAAGATCACCTTTTGTAGTGGGTCTGGTACTTTCATCCATACCTCCTGCAGCCCCTGCTTCAGCATCAGCCTCTGCTTCTCCCTCTGATCCTGAAGGGGGTCTTGTGCGGACCGCCATCTTGGGAACCCTGTTGATTCCGCAACGTTCTTTTTTCAAAGAACTTTGATGTTGCTGGGGTTACCTGCCTCTTCTCACTGCGCGGCTTCATCTGCCTAGGTTGGTATTTTGGCTCTCTGCTCAGACGAGCGATCAGCTGTTTTTTTTTTTTCCTGCCTGGGGATCAGAGGAACTCCGTTTTAGCCGGCCATCTTGTTGGCCTGCCGCTCATGCGCTGGCCTGCGTTAGTTTTAACAGTAGAGTGACAAAGGGTGTATCTTTGCAATGGTACGGAGGAAAAAATGACAGGTTATAGCTACATTGTGAATGTGAGAAAATGTGAGGCAGAAATCAATTGTAACCCCTAGGCAGTGTCCTTGTGGTACTGCGTGGATGATAGTTCTGGCAACATTAATGGAGAAAGAGGCAATATAGCCAGGCCTGGGAGTAAGTATAAGGAGCTTCTTTGACATGTTAGGTTTGAGTCGGCGGAGGGCCATCCAGGATGATATACTGTATAGCGGAGAGACATTCAGAGACTTTGGTCTGTGAAGCAGGTGTAAGGTCGGGGTTGAAAAGTACATTTGTGTGTCATTAGCATAGAGGCGATATTTGAACACAAGAGATGTGATAAGGCACTCCTCGTAGACCTGTAGGAGCGCAAAAAGGAGTAAAGTTCAGGCACAGAACGGGTAAGAACTAGAATAGTATATGAGGCTAGCTGCCATCTTAGTTTGGGTATAAAACCCCACCCAGTCTATTAGTAATTTGCTTGTCTACTTTCTGTTTACAAGTCAGGAATCAGGTTTTCTTTGTTCCCTAGCACTGCGTCTTTTCCTGTTCCTTTCTATTCAGGCTCCTAATTCTGCTGATCTACAGGTACCTTCTTGATTGTTGTCTTGTATTCCCTTTGCATTATTTGCCCCGTTTATTTGTCCATTGTTTTTGCATGTAGAACTGCAATCCTTGCAGATAACTTTTAAGTTTGTTCTGTTGTTTCCATTAGTACTATTTCCTGTCCTTGTTTGTTCCCTTAGCTACCATAGTTTGTAGGTCTGCACACTTTGCCGACTCCATTTTGTTTTCCCAGTCTCGTTTCCTTTAGTGTAACAATAAACCCTGACAGTTCTTATGTATTTCAATGTCCTGTCTTTTGTTGGTTTCCATGTTACCTCAGAGGGTTCCATACATCCTGATAATGAGACACTGAAAGGACGATGGGAGCATAATGGGACGTTTGGCCACGACAAAATGCGCCCGGCGTTCCGCTACTGGCACACGCCACAGGGCAGCTTGTCCCTGAACAGTTCACCGCACACCCGTTAAAAAAGCCAGGTTTGATAAGTGTATAGAAATAGAAACAAACAAGTGCGCAAAAGAAAATAAACCTATATACAAGTGTACACGTGATATTAATTAATTACATATATCACACACCCAAAAAACAGTATTTGTGATTAATAGGTGATTGAAATAAACTGGTGTTACCAAGTAGAAGAGCTTCTGCTGCTGAGTAAAGGGTAGCCCAAGACCTTGAAATCTACAAACAACAAAACAAAACAAAGCGCAAAACGCTCATCGTGAAGTAGTAAAAAAGTGTTTATAAAATAAGTGGTTCAAGGTTAAGCGTACATCAGGTAAGAAGTAAACAGGCACATGAAGCTACACTGTAGCTGTTACCAATAACTGCGACCGGGAACTGTAAAGGATTCTCCCATCAAGGATCTCGCTTCCTCTCCCGCACAATCAGCTGGGGTAAAGCAGCAGCTACAACGCCAGTGTGTACGCAGGTTAACACAGTCCCAGAGTCCAGCTTGTTGCGTCAATGCGCCCGGTGGAGCCAGAGAGTAGTCAGCTCAATCCTGTGAGGCAGCGTGCATCGTCCTGTCTCCACACCTCAGTGCGCGTCCGCGAAGGTTGATGACGTCACGGCGCATGCGCCGAAGGAGGCAATTCGATCTTGTAGCTAAAAGCATGCAACTCAAAGGCACACGCTAATGAATAACCTCAGAACTCAAAAATAGATATAAATAGAAGGTTGAGTGGTATCTTTCCAACGCGTTTCGTAGCTCTACGGGCTACTTCTTCAGGGAATAAAACTCAGAACAATAGTTCAGAATATATACCACTCAAAGCTCTATGGTTGGTTAATTACTGAAAAAGTGTCAGCAAATCACCACTCACTAAAACAATGCAGTACAGCTGAATGTCAGGGCTGCATAATTAGAAACATTTACTTTTAATACAAATGCAATAAAATGTAAAGTACTTGATTCATAATAAAAATCAATAAAAAAACAAATATAAAAGCAACAAATGGCAAGGAACAAAATTAGTATAAACTCTGAAAGAAGGAAACAAAAAATTAGTATCAATACAAATGATTATCAAATACACATAGAAAGACTAGAGTCAATACAAGGACCAGATATCCACATCCTCATTTAACCCTTTAGGTGCATGGGATTCTAACTTATAGATCCAGAAAGTTTCTTGAATAGAAAGATGTTTAATTCTATCCCCACCTCTGCTTCCTATAGGGACAGTATGAATACCCTTAAATCTAAGGGATGATGGGTCCCTGTTATGGTGTAACGAGAAATGTCGAGACAAACTATGTTTCTCATATCCATGTTTAATATTTCGGATATGTTCTTGGATTCGCACTTTAAGACACCTTTTAGTGCGACCAACATACTGAATTTTACACAAACATTCAATAAGGTAAACCACATGGATGGAATTGCAATATATGAACTCCTCGATTTTGAATTCCTCATGATTTACAGCCGATTTAAATGTTTTTCTCTCTCTATGTAGGTATTTACAAACAGAACAGTTACCACACGCAAAATTACCAATAGATTTATTTAACCATAGCTTTTCTTTACTGTTAATGGATGGATAGATAGATATCACTTGGAGCCAGTGTATTCTTAAAGTTCTTAGCTTTTCTATAAATGAACTTTGGTATTTGTGGGATATGATCCCCCAAAATCGTATCTCTACTTAAAATTGCCCAATGTTTTCTGAAAATCTCCTCGATTTTGCCATTGGCTGAATTAAAGGTTGTTACAAATGGAATCTCGAGACACCCAGTGGTCGCAAAAGGAACTCTTTTACCTTTGGTAGAATCATTAGATCTCTATTCATAACTCTCACTTTCTCTAAATCCTGTAATAAATCTTTTTCAGGATACCCCTCTCAATGAATTTATGAAGGAGTAAATTTGCTTGCTCCTCAAAATCTTCAATAGTACTGCAATTCCCTTAATTCTAACAAATTGGCCCCTTGGGATGTTAGAAATCCATGATTTTTCATGGTTACTAGAGGCCATAAGTAGATTATTTGCATCTACTTCTTTGAAGAAGACCTTTGTACATACTTCCCCTTTGTCTGTAGCAGTTAGATTGAGATCGAGAAAATTAATGGAGCTTACATCAGAAGTATGGCTAAAAATTAAATTCATGTCATTATCATTCAGATAACTAACAAATTTTTCCAACTCTTGTTTACTACCATCCCACACGCACAGAATGTCGTCAATGAAGCGCCGCCACACGACGACATTCCGGCTAATGGGATTGTTGGCCCAGATCCTTTGCTTCTCCCAGTTTCCCATATACAGGTTTGCGAAGCTGGGGGCAAATCGTGTCCCCATTGCAGTTCCGCAAACCAGCAAGAAAAACTGGGAGAGAAACAAAAAGTAATTATGTGTAAGTATGAATTCAATTGCCTTCAATATGAATTCTACATTGAGGGGATGTAATAAACAATCACCCTCCAAAAAGGACCTTACTGCCAACAAACCCTTGTCGTTACCCCAGCTGATTGTGCGGGAGAGGAAGCGAGATCCTTGATGGGAGAATCCTTTGCAGTTCCCGGTCGCAGTTATTGGTAACAGCTACAGTGTAGCTTCATGTGCCTATTTACTTCTTACCTGATGTACGCTTAACCTTGAACCACTTATTTTATAAACACTGTTTTTTACTACTTCACGATGAGCGTTTTGCGCTTTGTTTTGTTGATAAGTGTATATTTAAATGTCCCGCGCGGGACATTTAAAGATGATGCGGCAAAGTAGCCGGTCTAGGCAGTGTAGCGGTCCCGCACAGGACGTTTAAACATGAACTTATCAGGCCTGGCTTGTCGGTGTGGAAGCAGCGGACATTGCAGCGAAATGCAGTCCATGCTCTTCCCTTACTCCCTGGTGGAGTAAAGGGTATAGTCTCCCCCTCCACTCCCCTAGGGGAGGGAGTACAAACTTGGCAGAGCCCTGCACAGTTGTTAGGGTAGACCAGCCTCTCTCAAGGAGGTAGAGGCACTGACTATATTCAGCAGTGCAGCTCCTTAAGTACTAGGGAAGTAGGTACCAGCTCTGAATCCAGTGATTGGAGACACACTGGCCTGGTCCCACCGCCTCCCCTGTCAATCAAGAAGCTACTGTGAGTGGGGAAAACCCATGATAACTCTTGTCAGGCCTGATCTTACCAGGACTTACTGCCAGGGAGGCAGACTTAGTAGCCAAGGAAACCAGTCTGGCTACATGTAAAAAAAAATACCTTGCTTTGGTCAGAAAACTACCATTTCTGAATCCTTGGTAGTTGGCATTTCTGTTTTATTGTTAGACATGATAATATTGTTCTTTTTTTTTAAATTAGCTTTATATTGTTGTTAGTAATATTTTTATATTTTAAAATAATGTAGTAAAGGGAAACAAGAAGTAGCCATTGGATTGGGCTTGAGATTCTATCCTCAAACTACAGTACTAACAAAGTTATATTTCATAACTGATCCTTCAGCTTTGTGAACATTCAATAATCAAAATTACTGAGATTTTGGGGTTCTGCACCAAAAACGGCATTTTAATGGAAAGTACTAATTTGCATCAATGAGACTCCAATGAAGTTAATGAGACACTGATGCTAAAAATAAATGGAACTTCCCTTGACATCAGTGAGGAATGACAGAACTGCTCCTGCAGAAATGACAGACATCTTTATTTTGGGCAAAACGTCCAATTGCTCATCTAAAAAAAAAGTGTCAAATTGGGTAGAGGAAAAAAATCAATAAAACTGTGTAATACTCAAATAAACTGTCAAAAACATTAACTATACACTACAGAGAAACATACAGATTCATAAATATCAGCAGCAAAGGTTCTAGTGCTATAATTGCCAGTGTGAATTGTGCATTTAACCTGACTTATCTGGTGCTGCTTCAGAAGTAGTGATATGAGCACATTTTCACACTGTACGACATCATGTTTGGGCAATGTCCTAGTGTTCCCAAAAGTAATATGGCCCCAGAACGCATCTTTTCCGGTCATCTGATTTCCTCCCGACTTTTCCCCGTGCGTGATGACGCTACCGCAGTGCTGGCTCCCAGGTTACGCAGCCCGAACGCTCGTTACCGATCTGTGACGTGAGTTGCGCCTCCTGACGCGTCATGACGCAGTCCCTCCTCTCCGGTGACGTATGATATTGTTGCCGGAGCTGTCATGGCGGCTCAGAAGATCAATGAGGCTTTGGAGCATCTCGCAAAGGCAGAGAAATGGTAACGAAGAGACGGCTCGAGTTGCGGGGGAGGCATTATGTTGCGCTGTAACATGTCTTTCCATTCAAAGGAGCCTTATATTAAGACATTTCACTATTGATAATGTACATAAGGTGTGATCCCTGTTTAGAGAAGCAAAAAAGGGCTGTGTCATTAGGCACTGTTCCTCTGCCATCTCATTATCATGGAGTGAGAGAGAGAGGGGGGGGACCTGTCATAACATTATCATAGAGAGAGAGGGGACCTGTCATAACATTATCATAGAGAGAGAGGGGACCTGTCATATCATTATCATAGAGAGAGAGAGGACCTGTCATAACATTATCATAGAGAGAGAGAGGGGGGGGGGGGTGACCTGTCATAACATTATCATAGAGAGAGAGAGAGGGGGGACCTGTCATAACATTATCATAGAGAGAGAGAGGGGGGACCTGTCATAACATTATCATAGAGAGAGAGAGGGGGGACCTGTCATAACATTATCATAGAGAGAGAGGGGACCTGTCATAACATTATCATAGAGAGAGAGGGGACCTGTCATATCATTATCATAGAGAGAGAGAGGACCTGTCATAACATTATCATAGAGAGAGAGGGGGGGGGGGACCTGTCATAACATTATCATAGAGAGAGAGAGGGGGGGGGGGACCTGTCATAACATCATAGAGAGAGAGGGGACCTGTCATAACATTATCATAGAGAGAGAGAGGGGGGGGGGGACCTGTCATAACATCATAGAGAGAGAGGGGACCTGTCATAACATTATCATAGAGAGAGAGGGGGGACCTGTCATAACATTATCATAGAGAGAGAGGGGACCTGTCATAACATTATCATAGAGAGAGAGGGGGGGGGGACCTGTCATAACATCATAGAGAGAGAGGGGACCTGTCATAACATTATCATAGAGAGAGAGGGGGGACCTGTCATAACATTATCATAGAGAGAGAGGGGACCTGTCATATCATTATCATAGAGAGAGAGGGGGGACCTGTCATAACATTATCTTAGAGAGAGAGAGGGGGGGGACGACCTGTCATATCATTATCATAGAGAGAGAGGGGGGACCTGTCATAACATTATCATAGAGAGAGAGGGGGGACCTGTCATATCATTATCATAGAGAGAGAGGAGACCTGTCATAACATTATCATAGAGAGAGAGAGGGGACATGTCATAACATTATCATAGAGAGAGAGAGGACCTGTCATAACATTATCATAGAGAGAGAGAGGACCTGTCATAACATTATCATAGAGAGAGAGAGGGGGGGGACCTGTCATAACATTATCATAGAGAGAGAGAGGGGACCTGTCATAACATTATCTTAGAGAGAGAGGGGGGACCTGTCATAACATTATCATAGAGAGAGAGAGGACCTGTCATAACATTATCATAGAGAGAGAGAGGGGGGACCTGTCATAACATTATCATAGAGAGAGAGGGGACCTGTCATAACATTATCATAGAGAGAGAGAGGACCTGTCATAACATTATCATAGAGAGAGAGGGGGGGGGGGACCTGTCATAACATTATCATAGAGAGAGGGGACCTGTCATAACATTATCATAGAGAGAGAGGGGACCTGTCATAACATCATAGAGAGAGAGGGGACCTGTCATAACATTATCATAGAGAGAGGGGACCTGTCATAACATTATCATAGAGAGAGAGGGGACCTGTCATAACATTATCATAGAGAGAGAGGGGGGGGGGGACCTGTCATAACATTATCATAGAGAGAGAGGGGGGGGACCTGTCATAACATTATCATAGAGAGAGAGGGGACCTGTCATAACATTATCATAGAGAGAGGGGACCTGTCATAACATTATCATAGAGAGAGGGGACCTGTCATATCATTATCATAGAGAGAGAGGGGACCTGTCATAACATTATCATAGAGAGAGAGGGGACCTGTCATAACATTATCTTAGAGAGAGAGAGGGGACCTGTCATAACATTATCATAGAGAGAGAGGAGACCTGTCATAACATTATCATAGAGAGAGAGAGGGGACCTGTCATAACATTATCATAGAGAGAGAGGGGGGACCTGTCATAACATTATCATAGAGAGAGAGGGGACCTGTCATAACATTATCATAGAGAGAGAGAGGACCTGTCATAACATTATCATAGAGAGAGAGAGGGGACCTGTCATATCATTATCATAGAGAGAGAGAGGGGACCTGTCATATCATTATCAGAGAGAGAGAGGGGACCTGTCATAACATTATCATAGAGAGAGAGAGGGGACCTGTCATATCATTATCAGAGAGAGAGAGGGGACCTGTCATAACATTATCATAGAGAGAGAGAGGGGACCTGTCATATCATTATCATAGAGAGAGAGGGGGGGGGGACCTGTCATAACATTATCATAGAGAGAGAGAGGGGACCTGTCATAACATTATCATAGAGAGAGAGGGGACCTGTCATAACATTATCATAGAGAGAGAGAGGGGACCTGTCATAACATTATCATAGAGAGAGAAAGGGGACATGTCATATCATTATCAGAGAGAGAGAGAGGGGACCTGTCATAACATTATCATAGAGAACCTGAGAGGGGACCTGTCATAACATTATCATAGAGAGAGAAAGGGGACATGTCATATCATTATCAGAGAGAGAGAGAGGGGACCTGTCATAACATTATCATAGAGAACGAGAGAGGGGACCTGTCATAACATTATCATAGAGAGAGGGGACCTGTCATATCATTATCATAGAGAGAGAGGACCTGTCATAACATTATCATAGAGAGAGAGAGGGGGGGGGGGACCTGTCATAACATTATCATAGAGAGAGAGAGGGGACCTGTCATAACATTATCATAGAGAGAGAGGGGGGGACCTGTCATAACATCATAGAGAGAGAGAGGGGACCTGTCATATCATTATAATAGAGAGAGAGGGGACCTGTCATAACATTATCATAGAGAGAGAGGGGAGGGACCTGCTATCTCATTATGAGAGAGAGGGGGGACCCGCCATCTCATCATAGAGGGGGGAGGGAAGACCTGCCTTATCACTATCATAGAGATCATAAAGAGAGAGGGGGAGGGGCTGCCATATCACTCATACAGAGAGGGGGGGCTGCCATATCATTATCATTGACATCATACAGAAAGGGGGGGATACCTGCCATAGCATTAACATAGAGCGAGAGAGAGGAGGGACATGTAATCTGATTATCATAGAGAGGGATGACCTGCCATATCACTGTCAGAGAGAGAGAGAGGGGGGGGGACCTGCCATCTCACTATCAGAGAGAGGAGACCTGTCATCTGATTATCATAGCGAGAGGGGGCCTGCCATCTCATCATAGAGAGAGAGAGGGGGGACGGGGACCTGTCATATCATTATCATAGACAGAGGAGGAGAACCTGCCATCTCATTATGAGAGATAGGGGGGACCTACCATTTCATTATGAAAGAGATAGGGGGGATCTCCCATCTCATTATGAGAGAGATAGGGGGGACCTGCCATCTCATTATCATAGAGAGATAGGGGGGACCTGCCATCTCATTATCATAGAGAGATAGGGGGACCTGCCATCTCCTTATCATAGAGAGATAGGGGGGACCTGCCATCTCATTATCATAGAGAGATAGGGGGACCTGCCATCTCCTTATCATAGAGAGAGAGGGGGGACCTGACATCTCATTATGAGAGAGATAGGGGGGACCTGCCATCTCCTTATCATAGAGAGAGAGGGGGGACCTGCCATCTCATTATCATAGAGAGATAGGGGGACCTGCCATCTCCTTATCATAGAGAGATAGGGGGGACCTGCCATCTCATTATCATAGGGAGATAGGGGGGACCTGCCATCTCATTATCATAGAGAGAGAGGGGGGACCTGACATCTCATTGTGAGAGAGAGGGGGGACCTGCCATCTCATTATGAGAGAGAGGGGACCTGTCATCTCATTATCATAGAGAGAGGTGGGACCTGTCATCTCATTATCATAGAGAGAGGGGGACATGTTATTGTCAGAGATAGGACATGTCATTATCATAGAGAGAACGGGGACCTGTCATCTCATCACAGAGAGCGAGGTGGACCTGTCATGGTCATAGAGAGAGTGGGGAACTGTGATGTCATGATCATAGAGAGAGAGGGCCATGTCATTATCATAGAGAGAGAGAGGGGCCTGTCTTGTTAATTATAGAGAGAGAGGAGACCTGTCATGTGATGATCTTAGAGAGGGCCATGTCATTATCATAGAGGGAGAGGGGACCTGTCATGTCATTGTCATAGAGAGAGCTGGACCTGTCATGTCATTGTCCTAGAGAGAGCTGGACCTGTTATGTCATTGTCATAGAGAGTGAGGACCTGCCATCTCCTTATCAGAGAGAGAGGTCTGACCCTCTTATGCATGTCAGTTTCGCCCAATGTTGGGTTAGCCAGTTTAAAACAAGGGTTCTTGGTTTTGCCCTCTTAGGCTACGGCCACGCTGCCGCCGTGCGCGCTCATGCTTGTAATCTAATGAGCATGGCCACGCTGATCGTGCATGTACTTTCGGCAACGCTCAGCGCTTGGGGCGACATGGCAAATTGATTTCCAAGCGCTCAGAAGGGTCACATGACCCAAAATTACGTCACAGTAGTTCCTTCAATAACACGCCCCGATCCAGCCAATTGGTGATGTCACCGCTCTCAAGCTTGAGCGCGCTCAGCGGCAGTGTGGCCGCAGCCTTGACCAGTGTCAATAGATTAAATGTTCTTTTTAAAATTGTTCATATAATCAAATTAATATAGAACACATGCGCCAAGTTTGGCATGTTAATATAGAAGTATGGCAAATTAATATAGAACACATGCGCCATGTTGCAAATAGTATCCTTGACACAGGAAATTTGAGACACTGCACAGTCCACTTCTCTTCCTAGTAAATAGCCACTGATGTGATCTCAAAGTCTGTAATATTAGAACTGATTGAGAAAATAAAATATCATCATGCAAAGTTATTCAGAAGTGTGACATTTCTTCTCTATGGAGACAGTAGAGTTGGAATATATACCGATATAAAAGTAATATGTAATAATAAATAAGTCGATATTTAATTTATGTATTGCGACAATGCTGTCAGTCAACCATGGCAGTCATTTACTTTTTAGAGACAGTTTGTGAAATGCAGTTTAAAGCAGTAATCCCGACAACATTTGAAATTGGGCCCGGGGCAGTCCCTCGGAACGGTACAATGTTATTTTCAGCTCCGGGACTGCCTGGGTCCCGAGATAGTTTTGTTTTCCATGGCGGTGCACTTCCTGGAGAATCCAACATGGTTGTTGCTGTCTACCAATTGGATGCCACAACCAGTGATGTTGCAGATGATGCAAGATTTGGCGGCCATATTTTTCCCCAGGTGGGATCACAGTCACCAGTAAGTACACTGGTGTATATATAAAGAACCAGGGGGTCCCCGTTTGTGACCTGTGCTATTTTTAACTCTCTGGACCCCCAGTTGTCGAGATATTTACCAGTGTACTAGTTCCATTTGTAAAAAAAAGAAGAGAACTAATGGTATAGGCAGGATTGCAGCTTTACATAGCTTCAGGCTTATCCTTTAGGCCACGGGCATGGTCAACGCCCGGGTTGACGCTCGACATTGAGCCCCTGCAGCCGCAATGAGAGCGGCTTTAGCAGGGGCTCGCGCACGCTTCCGCAGGCGTGCGGAAGCGTGCTGACTTTCACCCGACAGTTACATTTTAGATTGAGCGCTGAGTCCGCTCACGTGACCTCCAAAGCAACCAATGAGGAGAGGTTAGTGGAGCAGGGGGAGAGATGTGGATAGGAGCGGGGTGAGTTGTTGCGTGGGGGGGGGGGGAGAAGAAGTGTCCCAAGGGGACGGGGAGAGAGTGCTTGCCAGCGGGGTGGGGGAGTTTATGCTCGGGGGGGGATTGAGGGGGGTGGGGGGAAGTGTCCCAAGTACTGCCTCCAGCCCCGATTCCTGCCCGCCTCGCAAGCGCGCTCACTGCCTCTCCGGCCAGGCAAAAGCTCCTGCTTGCGCTGGCCAGGCACAGCGTGAGCGCGCCTCAGCATGAGAGACAGGAGTATGGACGCGGCCTTACTCTTCACCCCTCAATGATAGCAGCACCCTCCTTCCCTAGAGGATAGGTTTGCCACCTTCCTCTTAATTTCTTCTCCAATTTCTGGTGTTAAGTAATAAACGGAAGTAAGGAGGCATTATAGATTTTTAAAATCTCATTATTTTTTAAAATTAAATCACCTTTTATTTATTTCAAAATTTTCTAACGTGTTATTCACCAAGAAAACTCAGTACAAAGAGCGCGAGTAGGAACTTAGTGAGGAAACCCGTCCCAGACATTTAACTTGTAATAAATCTTACATTGAAATGACTTCCAAATACTTTTTTTTAAACATTCATTTATTTTGATAAAAATCATAATCACGGTACATGTCTTGTTATCGTGATAATTTTTGTTGTTGCCCAATACTAAGAGACTAATGCTGAATATAATAAAGGTAATTGGCCAATTTCACCAATGTAAATTTGCGTACAGCTTTATTTTAGTTAGCTTGTTTGTGTCTTCACTCGAAGGGAAGACCGTGCTAAGGAAATTAATTGTATAGGCCGCTGACGCTGTTGCAAAGAATATATTGACCATTCTATTGAATGGTCAATACAGTATGTTTGTTTGGTAGCCTACCATGTCAAGACGTTATATTGCTACTTAGGTTTATGATTTTATTACATATTTATACTTTTGCCTGTTTTCTTTAAAAGACTTGTATTCTATTCACATTTTATTCTAGTTTTTTTTTTTTTGGTTAGGGAGTCCTATAACTTTTTAACCAATATAAAAATGGATCTTCAATATTCTTATTCATGACGGCCTCAAATGCAGGCATGTACAGAATAATATTTTGCCAGACGTTAATTATTATATTTGTACAGGATACCGCGTATGCGTTTGTTTGTCTTGACAGCTCCTTTGTTACAGCATCTATGAATGATTTCTGTTTTGGAACGCCAAAAAGCTAATAAAAGCATTCACAACTTATTTCTCCCTTTGTTTACCTACATGTATTGTGTCCTCTGATTCATTAGATTACATGGTATAACAGTAATAAGTGGTTAGGCCAGATCTGTGTGTGTCCGTCCTATTTAAATGTACCTTGCTCTGTCAGTCTAAATTGAAACTAAAATGCTCACTTTTTTTGCCTTCTTTTTATAGCCTGAAAACAAGTTTCATGAAATGGAAGCCAGATTACGACAGTGCCGCTTCGGAATATGCAAAAGCAGGTATGCAGTTGTGTGGCTCTAACGCATTAAAGAAATTAAGAAAATCAGGGCTCCACGGATTTGCTCAACAAACTAATTTATTGCCAATAGACTTGACGTTTCGGCCACACAGGCCTTTTCCAAAAGCAGAAATGGCATAATGTGCAGAACAGTGAACTCAACCCTCTTATAACCCCAACACCAGGTGTCATGAATTGTCCAATAAAGTCCCTCATCATCCAGCACCGTCGCTCTGTTGAAAATCTCCTTCCTTATTGACATCATGTGTTGATGTGTCCTCCAATAGGAATCCTCTTCTGTGTTCTCACGAGTGTTCCTGCACCAAAGCTCCTCTTGGTAAAATGGAGTGGTGCCAGAAGGGTACCTCCTCTTCATGTGAACGTCGGTGTCCTCATCAGCGTCATGACGTCATCGCGTCCGTATCCCGGTCTCCTTACTCCATATGCAGATTGGCAGAGTAGCCTGTCCTGCATCCTGATTGGCGACGTTCTGGCGGAGTGACGTCATGATGTCTGTCTCCCAATGCCATATCCTTTTTGTTCTGCTGTCTAGACAATCAATGACTGTAAACAGAGTGAGAGGAATTGAGTACACTATGTAAATAGAGTGCTGCGGAGTGCTGCCACATATAGCAGATGGATGATGGATTATAGTGATTAACCCTATTACACCCATTACACATTATTAAAATTATATATAAAAATATATATATATTAAAAAATTGTAAGTACCGTACAGTAATGATATTAGAAGGGAATACAGACCGTATCATCAGACAAAGTACATCAACAGCAGCAAAGCAAGGGCCTATAGAGACAATGTGATATTAACGTTCTGTCAAAAAACACCCAAGAGTCAGATTGTCATTAAGACCCTTTGGTCTCGGGTACATTGACAAAACAACACGCATGTTAAAGACACGGTAAATCGAGCATAAAAGCAAGATAGCTCATGCTAAGGATGATACAGAACTGATAAACATTGTGTGTCACATCAGCACAATCTTATTTTGTAGTAATATACATATATACATATTATTAGCGCTACCTATTGTGTTTTACATCGGCACAATATAGCATCACTTAGGATTATGGGCATCGAACAGGTCCAGAAACCCATTGCAGGATTAGACAAGGATATTACACTTTTACAGCGTGAAGCGTATTGGATCTATACACTCAATACGTTTTTTCCAAAGGGTCTTAATGACAATCTGACTCTTGGGTGTTTTTTGACAGAACGTTAATATCACATTGTCTCTATAGGCCCTTGCTTTGCTGCTGTTGATGTACTTTGTCTGATGATACGGTCTGTATTCCCTTCTAATATCATTACTGTATGGTACTTACAATTTTTTAATATATATATATATTATTTTTTTATATATAATTTTAATAATTTGTAGTGGGTGTAATAGGGTTAATCACTATCATCCATCATCCATCTGCTATATGTGGCAGCACTCCGCAGGAATCTATTTACATAGTGTACTCAATTCCTCTCACTCTGTTTACAGTCATTGATTGCCTAGACAGCAGAACAAAAAGGATATGGCATTGGGAGACAGACATCATGACGTCACTCCGCCAGAACGTCGCCAATCAGGAGGCAGGACAGGCTACTCTGCCAATCTGCATATGGAGTAAGGAGACCGGGATACGGACGCGATGACGTCATGACGCAGATGAGGACGCCGACGTGATGACATCTCATGAAGAGGAGGTTCCCTTCTGGCACCACTCCATTTTACCAAGAGGAGCTTTGATGCAGGAACACTCGTGAGAACACAGAAGAGGATTCCTATTGGAGGACACATCAACACATGATGTCAATAAGGAAGGAGATTTTCAACAGACCGACGGCGCTGGATGATGAGGGACTTTATTGGACAATTCATGACACCTGGTTTTGGGGTTATAAGAGGGTTGAGTTCACTGTTGTGCACATTATGCAATTTCTGCTTTTGGGAAAGGCCTGTGTGACCGAAACGTCAAGTCTATTGGCAATAAATTAGTTTGTTGAGCAAATCCGTGGAGCCCTGATTTTCTTAATTTCGTTAACCCTGGATTGACACAGAGAATCCTGAACCAGGAGCACCGGTAGTTGTATCCCCTTTTGATTTTTTATTAGTGTGCAGCATTTATTTATCTTTCTACTCTAACGCATTAAATACATCATTAGAATTTTAGTTTCTAACTGGTATCACTGATAAAAATCAGGTACCTTATGCCTATTTTACCATTAATATGTTGCTTCAGGCCTAATCAGTGTGGGAATCTGGGTATAATGCACAGCTGATAATGCAGTATTAAAGTGAATAGAGGTGAATTTGACTTCTTTCAGTATCTATGCCTCTCCCTCTGAGCACTTTGTTTAGGGGCTTTAAAGAGCAATTTTCTTTGTGTGTTTCTAGGCATGTATACATCAAATTATTGTTTTCTTATTAAGCCTTCAATTAAAGAGGAGTAAAAAAAGACACTTTTTATAATGTGATCTAACAAATTCTGCAAATCGGTCTATCGCCATTCTCCATTTTCTCTGTGTCAGAAATCCCTGGCAGGTCTGACTTGGCATACAATGATCTGATTGAAAGAGCTTCTGTAAATGTAAAATAAAAATGTCTTAACAGTCAAAATGACTTTAAATATTTGTTTGAAATAGATAAATGTATTTATTCAAATCACCAAGCTTAAACCCATATCACTTGCTACTGAAATTAGTTCAGTTTGATTCACTTGGAGTGTGTGCGTGTTTGCGTGTGCGCACACTTCTTGAAATATTTCAGAAATTAAAGTATGTGCCTTAGTAATACTTATTATATAAGAAGAATTTTAAAAGATGTTAGCCACTAATTATATATTTATTTACTTTTCAGCGGTTGCGTTTAAGAATGCCAAGCAGTATGATCAAGCAAAAGAAGCTTTTTTGAAGGAGGCTGAATCACATGAGAACAACAAAACGTATCTTTTCAAATAAATTTGGTGGACTACTTTAAAAGACCTTTTGGTTTTCAAAATAAATAATCCCCCCCCCCCCCCCTAGATTTGAAGCAGGTGGTCTCCGGAATTGAACCTTGTTAATTTAAGCTTCGGGAACCCCCTGTTCAGAAGGTGATGCCGTTATCTCACTTCTGTGTAAAGGTCACGGCCAATAGGAAACTGCAAGAGATTATATCGCAGCTTGCTATACGCGGGACCTTTAAACAGACATTTTCTGTGCCCAGCCGGAGCTGCTGCTGGCATCCCCTTCCAATGTAAGTTTTTTATTTTTGTTAAACCTTTGAGGTAAAGCCACTTTAAGCTCAGTTTTTACCCCGATACAAGACCAAGAGCCACAGTGTTTAAAAACACAAAGCAGAAGCTTTTTTTTTTTTTTTTTTAAATGTATTCCTTAGTTGTTAGGACTATCTTAATGATGAGAGGAGGAACCTTAAACTTGTAGCGTCAACATTATGACTAAACATCAAAGGATAAAAATGTTATGCCACTTATAAACCTATATAAAAGCTTTAATTCCGTACAAATGGTCAGCCCTTTAACACCGTCTCTGCAAAGGCAGGTCTGTTTGCCTAACTCCAACACCACAACAAGATGTATCACTGAATTTACAATAATGCTGCTCTTATTTTTTTACAGTGTACTAGGCTTCTAACTGATTTTAGGCCTTAAACTAAAGGAAAAGCGCTGTAGCGGTTCTGAAGATGTTATGAAGAAGATCCTGGATAGTTCATATGTTCTGGATATTTTTAAGGTTCCCCAAATAATTCGTTTTTAAGTAAGATTAAAAATTGGAGCAACAAACCAGCATGAGAAATAAATGAATGCGCAGGATATTTTTGGAATAACATTGATGTTGCTTCTATTAAATAATTCAGTTTCCGTGACTATATCCAATGGCAGCAAATTGTTTATTATTCGAGAATGTAAAGACCTGTTTGATTTAGATTAACATTATGTATTAAACTGGTATGCAGTTACTTATGATTTTCAAAAGCATTTATATTATCTATTCTTGTTGTATAGCCGTTTAATAAGAGCTTTGGCAAAGAGTAATGCTACAGATTTTTACATTGTTCATTTGTCTTGGATCCTTAACCATAGATTATATTCAGTCTTTTCCACGCTGCTAAGTAAGTATATCATGATTAGACATGCTGTAATTTCAGTGAAGACGTTTGAGCCTAATGTTTGATAGAGGGGCATGTAATACCTTTTAATTGAAGGCTTCTCTGGCAGCTTATGGTTTAAAGATAAGAAACTAATGGGTTCAATATAAGGTACCCTGGTTTATATCTCACAGCCTTCTCTTCATTTTACTGAGTATATACAGTCGATGTGTGCTGTGCCCAATAGAAATTCTTCTGGGAGCATTGCTGAAGTAAAAGCAGACACCAGCACTGGTAACTTCATTTTCACATGCGGGCACATTAATAATATCACATTCAAAATAATTTGTATATGTGAGTTAATATCCTATCACATTATTTCTTTTTTAACCTCTGAATAGTTCTGTCATGAACCATTTATTTTACTGTAATCCTAAAAGTTTATTTACTCAAAGGAAGCTTTTGTATTTTGCTATTATTTTTGTATGCGTCTTTATTTTTTTATGGTTATACTTTTTTGCATCTCATTTTAGTATTTGTATTTTTTCAATGGTTTATTTACTGCCTTGTCATGTGATTTAGAGTTTGCCATGGCTAAAATGAGGGCTTTGCTTTAAAATGAAATTATTGCATATAGTAAACATTTAGAGGGAAATCACTTTACAGTCGCATTCCGTTTCTGGAGGTCTTAAAACAGATTGTTCTGTATTGCAATGCAGTCCCACCCAGCACATATGTCTGGTCCACACTCTTCCTGGCAGTGTACCTTTTTAACCTGTTTAGCTCTCTACAAATCATCTTGTACAGTATATATAATTAAATATATGCAAAAGAATCATTATTTTGAGGTTGCCAAAAATGCTTTTTAACATTTACCTTTTTTTTTTTAACAGAGCTTATGAACAAGCTGGGATGATGTTAAAGGTGAGTGTTTACATCAAAGTTATTGCAGTGAATGACCAGCATTCTGTGAGCAAAGGAGAACAAATATTCTTTGACTTCTGTCAATCACATAAACCGTATGTTACAGAACCACCAGCAGTAGGGCATCTAATAGTACCGAATTTAATAACTTAAAGCCTTCTTGATGACGTGGGAATGATCTAGTGTAAATGAGAAAAGTGCAGCCTATCACTCAATTTAGCGTCATTATGTCTGTAATCAGATCTTCAAACACTGCCCATGAATCCTATTATTTCAACAAATTATGCGTTGTCAAATATTTGTAGATATGACACCAATACCTCCGCATTTCCAAATATGTCTTGCTAGAAATAAATCCTTAATTAAAGGTGCAGCCCTCCTTTCCCAATTTTTGTTTTCTTTCTATCTGTAACGTATTCTGATAAATGAGAGCTCCATCCTCCAACATGTTCTCTGTTATCAATATCTAGGGTTACAATTTAGGCTTGTTGTATGTTGAAGTATAAATGTTTCAGGGTTTTTTTTGGGGACGGACGATGGGTGTTTTATAAAAAAAAAAATATGATCAACATTTGCATACATGCAACATTAAATGACTTCTGCTTTCAGCTATTTTGTAATGCAGAAGGTTACAGACAATAATGGGGGTTATGGGAGTAAGTTAAGTACTACTAGATGAAAGTACCCAGCGTTACTCTGGAATTCTAAGAAAACAAAAATACTGAGATTTTTTAAATAGATAATTAAATTTTTTAGTTTCTTAGAATACATTTTATTTATTTATTTTTTCATTAATGCTGTTGAGTAAACTATATTTTTGTTCCATCAGGCGCAAAACCATACAAATCAGTTATGCATATTTGGGGGGGGGGAGTTATGGTTACGTGTCACCTTAACTTAGACATTTCTTGACTTTTTAAGGGTTTGCTTACGAATTTGTACTACACTTTAACGATGTTTTTTAATCCACTGTATATTTTTGAAAATTGTTTCTGTTTGCTATGAATTTGGATACCACTTAAGATATCGGAACCACATTTTGCATGATGGTTCCTGAGCTTAAGAAGCAGATTTTTGTCTGTTTGGATACACTCCATTTTTATTCTATCAGTTATTACAATTTCTCAGGCAAGACAGACACTGGGTGTTGTACCTTGTAGGCTATTTATCTTGTATGTGACATCACACTGGGGACATCATAATGCACATAGCCTTGTGGCAGATAAGGAGAGTCCGATAGCTATAAAGTTCACATAGAAAGCAAACAAAGAAAGAGGATGTCAGCTGGCACGGGAGGAGAAAGTAAGAATGCTGGAGGAGAGGCAGAAAGAATTGGGGACCTTATAAGGTATTAAAGGAAAGTGAAGGGGATAGGAGAGAGAGGAGGGGAGGGGAGGGGAAGGGAAGAGGTTGGTTTCCTAGCATTCCCGAGGAACGCTGGGTAATTTCAGCTAGTTGAATATAGATAGATTCATATATACCATATTTCCTCAATTCTAAGATGCACTTTTTTTTTTACATTTTACCATTTCTGAAATCGAGATGCATCTTACAATCGATGTCATTGAAAAATGCGTATGGTTCCTGTACCAATATAGCCACTAATGCGAGTCAACTGAGGATCACGTGATCTCCTATGTTGCAGAATGACGTTCCTAGAATGCGATGCTGCCAACCCTAGCGCACCATCCGTAGTACTGAGCAGGAGGTTGCTTTTGCCCTATGAAGGTGCCTTCATTTTAAGTTATCATTGCCTGCGCATGTGCATACAAGGTATCCCTAATTGTCATTTAAAATGTCATCAAAAAGACTTCACTATGATGTAGCATTGAAAGTAAGTTAAAAAAAAAAAATCTGTACATGTAATGTATTGTTCCTTTTTTTAACTGAAAATCGTTCTTAAATCAATCGTGCAGTTTACAATCGATGGCATCTTAGAATTGAGGAAGTGTGTGTGTGTGTGTGTGTGTGTGTGTGTGTGTGTGTGTGTGTGTGTGTATATATATATATATACATACACACAATGCTGCTGAATTTGGTTAAAATCAGTGTAGTTTTGAAAGGTTCATTATGCCATCTTGATTCAAAATGGCGTCAAACTGTATCCAAACAAAGCCAAAAACATGCTCCTTGATCTCAGGAACCATCATACAAAATGTGGTCATGATATCTTAAGAGGTGTCCAAATGCATATCGAGCAGAAAAACAAAAGCTTGCATATTAGATTTGCCATTATGAATAATGCTACTTTTTTTTGTTGGAGCAAATTCAGCCAAGAAGCTTCTGCACTTTGTCCTCTAAAAGCATGACTGGGTTTGTGCAGACTTGCATTATTCTCTGTGGATGTAGAGCTACACCAGCACATTTTGATTTTTTTTTAATGTCCTTTTTGATTTGAGATGGCAGGCTGTTCACTCAGAAAACCTGCTGTGTTCAATGTATTGCTCTTGGGAGGAATGTCCAAGAATGTCAAACTCACAAACTTGCATGAAAGAATATTACATTGCACCATGAGCTACACATACTCTGCTATTGCAGCCCATTAAAGGAGCAATTCATGCTTTTTTTCCCCCCACTGTTTTTTTAACAGATTTGAAGCAGATTAAGCCCATTAATTTCAGCTCCAGTGACTCCCTGCTTCCCGAGATACAGACCTCCATAGGGGGTGCCGGTATCACGGCAAAGTTTAAAGCTCCCCGCGTCATGCGGGCCAATAGGAATCCGAACCTGATGATGTCACGGATTCTTATTTGCTCACAGTGCAATGGAGCTTTGAAACTCCGCCATTATGGGGTCCCGACCGGCACCCCCTTTGGAGGTATCTCCGGAAGCAGGGGGTTACCGGAGCTGAAATTGACGGGGTTCTGCTCCAGAGACACCCTGCTTCAATCCTATGTTAAAAAAAGAAAAATTGCAAAAAAATATCACCACTTGAATTGCCGCTTTAAATGTGCTTTTGCCTTTATTTGTACACTTTAGGAGATACAGAGACTTCCTGAAGCTGTCCATCTGATAGAGAAAGCAAGTATGATGTACCTGGAGAATGGGACGCCTGACACTGCAGCTATGGCCCTGGAGCGAGCCGGGAAGTGAGTCACTATAACACCTGGACATGTACATAAGAAAAAAATGTTCATGTCTGTTTTTCTCTCTCCTTCACAACAGAAATAATTATATGCTTTGGTTGATTTCAGGCTAATAGAGCATGTGAACCTGGAAAAAGCTGTTCATCTGTATCAACAGTCTGCATCCGTTTTTGAGGTGTGTTTAATATGCGTAGATCTATCATTCAAAGAATACGACTATGACCTGTTAAATGTATTGTTCTATGGCAGTGGTTTTCCAACAGGGGTCCCCAAAGACCTTGGTGGTGCCCCCCCCCCCCCCCAAAGTTTACAATTCACTTCAGACAGCTCCTGCAATCTGTAGATTTTTCTGTCATTTCTGGGGGCTAGACTTTTATTTTATTTATTTTTTTAAAGATAAGTTACATGTATATCTAAATATATTGATGAATAGATTGGTACCTCTGATTAATAAACTATTTCACTATAAGGCGATAAGAATCTCTATGGACAGCTCAACTATCAAGGATGGCTAGCAAGTATCCATACGTCCGTGTGTTTTTACATTTTGATTTGCTATTAACAGTGTATTTTCTTAAGTTGTATAAAATGGGATTCTGTGCAGCAGAAAAGGTAATAGTAGCTTGATGTTTGCTGCCTGTTTTATGGCTCAGTACCTTGTTGAGAATCTAGCAGTATTTCTTAGCTAGATTGTGTTGTTGGTGGGGGATCTTTGAATTTGAAAATGGATTTGGTACGAGGCATTTTTGCTGATGTCCTACAGTTCATTCTTCTTAGAGAAATAATATGAATATATAACTGATGTTTCAAAACCTGATATTTATTTATTTATAAGATGTTTTAGCAGGAAGTAATACATTGAGAGTTACCTCTCGTTTCCAAGTATGTCCTGGGTACAGAGTTATGATGACAAATACATGATTACATTAAGTAAACGGGTATACATTAGGTAAAAAGACATTGCATGAACAGTTGAACATATTTTATCTTTTAGGTGAATGAAACAGTTACAGACCAGATTAAAATGTGAGACAGCTTTAGTTTTGAAAGAACTTAGACTGGTGGCGGCTTTGAGAGTTTCGGGTAGATTGTTGCTGTTGTGAGGTGCACGGTAAGAGGAGGAGGAGCGGCCAGATACTTTGTTGAACCTTGGAACCGCGAACAATTGTTTGGGGTCTGATCTCAGATGATAAGTGCTGCATGTGATATGGGTGAGGAGCTTGTTCAGATAGGCAGGTAGCTTGCCCAGAAAGTATTTGAAGGCAAGACAGGAAAGATGAACTTTGCACCTAGACTCAAGTGATGACAAATCTAGTTATTTGAGCATTTCGCAGTGATGTGTGTTGTAGTTGCATTGGAGGATACAGCAGCATATTGAATTGTAGAGGGTGTCTATTTACTATGGTGAGTTTGGGGTGCTGTACTATAGCCTATATTTCGCATTTGCATCTGATGTGCAATGCGCTTTCTGACCAGCAGGCTTAGGGAGGATTTGTTCCTATAAAGTACACCTAGTTTGGCATAGGTTTTGGATGTCGGAGAATCAATGTGCAACCCAAATGTTAAATGGGAGTCAAACCATATGCCCAGATATTTAAAACTATCTGGGACTAGGATGGTATTAGAGCTAGTTCTGTTCTGAAGCTTTGTCATTCGTAGCTTTAGAAATGTAGTCTTGGTCCCAAATACCATTGTTATAGCCTTGTTAGTGTTTAAAAACAGTTTGTTTTGTGAAATCCAATTTTCAAGTCTCAAATTACATTGAAGTATGTGTTCAAGGTCAGAGAGGCGAGGGCTGTGTGCATATATAGGATTGTGTCATCCGCATACATGTGTATTGATGCTCCCTTACAAGCTGTAGGAAGCTCATTGATGAAGAGTAGGGGCCCCAGAACAGAGCCTTGCAGGACACCGAAGGTGATATCCAAGGGGTTGGAGTTGGTGCCTGAGATAGACGCATGTTGGAATCTATCTGATCTGTAAGAATGAAACCAAACCAGTTTAAAGCATGTTTCCCTATTCCAGAGCAGTGGAGTTTGTTTAGCAAGATAACATGATCAACAGTATCAAAAGCCTTTGCAAAATCTAGGAATATTGTACCAGTGAGTTGTCCCCGTTCCATTCCACACTGGATCTCATTGCAAAATGTTAGGAGGGTAGTTATTGTGGAGTGTTTGGGGGGAAAGCCAGATTGGAATTATCTAGTGACATTTGTCTTGGTATAGTAATCGCTTAATTGGGAGTGAACACATTTTTCCATGACTTTCAAATGTATTGGGAGAAGAGAGAATGGCCTGTAGTTTGAGACCGTGTTTTTGTCACCACTTTTGAAGATAGGGATAACTCTGGCAGTTTTCCAGGTCTTGGGGATATGGCCTGCAGACAAAATAGAGTTGGCTGCTTAGTTTTAAATTGAGGAGCGCTTGTGTAATCTCCTCTTCAGATACTGGGACAAATTGAAAATTGTGGCAGTGTTGGGATATATTTATTCCATGCAATTGCCCTCCTTCACTGGCCCCCAGTGAGGCCTAACTATTAACTCTGCATAATTTGACTGATATGCAGAGTACTATAACGTTTTTAGCATATTTTATTGCAGAAGGATTAAGCAACACAGTACTTTGCAATGTGCTTCTTACCTTGCTGTGTAAACCTCCGATATGTTAAGTAGGTTCACAAATGTAGTACCTAATGCACGACTGAAAAGTAGTATATCTTATTTTTAATAGGGAATGTTGTTACATCAGCCGCAATCGAGTTATGAAGCAGATTTTAGAAACTCCTAATTCACGAGAACTGACTAAATAAATGTTTTACGTACATCAATATTTCTCCAGAACCAAAAGCAAGTGTGTGCGATTAGTATGAAAATAGCAATGTTCATCGAAATAGTTGGGCTGTCTAAATGGGAATTAGAGATTTATACTAAATCACAGAGGAAAATTTTAAAATAACATTGTTTAAAAATACAAACACATTGAAACACATGCAAGCAATTGGGCTGCTGCTCTTAGCTGTCATAGCGTGAGGTTTCCCAGTTCTCTGCTCACTTTCACTGCTGAAGGGTCCTGGTATGCAATACATTCAGACTTCGAGGTCTTACAGTAGCAGTACGGGAAATAAATTATGTGAACATGTTCCTTGGCTAATTCTTTATCTTGGTGATTGACTATCAGAGTACATTCTTGTTTTGTAAAGTATTTCATTTTCCTGTGTTCTGTTATACAACGCATGGAGTTTGATTTAGGGATAAAGAATATGTTTTTGAAACGCTACCAAATTAAATCAATTACTTTCTGAGCTAGCATGTAGTAATTCATTACCTGGCTCATCTGCTTAAAAATAAATCCGAATCCTGTTAAAGTAACCATGTTTTATTTTTTTGTTTGTTTTTTTCCGTACTGGATTGATATTTGGGGGGAGGAGAAGGTAGAGTTGTTTTCAGCCCTGGGACTCTCCGGTTCCCAAGATACTTACCACTGACCTTACCAGTATCTCTGCCCCTCCAGGGGAAATAAATTGGCATTTAAATGGGCTATTGGTGGTGATTGGATGGGCTACAAGTTATCTTTTGACACTGGAAAAGATCTTACGGCATAGCAACACTTTGTTAATATTGCCGAGGATAGTATATATTTTTCTACCTAAATACTGGAAATAGTGCACTTTTTTTTTTTAAGTTGAAATTGGGTAGTGATGGGTTTTTCAGCACCTTGTTACCAGCGTAGCCACATGCAGAATGTAAGTATGTGGGTTAACAGCCTGTTGGGAATGTCAATTGCAAGTACGTTTTCAGCTGAGTCTTCTTCCGTTTAGAATGAAGAACGTTTACGTCAAGCCGTGGAACTCCTGGGGAAGGCTTCCAGACTTCTAGTGAGAGCGCGCCGGTACTGTACACTTCCATGTGAACATTTACTCTGAAAACGTGTGTTCTGTCCAAAGAGTTACGCTGTCCAAAGAGTTACGCTGTCCAAAGAGTTACGGTGCAATAACGTTGGCTACGTCTGTATGTCTCCACAGCTGAATATTTTAAAACAAACAATGAAACCCCCCTACACACAGCTTAAATCTAAACATGCATCAGGGCATTTGTCTTGCAGGGCTACAAAAAGAAAATTTTACAAATGGTCAGGAGTAATTGCCATCCGTTTATTTTCAGATTCATAGGGTTTTTTTTTTTTTATATAGAAGCCCTGGAATTTCTATAAAACCTGGTTTTGAAATAAGTAATGGTACAGGTAGTACAGCTGACCCGTGTTTTCATTATGCCTTTAGTTGACTTAATTTTGTTACTAACTTACAGTATTAACAATTTGCCTCTCGAACGCAGTTTTCGTTGTAGCTACAGATATCTGCATGCTACATTCTACCAATACATCTGTTTAATAAAGGGCAGTATCTGTGTTAAACCATTGATGAATTGTTCTATAGCCATGCACTGAACACCTTTCTGTTAATCCATCCTATGTAGTTCCTGTGCTAATCTATATCATGCAGATAAGTGATGCATCTTGGTGGCATTTTGCTTTGTATTTTTAGGTTAGATGATGCAGTAACATCCATTCAAAAGGAAAAGAATATGTATAAAGAAATAGAAAATTATCCAAGCTGCTATAAGGTATGGGCATAAAAGGCGTGTGCTGAAATGGAATTGCTCTTTTTGTCTGCTTGTAAATCTACTGTAGGAAGTTGAAAACACATAGAAAGCAGTGTCTTGAAATGAGTAGCATTATGTTTCCAAAGTCTCTTGAGTGGATGCTTTTATACCTCCTTAATGTTGTCGTTTTCTAATTAAAGTATGTTCCTGTTTACATGACTGCACTGATCATTAGTTGGATAAATGCCTCATACCAGAAAAAAACAAATGGTATTGCTTGTCTGTCCCTTTTGACATTACAATGTGTTCTGGTACATTTGTTCCATGCTTTTATTGTCACGTCCAATAGTCTCCCATTTCTGGGAAGAAAACCCCCCAAAAATGACGATGTGGGGTTTTTATTAATAAACTAAAAATGTGTTTAAGGTTAAATGTGCGGTTGTATGTTTTGTGTGTGTTTTTTTTTTTATAAAGATTTCTTCACCATATGTGTCTGATTTCATCGCTAGTGTTTTGCCTGCCCACTGATTTTTAAATGATTTATTTTTTGCCTATAAGATGGGCCAATACCTACTAAAGATTGGCAGGTAAGGCTCTCCCACTTAGTAAAAATGATTTGATTTTTAAAGAACTTTATCCAGGAAGTTTAGGATAACACTGATTAACTGATGAGGCTCTTGAGAGTCTGCATGAAAACCGGCTCTGTTCTGCCTGGTGGAGAAAGTGAGAATCAAAAGGGTTTGTCATGTGAACACATTTTATAAAAGACACAGAGCCTGCAGTAGAGTAACAATGAAAGTAAAATAGAAATGCTGTTGGTGATCTGCTTTGAAGGGCTATGACATTGAGCTCAGCATTTTTCCAGGGGGAAGTTGATTTATGTGCCTGTCTTTCTATTTAGAAAACCATTGCTCAAGTGTTGGTGCACCTTCACAGAAACGACTTTGTGGCTGCTGAGAAATGTGTCCGAGAAAGCTACAGGTGAGTTTTTAACTAATGGTTCTACTGTATGTGTCCTTCTGAGAAGCTACAACAAACTATTCGAGAGAATACTAGCTGAAAGTTCCCGTCGTTGCTCAAGAATTCTAAGAAACAAAAAATCCTGAGATTTAAAAATGGATAATTACATTTTTTTTTTATTTCTTAATGTGAAATCCCCTCCTAAAAACAACTCCTCCACCCATAAGTTTCATTGCCTCCGAGGTCCTGAAGTGTTCGATCGAGAGCCTCTAATGCGTGTTTGTGGGACATTGTACTCTCGTCCCACGCAATGATCTCACACTCTTGAAGAACTCTGTCTGCTCCTGTATTTTTTGCTAATGTTGGTAATTGTATTTTCAGAGTGACCAACATTAGGTGGTAGCTCCAGGGTTGTGTGATAGGATCTTGTCATTTGTGATGTAATTTGTGAATTGTATCCAAACAGACAAAATCTCAAGAACCATCATTCAAAATTTGGTTACGATATCTTAAGAGGTGTCCAGAACAGACAGAAAAACTTTCCAAAATATATAATAGATACAATATAGAACAATATAGAGTCTTATGGGAGGCCCTCCATAGCTGCGCTTTCCATAATTACAAGTGCTGTAGGATTGTAATAACGCAGCCTTCTGAGGGTATGTCACTTTTAACTTAAATCGACATTTTTAAGCAGTAAATCTGAGCCGTTATTATTTTCCTTTTTATTCATGATTGCCTCTGGTTAATGGTAGTGCAAATTCACATTTTATATATATATTTATATTATATTTGTTATGAGCTCCATGCAGCATGCATCACTTAAAATCATATGGAGCCCTAATCTTCTTGTCTTGTTCAGAACCTAAAAACAAGTATCTCTCAACATATTGACAGAATACTCAAAATGGGTGGGTAATGTCAAATTTATTTTCTAGTTGGGAAAAGTAACTTTAATAAAAGCCTGATAATACTGGTGTTGGATGTGGTACTCCATGCTACATTTGGTATTTGCAGTGTTGAACGGTAGTGTTGTGCATGGAATCTTTTGTCCAAACTGAGCTATTGTGGAGGAGAGGGGAGGGGGTGGAAGGGTTCTTAGTAAGAAATGGTGGGTATAAGACTTCCATCCCATGCTGCAGGAAGTTTCTTCTTCTGTAAAATGTCATACAGGGATGGAGGTTTAATCCGTTCCAGCGCTTGCTAAGAGAGCTGTTCAATTAGCACACTTTTGCAGAGTAAGCTCACAGCAAAAGCTAGAATAATTCACTTTCCCGAGGAATTCTCCAGAGCAAAATGGCTACATACTGTAGAGAGCGCTTTTTTTTATTGAATAACAGTGTAGTGTTTAGTATATAAATCGATTAAACTCAATTATGTGACCTAGTCTGTGATAAAACAATTTACAGTACTAACCCAATGAAGGGCACCTCTCATGATGGTCAAACATCTATTGCGTGTTAGTGCTCTTACTGGAAAGAAAAAGTCAGCAAAAGAGTTGTTGGGTATAGTTTGATTTGACATTTTTGATAAGTTGCTTTGAAAGTAAAAAGAATTGGTATGATTTGCAGATTTCTCATAATTAGCCATGCTGTTTGTTGTGCAAATTTAAAGGAATTACATGAAAAATAGATCCCACTCAAATCCCAAAGTATAATTTAAAATTATGATTAACACACAAAACACCTATTCTGAGAAGATGCTTTTTAAACTGTGATCCTTAAAGAACCTAAAGATGCTGTACTAAAAAAAACCCACATTTTGAACCAGTAGAACTCCTATGCCAGGCAAGCTAATATCAGGGGTGCGCAAACCTTTGCAGCTGCGCTACCCCCGGTGCTCGCGCCTCCGTTCCCTGTGTCAAATACGCCGCGGGGTCATGTGACATCACATGCCCGCTGTGTCGTTTGACGCCGCTTTGCCATGGCGACGCGTCCGCAGCCGTCTGAATCTTGGTAAGTAATAGGTTGCAGAGGCCTCACGTGATCTGGCATTTAATTTAAATGCTGTGGGGAAGAGCGTGGGGGCTCTGCAACCACCGCGCCCCACCGACAAAAATCTCCTGCCCCCCAGGAGCTTATATCACTTTGGTAGCAAAGCAATATTTCCCTATCAATGTAAATGTCTGTTGAAACAAAGAAACAAAACTGCACGCCATAAATAAATCCTTCAAATTTGAAAAGTAAGGTGCAAAGGAACCGCCTGTATGCCATCATAACGGGTGAAACAAGTTTATAAAGAAAGTTCCAGCACTCGGACCAATGATCAGAACAAAACAATTTGGAAAAATATGCCAAGTGTATTTAAATAACAAGGGCAGTGTTAGTGCAAAGCCCCAGGGAAAATTACTTACAAAAAAACACCCATAAAAAAGAGGACAACAAAGCAGGAATAAAACAGACAGACAGTGCCTGTAGACCTAGATCCTGAGTGGGGACTGGGCCACGGGTCACCTGCGACCCTTCACTTGGTCAGTGATGTGAGGGATTATACATTCCTCAGAAACCTATAACACAAGCACAAATATCCAGAGTGCAGTATGATTAAAAAGCAACAATTGTGTTAAAGAGGTGGCTTCAATGTAAAATATGTTTTACAATTAAGAAATGCAGAAGGCACATGGCAGAGATTGCATTATGGCAGATATGTTGGATATCGTTGGGGGGTCAAAGTCGTTTAAACTGCTTTAACTCTTTACCTACTTTGCTAGCATTGTAACTGTGCATTTAAAATCTTTATATTTTACCATTGGTCCTTTTTTGCTTTTATTGTCTCGCTTTTTTTGTTGTTAATTTTTTTAGTTTGATTTGTTATATAGTCTAATTACACATTTTGGTAATTTGGTATATAAATAACACATACAGCAAGTAACTTTCAAAATACTGGTGTGTGTGTGTGTGTGTGTGTGTGTGTGTGTGTGTGTGTGTGTGTGTGTGTGTGTGTGTGTGTGTGTGTGTGTGTGTGTGTGTGTGTGTGTGTGTGTGTGTGTGTGTGTGTTTATATGTCTACACTTGTTGTCCTTGGTCCATTAATTATGGCATATATGTTAGCCCTTTTTTGAAAAAAAAAAAGATGATTCTTTTATTTATATATGTATATACAGTACTGTATTATATATATACAGTATATATATATGTTTACTTTATTTATTTTTTTAGCATTCCTGGTTTCAATGGCAGTGAAGACTGCAGTGCACTGGAACAGCTTCTGGAAGGTTTTGATCAGCAAGACCAGGATCAGGTGTCTGAAGTCTGCAACTCACCCCTTTTTAAATACATGGATAATGATGTAAGTTCACGCAAGTAAATAGATTGCAATATAGCAGTTCCAACATGATCAGTATCACACCTAGTGGGGCTGGTATTCCTTCCAGGGGTTACACGACTCAAACTAAATATGTGAAATCAAAGAAGGCATTTACCAAGATGCTAGCAAAGTGTAATCCACACAGTGAAGAAGACACTATAAATATACATTTAATTATATCAAGTTTTGTTTAAGAAATGTTGCAGGTTACAGTCACAGGAGTTTACGAGGAGCTAGTATTTGCAGAAAAGATTGCATCTTCAAAGACTTAATAACCATTTATAAGCCTACAGCACCATAGTGTGTATTCAGTTAAATGGGCCTGAAAGTGCTATCCCACATACAAAGAACACTGACCATATGACCGTAAAAGGTTTGATAGGATAAAGTGGATAATTGATGCCTTTCAAAGTTTTGAAATTGCTTATGAAAGTTTGGATATGTTTCCAATATTTCCACTTAAGACAGGAATTGAAGGGGCAGCGGAGCGATTGTCAGTCTTGTGTGCTCCACTTTATGAAAAGTCAATCTGGTTTATTCGCTGGAAAGACAATCTTTGAACTAGGACAGGGAACAGGCCAAGGTAGAAATAAGACAGATAAGTGCAGTTAAACCCGCTCTAGTCTGGTACAATGTTTAAATGTGTTGCAAGATAAACTTTTTCAATTAATGAGAAAATAAAAGATTTGTCTAAATTATTATTATTTTAAGAATATTGTTTGATGGTTGATGCTTTGTGCTCTTGGAGAAAATACACGGCATCTGTCTGAAGCTTTTAATAACTCTATTTTTCATGTTAGTATGCCAAACTTGCTTTGAGTTTGATGGTCATCGGAGGTGGAACCAAAAAGAAGTCTCCAGTATCCCCACAGGATGGGGTAACAGGACCAGCTAATGGTGGTTCTCACGTTGAGGAAGAGGACGATGAATATTCAGGTGGACTGTGCTAATCCCAGCTGTCTTCTTTTAGCTACACATCTATCTGTTTCTGGCATCATGTTTACCCCTTGTAAGGAAGATGTACTACTCCAATCCGATATGGGAATGCAAATGACGGCTTCATTGGTTTTTTAGCATTGTGTTAAAAATAAAAAGACTATTTTCTGGATTCTGTCAGTTGTGAGAGTTCCACTGATGCCATTATGTAACTCAAAGCAAAGTGTATGTAACAATATTATGCACATTCAGTGTAAAGATTTCCATATTTATGAACAAAATAAAGTATAATTGTGGCGTGCAGGTTCATTTTGTAGCTTAAAGTAACACTGACTCTTTCCATATTATTATTATTATTTTTAATTCAGCATTTCCTTGTCTTTCCTGCAATGTAATTATTCAAGCTGCCGATCGGTGAAGATCCTGCTTTCCGGGGCACCCAATATGGCTGCTTATTTCATAAAGGGAAGTACTGTGGCTTCCGAAATAGTTGCTCTAGCAATCCAAGGAAGCTTAATACATCAAAACTCAATGAGGGATGGTGGAATAAAAAATACTAATAATACTAAACTGCTTTTTTTTTTTAAATATATAAACATAGAGGATTTTGAAGGTAATGCTGCTTTAAGTTGATTATGTGCTGTCAGTATATTTATTTCATGTGTTTGTACAAATATGTATTTTTGAATTTCTGTAATTGAATGTGAAACCGCTTTAGAATAAATGTAACGAAAATCTACATCTGATTGCGTATGTATGTATATAATTAGCTTTATTATATTGCCATGTTTTAAAGGTCCTACAAGTTTGTGAATGCTGCATAGTGTCGCAGGCTGTCCACAACTGAATGGTTCCATTACAAACATATTCAGTTGTGGTGTGATCACATTAATTTTCCTTTTAAAAGTGTATCTGCTTCCGTCTTAAAGTGTAAATTACAGCACGTTACCTATAACCACTACAAACATTAAACTTGGTTTGTAGCAATGGACACAAACACAATTGTGTATTAATTATGCAAGTTCAGTTAGTTGGTCTCACATTGTCAATATCATGTCTTTATATGAAAATATGTACTGAGTAGATAAAACTGGTTCCTATGAAAATTACTATGATGTATGTATAATCACTACAAATAATAAACTTGGCTTATAATGATATACAAGATGAAACGCTGTACATTTTATAGTTTAATCAAAGAAGAACTCTGTTAAAAAGGTATTACAGCCCCCAACACCCTCCAGGACCAATATGGCTGCTAGAATGTTGTGCTAGATAAATATTGACAAACGCATTGTGTATCAATGATGAAAGTTATGTAACCCATTCACTACTGTGATTTTGTATGAAAATATTCATGATAATAGTCCAGGTTTAAACAAGTTATATTGCGTGTAAAATGTTAAAGAAAACAATGATTTAATGTGCAGTTATTTGATGTTCAGCAAAATTGACAGTAAAGCATATTTTTGATGGGGTCCTTCAGGGAGTGGTTCCCCGCTACGTACACACAGGGAATCCTCATCCTTTTACTGTACATGGAAGTATCCTGTACCCACTGAATATTTTAAATAAACCATAATAAGCTTACTGATTTCTATAAGGCTATAAGGGGCCAGTTTTAAAATCAATTTGGCTCCACTTTGCAAAACAGGCTTGGGATTTTCACCCCTTTTCAGATGACTTGGCAAAACTCCATAGGCATACACCTGCGTAAGTGTAGGTAACTGGTACTTATAATCTGCAACGTGTCTGGCAACCAGTTATTTTTTTAATGTTCTTCTGTTGGTAAGGTACATTCGTGGGCTTGTTTTAATTGCACTACGATGCTGGCCATGCATTGCTTAGGCATCCGTTTGGGTTTAGAACTACAGGCGTTTGGTAATTGATCCCTTCTATAATTACTGTTTTCTGGTAGTTTCCAAAAGTTGTAAAACATGTGAAATCTTTAAAAAAAAAAAAAAATCAGTTATGTAGTATTGGATAATAGTGACAGATTTTTTTTAAATTCAACGCCATGCCGTTTTGAATGAGTTTTAATATACTGAGCATTCTTTGATTTCTATAACCGGCTTTAGCCCACCTCCCAAGCAGTACAATGTCTTTGGAACACTTTCCTGTTTCTGATCATTTGATGCCAATATTCCCAGCAGTTTGAGCTGTAAACTGTAACAATAGATTGTTTCTTTAGTAATATCAGGCTGCATTGTAGCTGCTGAGTTAGGCTAAGGCCCCGCTCCCAGAGTCAGCGCACCCGCGCTGCTGACAGGCGGTGCGCTGAGATACACAGACCGCGATCTGCGGTCTGTAGGGAGCCGGAGCGGGAGGTGGGAGGTTTGACCGGGAGGTGGGCGGGAGGTGGGAGGTTTGACAGGGAGGGGGGCGTGGCTTGAGCGGAGGGACCCGCTACTCTCCCCCCCCCTCCCTCCACGGGCTGCAGGAGGGACCCGCTACTCTTTCCCCCCCCCTCCCTCCACGGACTCGGGCTCTCTACATACACACATACACACACACAGGCAGGCACTCACGCACTCATACACACACGCGCGCGCACACACATGCAGGCACTCACGCACACACACACACACACACACACGGACAGGCACGCACGCACACACGCACACACACACACACGCACTCATACACACACACACACACACACACACACACAGACAGGCACTCACGCACTCATACACACACACACACAGACAGAGGCAGGCACGCACGCACGCACTCAGGCACACACACAGACAGGCACACACATACACACACACACAGGCACTCAGGCACACACATATACAGACAGGCACTCACCTGCTTTCACTCCACACTCCTCCCCGCTCCCCGAAGCCTCTCCTCCTCACGCAGCCTCCCCTCCCCATTGGCTCACAGCCACACCACGTGACGCGTCGAAGCTAGAAAACACCATTCTGTGGTGTCTCCTAGCGGCTGACGCGCCACAGCGTGTGATCAGCTGTGCAGCCAGTGGGGACCGGGACTGGCTCGCGAGGATTCCCCTGCTGGTGGGGAACTCGCTACATTGCCGCCCGCGCCAACGAGCGCAGCGGGACCGAGGCCTTACACTCACTGAAGGATTGCTTAAAACTGAAAGGCGACCATTTTGTTAGGTACACTATCAGGATTTTTAGGGCATTATAACGGGAGCACTCAACGATTGCCAGCTTAGATAAGAAGAATGTAGAATTATACATTGTCACATGCTTTTACATATTAAAGTTACAAGAAAAGGGGGAATGTACCTGCTTTCAATTAGTAAAGCTGGTTCCTGTGAGCAAGAATTTGCAATGAATAACTCGGGCACTTATACGTGCCAGATTTCAAGGATAATCAAGACCTATTCACTGCAGCAGATGGACAGTCTATTTTTAACTGGCAGATCTTTGATGACGTGGCCTCTCTTATAAATTGAACAAAAGACGTGGATGTGAAAAGCATCCTAAATCAGTCGCTACCAGGATGTGCCAGTGCTTAACGTGGCCCTCTAGATGAGTTGAAGCAGCAGTGAACTCACAAAACAAAGTTGCCCCTGCTTCTCCTGGATGCTGAAAGCTGTTATTGTTGCAATGTTAATGCTTTCTGTATGGCCTCTTCTACAGGCATTCTCCTATATCACCTCTCAATGACATGTTCATGCATTAAAATAACATTTTAAAATAAGTTTGTCTGCGTTTAAAAAAAAAAAATGTCAATCACATATATTTCACCTACTGTATAAAACCTGACACTGACAATATTTCACCTTAGCCTTGGCATGAACTACCCCTTTAAACATTTATCTGCTGGAAGTCCTGGGGCACTCTGGGATTCTGGGCTCACAACCACGTGACAGATTGGGTAGAGGTCACGTTGGTCTCGGCTGGGCCCCCTAGGAATGCAAATGCTAGTGGGGCAGCTTCTGCTTCCATTCAGATCTCACTCACCAATTGAGCAGTGAACGCGATCGCCCCATGGCAACAAATAAAAAGCATATCACAGGGGCCTCTGGAATGCTGGCCCTTATGATAGGCAAAGGTGGGAAGTATAATGTACAAAGACCAAACAATTGTATATAGCACACAAGACTGACAGCAAAAGTACTGCTAGAAAAGTGTTTTACTGATCCATATTAAAGGACAAGAACAGAACAATAAAGTTTCAGGGCAGTAGCCCTTCCGTCGGATCACACGGAGGAGTGGTGGGGACAGACCCACTCTGTATGTATGATAAGGGTGAAAGACAGGGTTTCAGACCTGTCTAAGACAGGGTTTCCCAAACTTTTTTTTCCGTGACCCGGTTATTTTTTGAACTTCTCCTTCGTGACCCACTAAAAATTTTATCGCCTATACTGGCCTATAGGGCCTGCACAGACACACACACAGCCACTGATACACACACACACACACAGCCACTGATACACACACACACAGCCACTGATACACACACACACAGCCACTGACAGACACGCAGCCACTGACACACACACTGATACATACACACAGCCTCTGATACACACACACGCAGCCACTGACACACACACGCAGCCACTGACACAAACACGCAGCCATTGACACACACACACGCAGCCACTGACACACACACACACGCAGCCACTGACACACACACACGCAGCCACTGACACACACGCAGCCACACAGATACACACGCAGCCACACAGATACACACACACACACACACTCGCTCTCCCCTATACCCACACACACTCGCTCTCCCCTATACCCACACAGACACAAACAGGGAATTACAGGCAACGACGGATGTGAGTGACTGGAGAGGGGGCCAGGGGCACTTGGGTGGGAGGGAGGGGGGCAGGGGCACTTGGGTGGGAGGGAGGGGGCCAGGGGCACTTGGGTGGGAGGGAGGGGGCCAGGGGCACTTGGGTGGGAGGGAGGGAGGGGGCTAGGGGCACTTGGGTGGGAGGGTGGGAGGGTGACATGGGGCACTTAGGGTGACCAGGGGCACTTGGGTGGGAGGGTGGGAGGGTGACCAGGGGCACTTGGGTGGGAGGGGGACCAGGGACACTTGGGTGGGAGAGTGGGAGGGGGACCAGGGGCACTTGGGTGGGAGGGGGACCAGGGGCACTTGGGTGGGAGGGTGGGAGGGGGACCAGGGGCACTTGGGTGGGAGGGTGGGAGGGGGACCAGGGGCACTTGGGTGGGAGGGGGACCAGGGGCACTAGGGGGACCAGGGGCACTTGGGTGGGAGGGAGGGAGGGGGACCAGGGGCACTTGGGTGGGAGGGAGGGGGACCAGGGGCACTTGGGTGGGAGGGAGGGGGGACATGGGGCACTTGGGTGGGTGGGAGGGGGGACATGGGGCACTTGGGTGGGTGGGAGGGGGGACATGGGGCACTTGGGTGGGTGGGAGGGGGACCAGGGGCACTTGGGTGGGTGGGAGGGGGACCAGGGGCACTTGGGAGGGGGACCAGGGGCACTTGGGAGGGGGACCAGGGGCACTTGGGAGGGGGACCAGGGGCACTTGGGAGGGGGACCAGGGGCACTTGGGTGGGGGACCAGGGGCACTTGGGTGGGTGGGAGGGGGACCAGGGGCACTTGGGTGGGTGGGAGGGGGACCAGGGGCACTTGGGTGGGTGGGAGGGGGACCAGGGGCACTTGGGTGGGTGGGACGGGGACCAGGGGCACTTGGGTGGGTGGGAGGGGGACCAGGGGCACTTGGGTGGGTGGGAGGGGGACCAGGGGCACTTGGGTGGGTGGGAGGGGGACCAGGGGCTCTTGGGTGGGTGGGAGGGGGACCAGGGGCACTTGGGTGGGAGGCAGTGACTGGGTGGGGTGACTTACCTTGCCGCCGGACGCTTTCCCCTGCTGCCCCCGATATCCCCTGCTGCCCGGGACGGGAGGTGGGCTTGGGGGGACGGGAGGTGGGCTTTGGGGGACGGGAGGTGGGCTCGGGAGGGGGTGCCACGGGAGGTGAGCTCGGGAAGCTGGCTGCGGGGGGAAGCTGGCTGCGGGGGGAAGCTGGCCGCGGGGGGAAGCGGGCCGCAGTAGGAGCTGGTACTTCCTCCTCCGTCCCACGTTGGGAGCGGGGGGGGAGGAAGGGAGCAGGCCCTGCTTGCCCTGCGCAAGCGCGCGGGACCGCAGGGGGAAATCGCCGGCATTTTTTTAAAATTGAGCAGGGGGGACGGGAGACACCGCGCGGCCAGCCTCGCTGCGACCCGGCAATTTTGGTGCCGTGGCCCGGTGCCGGGTCGCGACCCACCGTTTGGGAAACGCTGGTCTAAGACATGCAAATGAACATACAGTAATATTTACAGTTGCTATATGCTATACTGTGGAGGGTTTGTGTCACTTTTTTTGCCCACCATAACCTTAATAAATGTGGTGATTAAAGAGTAGGTAATCTCAAATGAGCAAATGTCAGAAACCAATCTCACACTGATGATACCCATCAAGGCTGAAACATGTCTGTGAGTGGGTTAACTGACTTTGCATCTCCCAAGTCCTTGCTTAAAAGCTGTGTTTAAAGCAGCATGCATTGGCTAAAGGGTTGTTCATGTAATGTGAACTTGAGAATAAAGGTGGCACTGTGTGCTCATTTGCATGTCATTTCCCAGAATCCCTTGCTGCAGTGGAAGTGCTGTGTGCTGGGCGATAATGGTGAAAGACAGGGTTGCTGACCTGTGTAAGACATGCAAATGAATATACAGGAATATTTACAGTTGCTATATGCTATACTGTGGAGGGTTTTTGTCACTTTTTTTGCCCACCATAACCTTAATAAATATATATATATATATATATATTTATTAAGGTTATGGTGGGCAAAAAATATATATATATATAGTGCCATCCAGCTACATAGTGCTTTAAAATACACGTGACATACGTAATAATAAAACGCATAATGGAAATAAACGCTTCAGACCTAAAACAATAGGAAAAGCAGTCCTTGCCCGCAGAGCTTACAATCTTTAGTGGTATGAACTAGTTAATATTTTTCTAAATGTTTGATGTTTGAGTATAGCTCATGCCCATTGTTTTTTGTAAGTATGATGTCATTTTCATTGTAACCACTAGATGGACTCTACAACCATTTGTATGTGCATTTTTTGAGGAAACCCCAAGTGAACATACAGTATACTTACTGTTTTGTGGTAAAGTAAAACAAATAAGTCCCATCTGTAGCACTCCCTTCCCCCTTCCATGCTGTTGTGAGCTTCCCCAAAATATGCCATATTTTTACAAAAATATTTGAAGGAAATTCTGATAATGCAAAGATACCTATGGCTTCCGTTGTGAATACTGACGCTTACAAAATATATATACACAAATATCAGCGCTTATTAAAAAAAAAATTTAATAATGATTTTATATTAGAATAGCTATTTTGTTTTGTGCATATGGTGAGATTTTGCGTGACTAAATCCCAGAAAGCTGAGTGCAAGTCCAAAAGAAATATTGTTTCCTTGCGTAAAGCGCATCAGGTAAATAAGAGCACATCTTTGTGATATTTATTGGTGTATATACCTCACTTTTAGTCAATTTAATTATTTAAAAAATGGATTACACAATGTACTGTAGCCGTATGCGCTTCTCTGTTTTCTGTTTCACGGTAAATGCTGACACTTCCTGGAAAGATGATTGACGCAGTAAAATGGAAATAGATTTGCTGTGGACATGCCTACCCAACTCCCTGACCAGGTAGGAAATCCATGCAGTGACGAATAAGGAATTATATTCTGCAAAATACCAAGACCTTATTTCCAAAATAGGTTCGCTAAATATTTTTTTTGCTTTTAAGAGCGATAGAGACAAACCACAGACTAGTTTAGAAACAAAATATTAACATTCACAAGTCATGCATTCAGTTATTTTAAGTTAATATGCACTTATATAATAATATATATTATAACATGATATGAATATGTATAAATTAATCCGAATCCAGTTTGGCCCAAGAAGAACATTATTTGCCAAGTTACTTACTAAATCATTTTGTCCCCAGCATTAGACGCAGTTGCATTGATGTGGTCCCTTTTATGTTTTTCTAATTATCCCACTGTACCACTTAACCATTTGGATCTGACACTTCAGGATCCCCATGACGCAGTGACTACATTATGCTCTTGTGCTAGTTTCCCTGGGTAGATCGCAGAACGCGATCTGAAATGCGGGGGGGGGGGGGGGAGTGACGTCACAAGGAGCGATCTGCCAGAGGGGCCATAGCGCTGCATACATTAATAGCACCTTATCAATACAAATATAAAAACGTACTACATAAATGCTTAATGCATATAAGCTATGTTTGTGCACTGTTTTTACTGCTTAATTTGGCAGCAGGGGGAGCTAAGCTACTTTACAAGTTACAGAATTTAGTAAATCACTAGGAATGCACCTCAAGCCAGGAAAGCGAATTATTTATTTATTTATAAAATGTTTTACCAGGAAGTATTACATTGAGAGTTACCTCTCGTTTTCAAGTGTGTCCTGGGCACAGTATTGATGACAAATAATACATTGTTACAAATACATAGTTACATAAGTGAACATTATATACAAGACATTGCATGCACAGTAAGAGATAATATATGTTCTAGGTGTATGTAACAGTTACTGACCAGATTAAAATGTGAGACAGCTTTAGTTTTGAAAGAACTTAGACGGGTGGCGGCTGTGAGAGTCTCCGGTAGATTGTTCCAGTTTTGGGTGCACGGTAAGAGAAGGAGGAGCGGCCGGATACTTTGCTGAACCTTGGAATTGGAACTATGAACAGTCTTTTGGAGTCATATCTCAGATAAGTGCTGCATGTGGTATGGGTGAGGAGCTTGTTCAGATAGACGGGAAGCTTGCCCAGAAAGTATTTGAAGGCAAGACAGGAGAGATGAACTTTGCTCCTAGACTCAAGTGATGTCCAATCTAGTTTTTGGGCATTTCACAGTGATGTGTGTTGTAGTTGCATTAGAGAACAAAACGGCATATTGAATTGTAGAGGGTGTCAAGTTTGCTAAGGTGGGTTTGGGGTGCCGAGCCGTATACTATGTCCCCATAGTCGATAATTGGCATTAGCATCTGCTGTGCGATACGCTTATGACCAGCAGACTTAGGGAGGATTTGTTCCTGTAAAGTACACCTAGTTTGACATAGGTCTTGGTTGTCAGGGTATCAATGTACATTCCGAATGTTAAATGGGAGTCAAACCATATACCCAAGTATTTAAAACTAGTAACAGGGGCTAGGATGGTATTAAAGTGGGTTCTGATCTGGAGCTCAGTCATTGGAATTTTTAGAAATGTAGCCTTTGTCCCAAATACCATTGTTCAGTCTTGTCAGTGTTTAAAAACAGTTTGTTTTGGGAAACCAATTTTCAAGTCTCAAAAAATCAGATTGAAGTATGTGTTCAAGGTCAGAGAGGTAAGAGCTGTGTGTATATAAGATTGTGTCATCCACATACATGTGTATTGAAGCTCCCTTACAAGCTGTAGGAAGGTCATTGATGAACACTGAAGAGTAGGTTCCCCAGAACTGAGCCTTGCGGGACAACACAGGTGATATCCAAGGGGTTGGAGTTAGACACATGTTGGGATCTACCTGATACTGTAGGTAGGAATTAAACCAGTTTAAAGCATGCTTCCCTATTCCACAGCACTGGAGTTTGTTAAGCAAGATAACATGATCAACAGTATCAAACGCCTTTGCAAAATCTAGGAATATTACATCAGTGAGTTGTCCCAGTTCCATTCCACACTAGATGTCGTTGCAAACTTTTAGCAGGGAAGTTAACGTGGAGTGTTTGGGGTGAAAGCCAGATTGGAATTGTATAGGGATTTGCCATCAATACAATAGTAACTCTTTTATTTAAGTCACTTTCTTTTATTTTACTTTCATTCACAAAGTACATGTTCAAATGTTTTGCTTATCAGAAGAGTATCCTCAAATCTCTGTGCCTTCATGGTTACAAAATCCATAATTTGTTGCTGAACCCACCCACAATATACAGTATATTACTGTTAATATTTCCAATATTTACAGGAGTGCTATTGATGTGTGACTATACAGCACATTCAAACTGCAAAAAAACAAAAAGCGCATCCTCACTACTGTAGGTGATATAAACTTGAAAGTGATATTGTTAGACCTGTTTCTGGGGATTTACCTCGGTGCTCAACAGGATAAAGACGCATAAACATTCTCTAATGTTTCTATGAACAATTGTATAATAAACTTGAAAATTGTGTCACATGATGCAGTTTCATGAATCTGTCACTGCTATAAAAGTAGAAATCCTCTGTCTTATTCTAGGAGAGTAACAGCTACGTGGTGACAAACCGCTCAGCCATAGAACAACAATAGAACAAAATGATTAGGTGCAGAGGGAAAGCACAATGGCCACTGAAGTAAGTAACCACACATACTGTAGAGATACAGTATAACTGTCCGAATGGTCCAGTGGCACATCATATTTGATGGTAATAATAAGGTCACAATTATAGTGTCACATGGATGCTCATATCCCAAAACACACAGACATAGTGGAACAAACAGGATATATGTCCACATTGCAATGGATATACATGTACTGTACTAAGAATGATAATGTACTGTATATATGGTCATAAAGGATGCTGTGTGTAAATAGAGATACTTCAACTGAATAGCTTCAGGATGCCCAGAAAAGTGCAGTAATACAACCGTGTCTCAGGATAATTTCAAACATCCGCTCGCTGTCTCTCTCGTGAGCGTCACCAGCGTGATGTCTGTTCACCCCTGGGATCACTTCCCTTCATATTTATTTTTTGTGGGGATCACGATACATTACAATTATTTTTCACTCACAAACAATAATCACTTTAATTTAAAATTTACACACAAATTTAGAACCACCAAAATTGAAGTTTTGGACATATTAATAATAATCTATGTAGATAATGGAGCATAATGTACCAAAACGTTTTGAATTACATTGAGACTGACAGTAACCACTATCATAAGTAGCTCGAGAATATCCCCTATGGGGAACTGAGAAGGATTAAACGAAATTGTTCTGACAACTAAATATTTGAAGAGCAGGCTCAAACCACTCTCAAAAATTTTCAATCAAAACACTATAAACCGTCAATTTTAGAAGAAGCCTATGCTAAAACTAAACTACTTAATAGACAAGACTTACAGATCGAAGCAGTGGATTACTGTAATAAGGACGTCAGCCTCTAATGATGATAACACTATCATCAATGTTCCTTTCATTACCCAATATAACCCTTTAGCTCCTAAGATCAAATGCATAATTAAGAAGCACTGGCACCTAGTCCAAAAATACCCCATATTAAAATCTCACTTCCAGATATCCCCAGGATTCTATTTCCCAAAGCAGATACATTGAAACCCAAAGTAGCTCCTAGTTGCTTAAAATCGAACAGAATTACCAAACCCCATTCTTTCTTGAACATTAAAGGATTCTTTAAGTGTCTCAAATGCAAAATGTGAAAATTAAATATACAAGAGTCAAAACAAATTAAGGGATTCTAATCAACTCGAACAAAAACAGAATATACCATTAACCATTTCATAAGCTGTAATTAGGTGAGCACAGTTTATCTCATCCAATGCCCATGCAAAAAAACAATATATAGGTCGTACCACCAGAAAATTAAAACTAACATATGCGGAACACATAACAAATATACAAAAGGGTTTCATCCAACATAATTTATTGAAACACTTCAAGGAATTTCATAATCAAAGCCCTATAGGAATTACAATTGAATCCAATCCAATTGGAGGGGAGGAGATATAGTGAATGAAATATCCAAACTTGAAACCAGGTGGATTCACACCCTTAAAATGCTTGTTCCACATGGATTAAATGTGGACATTGATTTGGGAGCTTTTCTCACCAATTAAACATTCAACTATCTCCTGTACCATAGCATTTGAATCCTTTAAATCATAGTATTTGGATAACCTCTGTTACCATACATGTAACAGGCATTCACAACAATATCTGTCCATCTGTCTCATATTGTGTCCTAAATACAGAATATATCATACAAATGATTGTATTACTATTCTGCTACAACATTTTTATTATATAATTCCTGTGAACACATAAAGATCACTCACTATATGTGCCCTATTTTATCTTAATGCTGTCAGTATTATTTTATCTAATTGTTTTTTTTCTAAAGCTCGTTTAATATGTACCTAAATACAAAATGTACTGCATTATATATCTATGCATTATATATCTAGATCTAATGAGTTAATCTCTAGGATGCTTTGCCATTTGGTGATTTGATTAAATCCAGCATAGACCATTTGATTGGTGTATGATGGGCTCACATTCAACCAATCAAAACACAGCTACACCTTTATATAGCAGGTTGTAGTCATATATGCATGTACTCCTGAGGAAGTCTCATCTGAGACGAAAAGCATAAAGTGCACTTGCCTACCTACTGTAATACCTATTGTCCACTGTTATCACTTATATGAGTATCCATACTGTTACCCAAGAGAATTGCTTACAGGAATGCTTTTATGACTGGATACATAAACTGTCTTTTTAAAATAGATTCTCTATCTTCACCTGGAAAAACATATCAGGAGAGAGATATTGACAACAAATGGCTTCTTTACTTCACAACCTGTCCAAATATCTCTTGTTGATTATCAGGGACTGCAACAAACAATACTGTGGTTCCCGAATTAACATCTAGATTCCCACGCAAGAGCAGCTGTTTCTTTCCCGTCAGGATGTTGACCTATCCAAAATCTATTGATAAATCTGGTATTTCTAGGATTTTCCCACCATCTTCAAAACAAGACACACACAATTTGGTTTAAGCATACATCCTCAACCAATCAAAACCTCCTACATGTTATCTATGAGTGTAGAAAACACATTTAAACTAAGAAAAGATTGTTAGTTAGTTAGGAGAGAGTGAGAAGAGAAGTACAGGAGGAGAGAAGGAGAAGAGAGCTCAGAAGGTAATTATGATCATAATTCTTGTGCACTTGTAAATCTGTATATATCTGTGTTTCATATCAATGTATTATTAGGTAGGATGTACTGTATTTTATTGTTTTGTTAGGCCTGTAATAAGTACAAACCTTATAAGGAAGTATATGTAGTATTACTGTGTAAGTCTTATATTTTGTTGTGCTCTAATAAATAATATTGTTTATATAACAGAAGCCTCTCTGTCGTGCCATAACTCTCATAAACCAAAGGGCATGCATGTGTGAATGTGTTTCATATTGGAACACATATCTACACATTCATCTCCATTAATAATAGTTTGCCATATAATTATATTAATTATTATAAACCAGCAATACTTTTATAGATGAATACACTATAAATCCATCTATATTTCTATTTCTGGATAAGGCTAAACATTATAGGTAACACGGAGTTTTGCAAAATTGGTCTTTCAGCTGTAGGACTATACAGCACTTCGCCAAAATCTTCTGCATCCCAGCGACGCCATCAACAGCTGATGGGAAGAAGAGGGAGAGGAAACTGCGCGATATTCAAATTCGAGGACGCAAACAGCTGATCCATACCGCTCTAGCACGGAGGCAGAGACGCTGGCACTTGTGGCCTTCACTGCAGCTGAGATTGTTATCCAATATGCTTATAATATCTGCTACCTTGTAAAAAGCTTTCTACCATTGTGTGATTCAATATATTTACAGTACTTCACTATAGTGGCTTTTCTCTTATTTCAGAACGTCCATCAGGACTATTTATTATTTATTTCGACATATTTCCAAACCATTGGTACTCTTCCTATGTGATTATTTATGAAATTCATAGTCTAGAACTGCACCCCTTGTCCTATATATTTATACTGTATATTATGTGGTAATGTTTGGGGTTTCTCAGGGCTTGTTGGGTATCTATGTGTTTATTAACTTTGTGCAGCTGGTCTCAGCTGAGTTTGCGTGGTTAGTGGCCCCACCCCTCATGGTTAAAGATCGCCCCTCCCCACTTTCCAAGTTGGCAGGTCTGTTTCATTTTGCTGGGTTACAACAGATCCAATGCAGATCATTCTTCCTGTAATTATACAAGTAAATAAGAGTTTTAACTCAGGTAGTGTTAAGACCTGATAACGGTCATGCCTTGAAGTGGCAGCAGGCTTAAGACACTTTGGCCAAAGGGTTAAACTAAATGACCATTTTTCAAGAGAATATACAGCCGCGGCCCCTTTTATTCTCCAACATCTCCGATTTTTTTCGAGGATTTTTTCCGAATGCCACGCACTTCACCGTACTTCACCACGTTCATGCCGCATTCTGACTGCATTCTGACCACATTCATGTTGCATTCACATCCGCGGTTGATGCGCAGTTGATTTGTTTATTGATAATGGTTCGGATTTAATTGGTTGCAATTCTTCGCGTATCCGCCAGATGGCAGATATTCATGAATTGTAATGCGCATGTGCTTCAGTAATGTGTCGACTTGCAGGTGTTTAAAAGAATACCACAGTGGTCCATTGTAAATTGGCCTTGGGACTGAAGAAGTTACAATAATGTATCAATTTAGGCTTTTCATATTAAAACTAAACAAGCAGTGTCTGGTGTTCTACAGTATTGTCCTGAGAGTTCCGAGATGAGTGCACAACTGCAGTCCGTGTTCCAAAAACCCGACAGAATGTACGCTTATTTAATATGGGCCGCGATTAATGCAACAGATGATAAGATGGCAACAGTTGTTTAAAATTTATCAGTATTTTATCGAAAACTTTGACTTTTACAAATTTTCACCAGATGCTCATGTGTGAAAGCGTGCAATAAGGAAAAAGTTATGTATCGATCCATGTTTTTTTCGTATTGATCCCAATGTTATTGGAGGGTATTGGTGTGTATCACCGGGTTTTTCCCGTATCTATGATCATGGAGACTTCAAAAGACGAAAGGTCATGTTAAAACCAACTAAGAAACGTCAGTCGCAGGCAAGCAATGTGCCAGCACCAGTACCGGCTTCCAATAACGGTCCGACCGTCAGTGAAAACCTGGTGACCGACAACCCTTGCTGTCTGTCCCCGCCCGGATACCTGCAGCCTGAGCCGGATTTCGCGTACAGATTCCAGCAAGCTTGCATGTACCTAAGCGATTTCCAGCCTCATCAGCTGACTACAGGTGTAGTAGTCCCGCTGTCACCTGTCACTACGTGTATGATCAAGAATACGGGACTGGCAGTGGCTCGGCGCCAGCTGATTGGCAAAGTCTATGGTGAGTAATGTTGCCGTATTTTATTCTGTTTTTGAAATATCAATGCACAGTCAAGCGAGTCTCCTGTAAGCAATATCATTGGCTGAGCAGCTTCTACAGTAGATACTGAACAATTGGTGGAACGCTAGGCGCATGCGCATTGGAACCTTCTTGAAACGCATATGCGTGTCATCACATCAACAGTAGGCGCATGCGCATGTGAACAGGAGACGCCCCCGAGAAAATTATTGGTGGGACTGACTGTGGGAACTTCTTTAGGGGACTGACTGACCATTACAGTAAAACTTTTACTTTTTTTTCCTCAGAAAATAAAACTTTGTCATCTCATGCGGAAAACGGCATATGGAGGGATTTCGATGGATAACATCGTTTTGTGTTACAATGCCTGCACATTGCTGAATCTGAGTAAAAAAAACACGTACCGGAGTCTACAGTTTAGTGGCCGTTGTTATTGATTAGGATAGAATACTGTAACTGAGAGCTTCATAGAAAACCTGAAACAGTATGCTGTTGTTTTCAGACCGTATACAATACTTTTTTATATATACTGTATAATAAACCTGAAAAATAAAAAGTATGCATTTATTCTACATGTATTCCAGTACATATGTGTATTCTATACCCGTACAGCAGGTATTGTTTAATACTCTTGTGATGTACAGTGCTGAGCATACCTACAGTATACTGTACAGTATGCTTGGACAGTACTGTACAGTATGTTCTAGAAACACTGTATTTTGTTACAGTATAAAAGGAGACAATGGAACAATTTAAAACAAAGCAACATTTTCTTTTATTGGTGGAGTAAATACAAAAACATTTATTTACAAATACAATTTAAAAACATTTTAAGTGTACAGCAATTCAAAACATTAACAAGTGTATGGTTTACTGCTAGTGAAAACATTTATGTACAGAAAGTCAAAACATTTACAGTAGGATGGTGTACATAACAGTCAGTCAGGCCTGCACAACTCCAGTCCTCGAGGGCCGCAAACAGCCCCAGTTTTAAGGATAACCTTGAAAAACGGGCCTGTTTGCGGCCCTCGGGGACTGGAATTGTGCAGGTCTTGTGTACAGTAAGTAAAAACATTTCTTTATTAATACAAGTTAAAACACGCAACATCTCCTTTATTAAAGTACAGAAAGTCAAAACATGTACAGCACAACAGTATGGTGTTATTAAAAAAAATTCTTTATTCATAAAATTTAAAAAACGCAACATCTCCTTTATTAAAGTACAGAAAGTCAAAACATGTACAGCAATACAGTATGGTGTTATAAAAAAAATTCTTTATTCATAAAATTTAAAAAACGCAACATCTCCTATATTAAAGTACAGAAAGTCAAAACATTTACAAAAAATAAACAACAGTTGAACAGTCACGCAAATTCGATCCCCACCAGATTGTCCTTCCAGGGCCGATGCCTTGTATGGCGCAAAATGCCATTAATGGAGTCTCGAACGATTTTCATTAAAGGATCTGAAATTGAAAAATAGCGCCGCAATTCCTCCACAATAGTCCTTCTTAAATTTTCAGGAAGCGCCCTTTTTTCGCGATTTGCTTTGTAGTTTACATTGTTGGCCCACCCACAGTACACCAAGTAGCACACGTGGTGCTTAAAAATTAACATGCCATACTTGTGGGGTAAACCAGCACTCATCACCCTATACTTCTCCCTGAGTGCCGGTGGCAGCTTGCACAGGATGATGTCGGGCACCGTATCGATATAAGTAGGTTGGGTTCTGGGAGCGGGTGTTCTTCTAGGAGCGGGTGTGCTTGTGGTGGCGGGTGAGGGTAGGTTGTCTGGGAGGAAGCTTTCCTCCTGTCTTGGTCGCCGTGTTGTCTCCTGGCGTGGTCTTGACGGGGTTGTCATGTTATCCTCCTCCTCAACGGCATACATGTACACAAATTCTTCTGGTGGAGGGGGTGCGCTTGGTGTGGGAAGGCGGTCGAAGGTCCCATTCATCACATCCATGTCACCCTCCTGTTCTGGCGTCGGGGATACAGGGGCATGAACACCGAGCAAATTATGTATCCCCGCTATGTCAGTCTCTATCTTCTCCATCCGTCGATCCATCTTCTCCATCCGTTGATCCATCTTCTGCATCCGTTGATACATATTTAGCATGGTCTCTAAAAGCAGATCTATCTTTACCAGCATAGTAGAGTTCCTGGGGATATCCACACTTAACCCATTCAGCATGCGGTCTAACGAGCTGGTTCTTGTGCATGGTGTGCTGTGGACATCTGGGTGGATGGGTGCTACAGAGGATGAGATAGGGGTTCCCTGGAGAGAAGTGGCAGCGTCGTCGAAGAAGGATGGAGGAGGTGACCTGTGGATTTCCGGGAGAGAAGCGACAGCGTCGTCGAAGAGGGATGGAGAAAGCGACCTGTGGATTTCCGGGCGAGAAGCGGCAGAGTCGTCTAAGCGTAATGGAGAAAGTGACCCGTGGATTTCAGGGACACCAGCGGCAGCGTCGTCAAAGAGCAGTGGAGAAGATGGGCTGTGGGTTTCCGGGAGAGCGGCGGCAGCGTTGTGGACGAGTAGTGGAGAAGATTGGCTGTAGATTTCCGGGAGAGCAGCGGCAGCGTCATGGACGAGTAGTGGAGAAGATGGGCTGTAGATTTCCGGGAAAGCAGCGGCAGAGTCGTCGAAGCGTAATCGAGGAAGTGGCCTGCGGGTTCGATGGGTTGGCTGCCATTTATTTTGCCTTGAGTGTACATCACAGAATTTCTTCTTGACATAATAAGGCTTACGTGTATTAAAACCCTTAGCCTTTGGGGTCAGCAGAAGGTTTTCTTTATTAGCCTTAGTTTTTCGCTTTGGCCTTGGCTTGGGAACGGCTTCCGCCTTTCTCTTTTTTCGGCACGACAGGCACGGCAGAAGAGAGTAGTTTCTTGCGTCCGTAGAATCAGGGTTGATCCATGGAAGCAGATGGCACAATGCAGTATCTGGACAAGGGCAAGTTCAGATACAGATCATCGAGTGGGAGGCTATGCAAAGTGTGTAACCTTTTATGCATGGCGACGAGGTACAGGTGTTAAAATTGCGTACTCTAATGTGAGTCATTAACGTATAAATACACCATCCATTTTGTGGATTCACTGCACATTGAATACACATCAACTAAACATCGAATATACATTCTTGTGTTTGTATTTCTTTCTACTCGCAGCAATGCCTGTTAAAAATATTTCAAAGGATCTCAGCATGAGAATTAAGGAGATGTACACTAGCGGACAACAAATTGCAGATATCCAACGCTGGTTAGCTGCTTCTGGCCTCGTTGTTCCATCAACCACCGTGTGCTATCAAGCACACGGAAAAAACAAACAACACACGAGGACACCAACGGTAACTAACGCGCAAGTATTTTATCTATCTATTGACAGAAGAACTGAATAAAGACTGCATTTTGTATAATTTATGTTTATTTGTATATTTGTATTTTTTGTTCCTGATAAAATAAATTAATATTTCTTTACATTCATGCTAATCATAATCATTGACCCCCCTCCCCCTACACCAAAGAAAAAGAAATAATGACAAAAAGTGGTAACTTACTGCATCAAAAACATGAATCAGGTTATGTTTTTTTTAACTCTCAATTTCACAGGGCTGTCCAAATCAGATTTACATACAGTATCAAATTCGAGAAGGGATTATCGCAAGCGTTACCGTAAACAAAGCCTCAAAGGGTTGGGGGGGTGGATGGGTGAGTCATGCGCAGTAATCATCAGTTAGCTCCCATCCCAAAGAGGATTACAGAGAGGTGACTCAAAGCCAACAAAAGGAAAATTAGGCACGCAGGCGCAGAGAGGTGATGCTCGGCTAGGGACGGACGATTAAAAACACAATGACAAACTTTAGAAATGGAATGGTTCTGGAGAGGTGTCTGTCGATAAGAGGTTCAAATCCTTGAGCGAGCCTTGTGTGTGTGTGGGGGGGTGGGGGGGGGGGTACAGGGTACAGCTGCATGAAGGATTAGCTGTACTGCAGTTCAAAAAAATGACATATTTTCAAAAGGCAGGTCATCATAATAATTTGATCCCTATACCCCCAAATACATAAAAAGCACACAAATCAACCATGTGCAGTCAAACGCACAGTGTCGCAGTCAAAAGCTACAGCACAGATTGAATACCATAATATCAAGATGGTTTAGGCAGGCTTGTGGAGAAAATAAAAATAAAAAATGAGGAGAAAAAAAAATCTATATATTTTTTTTTGGTCACTCATTCTTGAACATCGCAAGCAAGCAGTGGTGAAGTTACAGACGCATGCTATCAAGCTAGGAATGTGATTTAAACCAGAAAGACACACATTCAAAGGAATGGTGTGGGAGAGGTGTACTGTACTGTAGATAAGATAAGAAGTTGAAATACTGCAGTGCAGTAAATTATCCTGTGTGTGTGCAGGGGCGAGCGAGGGGCGAGCGAGGGGAGAGCGCTGTATATGCCGAATTGCGATACTGTTACAGTACACGCCTATGCGTTTCAACAATTTTCAAATGAGACATACAGCATTGCACATGCATGTATAAATATGCAAATTTACAATTGCTGCGCACGCACACGCAGACTGTGTACTGACGTAGGTTGAACTGCTAAAGTATTAGACTTTGAAAACAACAACTCGCGAATGCCCCCCTGAGTTTTTAAACGGTATTGCAGTATTGCAGACAGCGCTAATAAAATGCTAATATTACGAGCGCTAAAATACCGCAATATACTCCGGAAAAAAAAAACATACTGCATCTGCCCGCGGTTATCAGAGTTGCGCCGCTACGGCCGCACTAGGGTAAAGGCGGCCGCAGCTGTATAGGTATTGCACTGTGTATTTTTGTCACATTGGAAGTAGCTTTGGGCATCTTTGTTTGTTTTTTGTTGTATCAATGTAATTGTCCTTGTTCTGCACCCAAAATGCAGTTCTATTTGATTATAAACATCCCACTAATCTTCTTGGCAGTTCTTGCTAAGTTCTTGCGAATGACCAGTCTATTAAGACAGCTCTCCTCCGTTAAAGAGGTTATGAGACCTTTTTTGCAGGTACAGCAGTGTTAGGACCTACAGATGGGCCAAACCGTGGCGTGGTTGTAGGCTTAAAATACTCTAGTCAAAGAATTGAACTAAATGACCCTTGCTGTATAATTTGTCAAATTGAATGTAGCACCAGGGCATTTTGTCTTTTACTCTAATAAAAGAAGACATTAATAAAAGCCACAATGGATAAAATAAATGGGAGAAATAATAATAAAAGAAAAGCCTAATTGGATGGTGATGCAAAAAGGGTGTAGTATGAATGGTACAGTAGTAGTGGTAATAGTAGCAAAAGTCCTATGTTGGATATTAGTATTAATATCGTAAGATGTGTTTATGCTGCTCTCAAGAGGGGGTGAGCCTGACACTGACAGTAGAGAAATTGGTCTGGAACAAGAGCGCAGAGAGAAGCCTCCAATGGTGCAGTATGAAAACAATTTTAATAAACAGAAAAGGTAAAAGATAATGGACTCAAGACTTAAGCTTAAATAATAAGCTGAATTGGCAATCTAACAGTCCAAGGGTTTCCCTTTCGGTCCTCCGGTGTTCAGTTCCGGTGATGTGTCCACTAGCACCTCTTTTCTTGGTGTCCGGAGGACCCCAGTTCCGGCTTGCAGTCCGATGTCTCCTGTCACTGGGGGTAGCACGATGGCTCCGTGTGCCGACCACATCCTGAATCCTCCTACGCATTTTGCAATGCAGCAGCTTTCTTCCTCAGGGAGAAGGACTGCTGCAGGAACCAGCTGGAGACTGGATCTAAATACCCACTACTGTTATCATGTGTGGAAAATGTACCAATAGTAAGCCATAAAGGCTCGGAGCTTACTATTTGATCAAACTATCAGAAATAAATATGTATACTGTACATGTGTGCAAGCACAAATACACATATACTTGAGTAATAATTTGAGTTATTTATTTATGTATAAAATGTTTTACCAGGAAGTAATAAATTGAGAGTTACCTCTCGTTTTCAAGTATGTCCTGGGCACAGAGTTATAAAAAATACATGGTTACAGTAAAAGAACAGGGTTATACAGTGATTTCACAGACATTTCATGGACAAATAGAGTTGGAAAATTGGGTACAAGAGATAAAGGGCTTATGAGTTTCAGATTGAAATAGAGCAGCTTTAACATCACCAAACATCAGCGAACAGCAGCAAACGGCTCACACCCTGTGGCTGCCCTTCGGATGTGCCAAAGACTGTGCGTCTTTGGGGCAACACAGATGTACACTGGGGTGGTTGAGATTGAATCTGTTGCATCTGTGTACATAAAGAAGAATACAATAAAAAATTAAATAAATAAGAATGGCCAAAAAGTAGATTATGAGACAAGTAGATAGGAATATACATAGTTGCACTTGTGTCAAAATGAAAATAGTATAGAAAGCATGAATATTGCTAATGCAGACTTATAAAAGACCTAAAAGAATCTGCAGATATTTGAATTATGAGCTAACATGCTACATTATAATATTTATGTATTATGATCAAAATAAGAAAGACACTTGTGTCTAAAAATAAATAGTGAGATAGTAAGACCATTATGCACAAACGCGTTGGATTTCATTCGTGCATAATTGACCTATAAATGTATCTACCATATAACATCTGGTGATACTAAGGTTATATGTTTGTATTATAATTATGCAACATACTGTAGTTCCTTGTGGACTGTTATTTCCTCCTGTCTTTCGGTTGGGGGATGAAGTCGGTGCTTCACTGGCGCGCCCTTCACACAGAGTTGACTGCCTACCTGCTGATGTTGGGTGAGACGTTTAGACGCTCCTGCTATTTGGACTGTTGCCAATCTGTGACTGAGCCTGTGTCCATCTGGGTGGCTGCCCGTTTACCTGTTCTATGACAGTGATCATCTCCCCGCCTGGTGTTCTTACCGAGCTCCGGTTTATCATTGCCATGAGAGCCTGCTCCATTGAAATTGGGACTTTCTGCGCCGAACTGTGTGATACACTAGTGGGGGGGGGGGGGGTCTCGAGTCTGCCTGGCACTTACCGTCAACCTCACGAGGCTGGACGCTGGAGCGAGGACCGGCTGTAATGTCCAGGCTTATCGTTGTTATACCTCAATGTTTTCAACTGCTGTATTTTTTGTACGTGTTTACTATCTCCCCATCTCTTTTGTTACCACTAAATATTTTCAATACTGCGCTATGAGGGTTTTGCTTTTTTCTTTCCATATTCCTAGAAGGTGATGTCCGAGCCATCCAATTGATCAGCAGCATACCCTCAATCACAAGGAAAGTTCATTGTTTTTTTTTTTTTTATAAATTGTTATTCACTTAACACATGGATGTCACCTCAACTGGTGGACTTTCAGTATCTTTATTTACAATATTCACTTTATTGCACCTCACTTATAAAATTGAGCGCACTTGTTTTTGTCTACATTAGTAAAATTGCCTTGTGAGTGAATTGGGTAGAGAGTGGATATCTTTTTCAAATTACTATGGATCATTTTTAGTTGTAGTGCGCTAGTATTCATTGCTTTTAGAATTCTTACATTCTGTTTGTCAAGGACAGTTGTCTCAAGGATTATGATGTCACTGTATAGGAACTGTCCTTCCTCTAGTTCTATTAAGTCCGATAGATATTTTCGGTACTATCTTTTGTTTGGCTAAGTTTAGAGAAATGTCTTTTCAACATTTGCTTGCCAATTCATTTATTTAAATCAATGAACAATTCGAATGAGTCTGGTTTATGACATGGAACAAGGAATAAGCCTTTGCTTAATAATAGCATTTAATTCGGTGTCAAGGGGAATTGTGATAAATTGAAAATGTTGGACAATAATCTTAATTGATTCTTTTGGGGTTTCTTGGAGTTAGTACCTCCTCCTCCTTTTCCTCGTTGGGTCTTATAAATATTTTTCTCCATCTCCTTTCCTCGGGTATTGTGTATGTGTCGGGTCTCCATTGAATACATATTCTTTTGCTCATGTTTCCATGGTGGAGAATTTTCGGTGCTCTGTTCTAAAAAATTGTAGTATTCGCTAGTATGTTTAGATTTAGCTCCTTCTTTATTGAATTCTTCTTCTAGTGTCATTCAAGTATTCACTCCTCTTTTTATACAGTCATACTTTTCTGCGTTCTGTGATGACCTGAATCTGTAGTCTATTGGATGGTCTATAATTCGGATAGGGAAATTTATTGTACCATACCAGTTGTCGTGATTATATCAAATTAAATGTGATTTGTACTATATGTGTGGGTCAGTCTCATACTAGAGTTTTTTTTTATTGGGACAGAACTACAGTGTTATTAGTCCCCAGTACTGGGTTCCTCTGGGTTGAGTGTCGGGTTTCCTATGATCTAGTGTTTAGTACTGAATATTTGGAACAATTTCTCTGATTGCTCTGCTCATAATCTTTTTTGTACCAAGCAAACGTATTGAATTTTCTTGTAATTACTTAATTCTCTCATTTATTATTTTTTTCTTTAATATCATGAAAGTATATGGTATTAACAGCACCTCAATAAAGGTAAATCACTAATAGATGAAGGTGGGGTGTACGGAAACAAAGGAGGGACCCCGATTCCCTCTAAATTGGCAATGAAGAACATAGAAAGTGTTCCCAGCACACAATCGAAATTATCAATGTAAACAACACTGAATGATATGCAAAAAAGTGTACATTTTACTATTTTAAAAAATTTGTACAAATATGGCAAACAGTTTGCAATAGACAATGATACTGTTCTAGTCCATCAACTATAGCCACAAATGGTATCTATCCAAATAGCACACTAAGAGTAATAGACAAAAGGGAATGAGGGAGGGAGAGGCAGTAAGGGAAAACAAGGAAGGGAGGGGGTGGAGGATGAAAATAAGGGGGGCAACTTTTCGGTGCTCCTAGCCCCTTTTTCTGGTCCGTTCTCAAAGACCAAAATGATCCTGGTACTTCCCTTACCCCTATAGAGCAAAAACTCCCTTATAAAAACAAATGACAGAGCTGAAATAATCCTGTAATACGTGCAACAAACAGTCTAACAACTGGAGATATTTCAGCCACAAAGCAGCAAAATTAACACACAACGGTTGTTAACACCACTAGTACAAATGACCAATGGTTAATGCTGCCACTAATGTCCAAGAAAAGGACAGCCCTGACAAGCACCTAAAGTCAAATGAGCACAGAATCTGATAAAAACCAAAATTATAGTAACGAGTTACTGAGACCAAACAGCAGCAGTTCAGGGAGTATGGTACTGAATATTTGGAACAATTTCTCTGATTGCCCTGCTCATAATCTTTTTTGTACCAAGCAAACTTATTGCATTTTCTTGTAATTACTTAATTCTCTTATTTATTAGTTCTTTCTTTAATTTTAATTCTTTAATATCATGATCTATCTTGACACATCCAGTTATTTTTATTGTGTTGTTCTAATTTAGTCTGAGCTTCCACAATTTTTTTTTAATCTCATTGAGAGTCTTTTTAACAAGAAATTGTATTAAAGTGAATGAGCATTCGTCCAAAATACCTTCCCATTCGGGCACAATTTATATGTCTACATTTCCCGAAAGAGGGTGTTTTGATTAACCTTAGGCCTCTAGGAATCATACAGTGTTTTATATAGTTCTCTAGGGTGATTAAGTCATAGCAGTGTGTAATTTCATTTATTTTTCTTAGCGTTTGTTTAAGTTGTTGTACGGTAGTAGGGGTAGAGGGTCTTCAGTCTCTATATCCACACTACGAGAAAGATCGAAAGACCTCTTCCTATTTTTTCTGTTTAGTATAATTAGAGAGAAACCTCGCTCTAACCCGTATTGCAGAGATCTGTGTGCTACCTGGGAGATAGTGAATGTGCAGACAAAAGTACACCGGGGTATAGAGAAGAAAGAAATCCCTTAGTTGGTGCACCACAGATATAAAAGAGAAATGAAGAGCTGTGTATTGGAGCAGCAAGGTACTGTTTGGCAGGACCTATGTGACGGTCCTGCCCTCACAGTTTGGGTTCGTTCAGTTGGTTAGTTAAAATGTACAACTATAAATAATAATACACATAATTCAGTGGTTAGACTCACTGTAAAAGGTTTAATTCTAGGTATGGTAAATAATGTACCTGTATAACCACAGTGTGACTGTTACAGGGTAACTAGTGCCAGGTCTTCTTAGTCAATTTATACATGCACAGAAATGAAATAAAGAGAGTGCTAAATGTCTATGGGCCTCATGCAGTAAGCGTTGATAAGGGAATTATCGCCATTTTATAGCCAAAATTGGGTTTGAGATTCAGTAAGCGCCGATAAGTGCTTGATATCGCCAGGTTTCGTAGCCGATTATTTTGTTATGGCCAGTCGGCTGCCGATAAGCCTGTTTTCGCCACTGATCGCCACTTTTTTAAATCGGCTGGATTCAACAACAAAAAACAGCTTATCGGGGCTGATCGGCACTACGAAATTGAGATGTTATGGCCAATTTCTCCCGCCAACTAAAGTTGGCAGTTTGGAGGGGAGAACGATCGCTAAGGCTGCCGCAACGGCACTTAGAAAAAAAAAATCTTCTGTACATCAATGGAGTCAATGGAGCGGGGACGTATAACAGTATAGTACTGTTTACGTTTCATTGCTCACAATACAAACGTCATTTGCATTACAGTGTGGGGGCATTCCCTGCATTGTGTCACAGCTGACGTGTATTATTTGCATAACATTATACTTTTACATGTTTGCAGCATTTGCGGGTCACATTACTCATCATGTGATGATGTGCCAAGGGAAAATACTATACTCAACTCTTAAAGGAGAACCTCACATCATATCACACATTTTATTGAACTGAGCGACAATTATTTACATGATGTTACACATGACACACATGTCACACATACACCGTATATTCATGTTCCTTTACATTACACAATGCTTGTAATGTGACACGCATCTTTAAACGTTCATGTACATCTGTCTTCTCATGTTTACATATACTTTTGGGTCCTCCCTATTTTCATGACGTCACTTATTGGACGCTCAATCACATTGCATGTTTACATTGTAACCGTAGCATTACAAGCACTTCAACCTAACTTATACACACATGTACAGTAATTCAGCATTGGGACACCTTGTTAACTCATTCTATACCAACTATCCTCATTACACAAATGCATGCATATGCACACGACTATTCATTGTTGGCAACATGTCACAATAACATGCCTAATTACACATGTTACACAAAACTTTTCCCACGTCAATCTCAGCCTTTTTGCCTAATTACATGACTGACTGTTGCGTTCACAAGTGTTACATGCATTGCACATGCAACTATTTATTTTCAAGCAATGTTTCTACAAAGGTTCACGTCACATCATTGCCAAATATCATCATTCCCTGCAGAATACACACAACAAATACTTATAACAAGAACTGCACAAAGCTTGCCACAGAAGTACTTTATTATGTTAATGTAACACCTTGCATTTTACTATGTCACCTGACATCATCACATACCTATTTAAAGGACGCCCATTACCTGATCATTCACAGCTACTCATTTCAAAATGTTGAGATTGTTTAGGAGACGGAGGAACATTCTTTTCTATGACATGCTTGATGATGAAGACAATCATATAGGGCAAGGGAGGGACACACCGAGGGACAGTGACAGTGACAGGGACAGTCACGCGGATACGACAGAGACAGGGAGAGGGACAGGAGATCAGAGGAGAAGACAGAGGAGACAAGTTGTGCCTCGTCCGCGTCTGTACAGGGAGAGAACCCTGTTAGATGGGATGAGTGAGGAGGAGATTGTAAGTCGCTATCGTTTGAGTTCAGCAGCAATCTTAGCTCTTTATCAGGAGATAAGGGGAGATTTAGATTTTTTCACAGCCAGAGGTCGTGCAGTCCCTGGGCTTGTTAAAATGCTGTGCTCATTACATTATCTTGCTTCCGCGTCATACCAGACAACTGTGGGCATAGTGGGCGGGGTCTCGCAATCTACATTCTCGCGGGCCTTGACCCAGTTTCTCTATGCACTCAATAGACGCGCTAGGAATTATATTCATTTTCCTACAGAGGCGACAGAGTGGCTGGAAGTCAGGACTGGCTTTTATAATATAGCAGGGATACCATGTGTGCTGGGTGCAATCGATTGCACACATGTTGCTTTGATTGCACCTAGTCAGAGTGAGCATGTGTACCGCAATCGGAAGCACTACCATTCACTCAATGTACAGGTGGTATGTGATGCCACGATGAGGATAATGCATGTGGTACCCAAATTCCCTGGTTCCAGTCACGATTCCTCTATCCTGAGGAACTCTTCAGTCTTCCATGCGTTCGAAGAGGGACATTTTGAACATGGTTGGCTGCTGGGTGAGTACACATTTACATGTTCTAACACAAAACACATTTTTATGTAGGAATGTTGGCATTGTACAATTTGATCACTAATGTCAGCTTATGTGTGCTCCATTCATTATAGGTGACTCAGGATACGGAATTAGGCCGTGGCTCTTGACTCCGGTGCTAAACCCTCAAACTGAAGCAGAGGAGAGGTACAATGCAGCCCATATATCTACAAGATCTGTTATAGAGAGGACATTTGGCCTACTCAAGACCAGATTTAGGTGTCTGGACAGAACTGGTGGGGCTCTTCTATACAAGCCTCAAAAAGTGTCTGATATTATCCTTGCCTGTTGCATTTTGCACAATGTTGCACTCAGGCACAATGTACAATCAGACCTAGCTGAGCCTTTGGTAGACGAGCATCCCACCCATGTAGCTGCTGAAAATGAACAAACAGCCAGTGGTGGCCAGACACGCCAGAATCTCATCAATTCATTTTTTTCTTGTAAGTAAAAACATATATGTTCCAAGTTATACTTTTATACTTACATTATGTTATCTTAACAATAATGTTTTTTTATATACCCTTCTGGTAGGACACAGATGAATATGGGTTGCACACCTTTCTTTTCTCTGCTGTGTGCACAAAGGGATGTGGCACCGGTATGTTATTGTTGCACAGGTTATATAATCCCTCTTCAATTGTACTTTAGTTGTGTGTATGTGAATACAACTGGGGTAACAAAGCACTAATATTTTAGCATTGTGTTGTTCCTTAGGCTAACACAATACACATATTATGCCCATACTCATTCATGCTTCTAGTATGCTTACATACAATGTTATTGGTGCAGTGTAACATGTACATCCATATGATGTGTACACCAGGCTGATTTACATTTTGAATGTCATGAAATATACATGGTGTTGCACATTTAACACCAAATACACACTTTGCTGTGTTGTTTACGGTACTGAAGATGGCATGTCAATGTTTGCAATTTATATATTGTTCCTTTGCATTATAGGTATATCTCCAGTATGACTGATCATGGTATGTATATTTGCTGACATCTCTCATAAGATGTGCCTACATCAATCTTCCTATAATTATTTGAAGTCAAAACCCAACATATTGGTTTAAACACAAATGTTACATATATGTACTTTCTGTATCATGTATATGCATTTAGCTACTCTTGAGCTTTCATGTGCATTGTATTAGAAAATGATTACTCCCATTTCATCACATTTTATGTATGTTTCCTTATAAATTCCATTAATGTAATATAGAGGTGTTTGGAGACAAGGGGATAACTGTACTTATTTCTTTACTTACGGGAGATCATTCATCACGGATGAAATTGACTGATCCTAAAACTCCATGCATGAATGCCTGCAATCACAACAATGCGTACTACATCTTATATTTAGCAATGTTGGTGTTTTGTAATGCTAGGAATTAATAGTCAACATTAATTTACATTTGTGACATGTGTATGTATAAGTCACACGTGTGTGGATGTGTCCTACATGTACCAAGTGTAAAACTGTTAACAGAAAACACAATTTTGTTGCAAATGTTACTGTCATTTAGCATTTCTAATTTACCAATATGACAATGTTGGTAATATTTTTGCAATATAAATCACGTCACTTCATCATTATCATGATGATAATTATCAAGTATTCTCACAATTGTAACGTCAATCACGTGCACATTAGCATAGACACACTTTTTAAGACAACTGTTTGTGTCTGTATCAATTTGTGTAGGATCCATGTATAACACCGACAAATGATAACACCAGCTTTATTATGGTAGCTTATATCATCATATTGACTATACTATGTATTTTTAGAACGTTTAATAAACACAGTAAACTATAGTTAGTTAGGTTAATGATATATACACAGAAACGTACTTCATTACATGATGTTGATGTCATATTCAGAACATCATGCATTGTAGGGGACCACAACATCTGGCCAATAACATTATTTGCTACAGTCCCAAACCATTTTATCAACATACCCATGTAACAAGAGATTTTTAACAAGAAATGGCTAGTTGGTTGTAAGTGTCCTTTACATTGGGAGAAGGAGTGGCTCAGTGAGTAAAGACACACACTGGCACTGAGAGTTTGAAGCAGGGGAGTCTGGTTCAATTCCCGGTGTCGGCTCCTTGTGACCTTGGGCAAGTCACTTTATCTCCCTGTGCCTCAGGCGGCAAAAAATAAATTGTAAGTTCCACGGGCCAGGGACCTCAGCCTGAAAAATGTGTCTGTAAAGTGCTGTGTACAACTAGCAGCGCTATACATGAACATGCTCATATTATAATTATTATTATTATTATTATTGTTACATAGTTTCGACAGTCATACGTTCCATTACACAATAGAATTCACAAATGTGTTAGCAGAGTGGGAATGGTTGTTATATATAAAACACACCATGCCATAAAATGATAGTAGTCATTAAAGAACACTCAATAAAAATTCATGAGGCACTATTTTGCAACATCATTATGTTAATTAAGTGCTTATGCAATATAGGCATAAGGGTATCACATTTTTAATTTTTTGTTAATAAGCGCTGCAAGCAATATAAAATTAGTTCCATATGTAGTATAGTAGTCGGTGGCTCCTCCTCACAATCATCTCATATAAAGGTAGACTCTTCTGAAATCATACATTGATCCGATTGTATCTTCCCCGACATCTCTGAAATACAGCAAACACATGATGGTCAAATATGGCACCTTACTATATATGTATCCGTGACAACGCGTTACACAGCTCTATATGATTGTGTACATACACACGTCACTCACTTATATGTTAGAAGTACAAGTGTACATCAGTATGTAATGTTTCTTTAAATTTGTAGCAGGCATAACTATGTATATGATGTGAACGTTGCCTGTATACTGAAAAATGTGCGCGCACATCTTAGTGTGCGCACGCACTTCACGCTTGGCTGCACTAACTGTTAGCGCATGCGCAAAACAAAGCGTACATTGTGCGTTCAATACATCTTGAAAATACCATTAAACATAAAATCTTTATTTCAAATACAATGAATACGAAACTACATTCGTTCTAAACGAGTACATCTGTATTCTTTTTAAACAGACGTGTTTGGACAGAAAGGACGGCCGATAACACAATGCGCAAATGCAATACGTGTGACGTCATGTTAAACCAGCGTGAAACGCACGCTAACTCTCCTCCCACTCAATTAACATTCTGCTAACGCCCACTTTACGGCTACAAACACTGAGCCGCACACATGACACACTGCAGTTACCGTTACTATAACAAAACATGACAGCCAATAGGCTTTGAGGCGCGCACGTCGCTTGGGGGCGGGACTTACATCCGTAATCCTTTTTAAGGACGCCTTGGGCCATGACAAGGGTCCCACGTCATACGTGGTGGACCCGCTTTTAAATGTTGTAGATGTAGCATGATAACAAAACAGGTATGTGTTAGAGTTATGGTAAAATGTTGCTAATATGTTTAAAGTGATAGGAAAGTACGTATATTTATTCCGTCAGCAATGTGTACTACTCTTTCAGGTTCTACTATATTGTATTCGGAAACAATTTCTTTGTGATCGCTACATGTTATGCAGTCTGCAATGTTACGCTGTATCCACGCATTGAAAGGGAAAATGGTGGTTAAAAAAAAAAAAAAAAAAAACATTTAAACGCACAGTCAACGCATAACGGTTGTTATATTTACCATTCTTCTAGAATTAACTCTTCGTCTGGCTGCAACTGGTCGCTCCAGAAATGCAAGGCATTTTCATCCACGCTTGACCCACCCGCTGAATCCAGTATGACACACATCTCCTCCATGAAGCGCTCATAGGAATCGCCACTGCTTTCTTCAAACAATTGGTCGGGAGGTAGGTTCATTTCTTCTGGTTCCCATTCCAATGCATTTTCAGCTGAAAGGCTTGGTACATAATCATAGTACTTTTGTTGTTGTACAATGTGGGTTTCAGGAATGGAGGGTGCAGATATTGCAGCAGGTATCGATTCACACGGAACAGTAGTAGCGGATCCATTGCTATTGGCATTAGGAATAAATATGCCTTTCACAACAATATATGTGCCCTCTTTCAGGGTAAAATGCTTTTCCTTTGCAATCTTCCAGAAACCATAGGTGTGTTCTAGCTTATCCTGCACACGTTCAAAAAAGTCATTAGTTGATAAAGTGAATCTTATTGAGGAATTAAAATTCCGCGCATGCCTACGGTTTTGGTAATAAGGATATTTTGCTCGAATCAAATCATAGATTTGGCGTGTGCTTGCTTTGTGTCCGCGACTGTTTAAAATAGCTTCTGAAACCATGTACTTATACCCTAAAAGGGGATTCATATTGTTAACGAATTCATCAGCCATGTCAGAGTAGCACAAAAGATGTGTGCAGTTCTGTCTTCTTTGCTCATCAAAATGATTCTGCTCAATGGCTAACAAATTCCTGTGTTTCGTTTTCAAGGTCAACAAAAGTAACTAATTTTACTCCTTATTTCAAACGCCAATTGGATGTGTCCTTTTAATTGGGTTAAGTTTTGTGGTTACTGATAGGCGAATGTGGGAAAAACATGTATCATTATTTTATCTCGTTTGTGAAAACATTGCTACACTTATTTCAGTAACATTGAGTTTTCTAGAAAAATAACAAAGAGCACTGTGTGAAAATAGTGCTTAGACAGCCATATCAGTAAATACACACACCTGCAAAATGAAATGTTTTTTTCCCACATATTTTTCTGTGTGTATTTGAAAGTCTGGTTAACTACCTGTCTGCATGAGTTTAAATACGTGTGTATCTATATATATATAAATATATCTCTCTCATAAAAATATATATATATATATAAAGTGTATATTGTACTATATGTATAGTGTGTGTGTGTGTGTGTGTGTATATATGTATATGTATATATATATATATATATATATATATATATATATATATATATTGTATCTTTTTTTTTTTTTTTTTTATATTGCAGGAGTACACACAACATATTGATGGCAGTAAGTAGGCCTTGTATGAAACCTATTTAAATGGTGATAAACATGAGTGAATTAAGTAATAAACATTTGTTTGCACCCAATAATGTTAGAGGCTCACACTTAGTATAGTTGTCAAACATTAGGCCTGTATTATTAAAATAGTGTGTTTTCACAAGGAAGCATGAAGTGTATGTTTTTTGTAAATACATCTATACCAGTTTAGATAGTACTATATATATACACACACACACACACACACACACAGTGTGTGTCTGTGTGTGTGTGTGCATATATCAATACATACTACATATATTTTAGTATAAATTCAGAGATGTTCTTGAAACAAGAACACATAAATGATTAAAGGACAACATTACAATGGTCACCTAAGGTAAGTAATATTTAACACAAAATCCTGCTGTACACGTACAAGAAAGATGTTTGCAGTTAAATAGGTGCTTTTATAATTGCATGAAAATAATATGCACATGCAATGATTACATCAATTAACACACCCAAATGCAATGTTTTGCTGCAAAGTCAATGGCAGCTTCTCTAAACTTAGCAACTGGCTCCTGGTGGACCATTACTGAACAGACGATTAAAACATAAATATTTATAACACTATTCATTAATTAGTAGTGTTAACATTTCCAAAACTTCACGTGTACAAGAACATACTTGAAAGTTTGGAAACAACACAGTCTTCAGCATACATACAATAGTAATTAGATAATCTGAAGTCAACAAAACAAGGCCAAAGACATATTTTCTGAATTATAACATTTATTTTTTTTGTTCCTTTTGCGAGCGAGTAACAGGCCTGCTTGTTGTCTCTTGAATTTTCCTTTTTCTTTTGCCACCAACTTTAGGCACAACAGAGCCACTTTGAGTGGCCTCTGGCACTTCACGGGCAGGGCTTGTGGCCAGTGACTCACCTACAGGGCTTTTGGGCAGTGATTGACCTACAGGGCTTTTGGGCAGTGACTCACCTACAGGGCTTTTGGGTAGTGACTGTTCACCTACAGGGCTTGTGGCCAGTGACTCACCTACAGGGCTTTTGGGCAGCGATTCACCTACAGGGCTTTTGGGCAGCGATTCACCTACAGGGCTTTTGGGCAGTGACTCACCTACAGGGCTTTTGGGTAGTGACTGTTCACGGACAGGGCTTGTGCCCACTGACACATGTGAGCAAGTTGGTAGACACTGCACAAGTGATGGTTGGTCTGTTTCATGTGTGTCTTTTGTTGTTTTTGACCAAAAACTGGTCAGTAGTAACTGCTTGTGTTTTCTTTTTGTGGCCTCCTTTGTAGGTGTCAGCTGCTGAATTTGTACAGATGGCAGCGGTAGGATGGCGTCAGGAACCTGCACAGCAATGTCTGCTACTTGACCGGTAACATTTGGGCCTGGTGAATGAATATCAGAAGCATGTGGTGAAAACTGACCTGCATGAACAGATCCTGCCTGTGAGCTGTTGAATTGTGGTACATTAGTCATTCTCCAGTAATTAGCTTGTGTTTGCTGAACAACTAATGCTTCGAATGAGGTGTTGATTTTTTGCAACTGTTTAGGCACTTCAATGAAGACTCTGTGGAGATGTGCCAATTGTGAAACTGTTTCTTCCTGCAGTGCAATCATCCTTTCCAGCACTGTCATCAGGTCAGAATGGCGACGATTTTCTGCTTCCACAATTTTTCCCTCAGAAGCTACAATTGCATCATATGTGGTATTTGCTGGACGTTTTGGCGGTAAAACAGTTTCAATTGGAACCTCTTCATGGTCACTTGCTTGTATTTGTGTGTCTATGGCGGCGGCGGCATCATCATCATCATCATCATCATCATCAAAATCCTCTTCATCATGTTCTACAAATAAATGTACACATTATTAAATGGCATGTTAATCTCTGCTGTGTTACTATGTAATTGTACTGTGTCATAAGTAACAAGTAACATGTTTCCATACGTTTTATAACCTCACATTAAAAACTACCTTGACTTAAGAATAATGTTTGGACTCAGTATGAAATATGAGTGAATGAAAACTTGCTGTAAACTCACAACTCCTACATGATAGTTAACATCACTAACACAATACAAGTTGCCTTACACTTCATTTTCACTGACACTAAGTAATCCTATTTAAAGAAGATGTGCAAAACAAATAATGAACATGACAACATAACATATAGAAGAGCACATATTATATGGCCACCAACTGATACACTCACCTTCTAGGTGTGTTGAGCTGGCTGACCCAGGTGAAGACACTTGTTCAGTCTCAGGTGACACATGTCCTTCAGGGGCAACTATATATAACAATAACATAAGTTTTACATTTACATGTGTAAATATTGAACAAACAGTTATTGTATGTTCTGTATTTATGAGTACCTAACAGCATCATTTCCTTAACCCAAAATGTGTGTGTGAAAGTGAACATAAATAGTTGTAATAACAATGTACTTGCCTGTGTACTTAGAACTTTTGAGTTCCCTAACATAAAACATACTATGTTCCTGCAGTAATGCGTGAGGATAAATAGATAAAATTTGTACATAAAAATCATATGTTGTGTAGTGATATCAGTATCATAATGTACATAACTATCATGAGCTGACCATTCACAATGGTTATCATGAAGGTGGTCATATTGCAAAAAGTGTTGTTTTTGGTAGAGGATATGTGTGGTACATTAATATAAGATGTGGCACACCTGAATGTGGCTGTGACTCAACAAGACAACACATGCAGTGTGTGATAATGTGTCGTTGATAGTAGTAGTTCAACTATAGATATGAGTGAACTAATGTGTGAGGTACGCTTTGATAAGTAATGAGTTGTTGGGGCATTTAGTAGCTAAAGTGAAGCTTTCAAATGAGTGTGATTAACTTCAGTTGTGCTAGTCAGGTTGTAAGAACGGTATTCCCTTCCCCAAAAAGCCTAATCAGCCACACCTTTCAATTACTTGAAACAGGTGAAAATGGTGTGAACTAAGTTGCCCCTAAAATGAGGCTGTAATTAGTGTGTGTGCTGAACCCCACCCCCTCTGTTGAAGTGTATGCTGTGATGAGATATTAATTGCAGCTGCTTTAACACAATGGTAGATGAGCTAAATAGTCGTGTGCAGTTTTTAAGTTATGAAAACAATGACATAAAATATGATACGTGTGCCTCATTATGCTGTCTGTATATGAGTTAAAGCAAAAATGGACCTTTTCATAAACAACTATAGATGTGTTAGTGCAAGTGATGTTTGTAGGCCGTTGCATGCAATATATTTGATGCATGCTTAAAATAGGCAGTAATGTCATGTTTGTCGGAGTAAAATAAATAAAATACACAATAATATTCAACATATTTCTGTTCTGTACCTGTAGCTAGTAATAATTTCTGATTAACATGTGTTACACATGTGTACTACCCTGTTGTTCCCCATCTTCGGCCACCATCAATTGCTTCCACTGCAGCAATGCATTTTGGGAATTCACATGTAAATGAGCACGCAATGGCACGTGCTATATTAGTTACTGCTTTTAGTAGGACTACAACATATATGTCTATTTTGAGATATATATATATACAGAATCAGACATATACATATATAGATGCAGGTATGCTTATATTGTGAAGACAGTATAAAAAGCAGTGTAACTATGCAAAATAACTGTAAGCAACGACACGCCTAGTACAGTAATATTTCTCACCTGGTGGAAATTGTGAGGGGTAAATTCCTATATCACGGTCACCAGGTAAGCCTTCCACGACGACGGGAAGTAATTTTGCCCGAAGCAGCTCCTCCAATGGACTTAATATGAGACGTTGTGGTGTGGGCCCACCTCCAGTGCCAGTAGCATGCACGCGTTGGTGTTGTATTTTCTTTTTCAATTTGGACCTAATATCATCAAATCTCTTGTGACAATTCCGCTTGTCCCTCACATGATTCCCACACGCATTGACACCAATGACTATTGTGTCCCACATTTCTTTTCTGCTTGCTGAACTTGTCCGCCCTTGAAAAACATATAAAATATATGAGGTAAATGATTAATAATAGAAGCACCAGTTTCCTACACTGCTAGCTGTTCCAAGAGATAACAAACATGCTGTTTTATGTGTAATATGTGAAGCTCATGAGCATTCACTACTAAACCTATACATGTAAGCAAGGTTGCATTCATATTGTATGCAGTTATGGCAAATTGACCGCCTGTGTTTAGTTGTCCTTGTAAGGCATGATAAAAAGCTGTGTTTCCAGACTAATTAACATAGAAAGATATTGTGAACCCATATTTGCATATGAACAAAACTCAGATGACCTAGGATCACATGTATTTGAATAATAAATGTAAAGGTACACTTACCTAGTAAATGTCCATATATACTGTCATAGTGCTCCAGAATGCCAGTGACAAGAGCTGTATTTTCCTGGTCATTGAAGCGAGGATTACGTGGCTTCTCCACACGTTTCTTCCGAGCAGGTTTAGGGTCAGAGCTTGGCTGGTGCTGACTGGACTCTCCTTCTTCCAATGGAAGAGACTCCAAAAGCTGCCCACCAGCAAGCACGCCACCACCATCCACCCCATCAGCAACTGCGCCACCAGCAGCACTCCTAGCACCAGCACTCCCACTCCTAGCAACAGCACTCCCACTCCCAGCAACAGCACTCCCACTCCCAGCAACAGCACTCCCACTCCCAGCAACACCACTCGCACTCCCAGCAACATCACTCCCCTGAACAGTACGTTCACTCCGACGCGTACTCGCACGAGTAGCACTCCCACTCCCACCAGCATCACTCTTCCCACGCTTTGCGGGCATACTTCCAGCACTCACAAAAAACAGACAATAAATGTACAGCCAATCACACGAAACACTTCCACATATAAAACAAGACAAAGATGTAAACAAAACAACAATGGACAAAGCTCACCCAATACACAACAAGTCTCTCCGTCAATATGCAAATCTTCAATCAGCCAGCTCTGTGCGTCTCTCTCTCTCTCACTCCCAACAACACAGAGAATGATTAGCAGTACACGTTGCCTTTAAATATGGCGCGCAATCAAATACATGCTTGTTTCGCCTGATTCAGCAAGATTTGTGATTGGGCAACCTAACAGCACCCCGCCACGCACGCCGATACACCTGTGTGTGATCGGATAATCATCGTGAGAGTGGGCGGATTTGTTTTCTGGTTGATTTTGAATGTATTCGGCACTTACTGCATACGGAGAGGAAAAATCGCCATTAACATGACTAATCGGTAAGCTTGCCGATTTCACTTAATCGACGCTTACTGCATGAGGCCCTATGTGTCATAGACTAGTTGTATCTTTTGAACACTAGTTACTTTTATATACTATCTGCAGAGGTTGTGTGTGATCCCTATAGAATACAACCCACACAATTGGTGGGGATATCTGCCAGAAGGAGACTGGCGCTTAGTGTAGCAGAGGGTTCTTACAAATCTCTGATCTGTGTGCCTAGGGTAATAGACATGGATACTGTCACGTTAGATGTTGAAAGCACATGTTTAGTGTCCGCAGGTGGTATACAGTACTGTATGTGGACTCACTTGCGATCCTGATGGCAGTGCAAAAACATATGTTTACTGCATACCCCATGCATGCTTGCAGTGGTGAATACACAGGTTAAGGGAAAAAATAATAATAATAAAGACCCCAAAGTCTCTAATTAAGGAAGAGTTTTTCACTCACAGTTTAGTGTTAATACTGTACATGATTGGTTTATATCTACTGAATTGATATATACCATGTGTGATAAAATATAGTATATAGAAGTATTGCTATTAGGACAGCAGCTGCAGATTTGCCCTGGAGATAGATCGCCTCTGGCAGCTTTCTTGTCGATCATAGAAAGATTCCAGTGAGGGATGATTGCCAATTAGCTTTAGCACTGACTGAAACAGGATTCTTAGTGATCCATTTCAGACAGCTAGGAGCTTAATTAAGCGACAGTGCATGCAGCATCTCTAATTAGAGCTGGCTGCTGAATGAAACAGAGTTCCTAGAGGTCTGTCTCAGACACAGCAATTAAGCTGTTTGTGCAGGCTGCGTCTGTAGTTTAAAACCCAAAGGTAAGGCTGCGGCCAGGGTGGGATAGTGCTCGCTAGCTCTTGAGCGCTGTGACGTCAGGCGCTGGGCGTTTCATGGCCAGCCAATTCCGCGCTTGAAGGGGTGTGACAGGGGGCGCAGCCTTCATGTCACGGAGTTGGTTCGCCCTCATTTGGCGAACCGCTTACGTGACGCATCAGCAAGCAGCCAAATCAAATTTGGTTGTCTCGCCAAGCAGGTAAGCACCGCGCATGCGCAGGCGGTCTGCCTTTGGACTGTTGGATTGGCAAATCTGCTTATTATTTAAGCATACTTCGCGAGTGCATTCCTTTTGACATTTTCTGTTTAATAAAATTGTTTATAGACTACTCCATTGGATGCTCCTCTCTGTGCTCTTGCTCAGTAGCAGAGACTGAAAATTACACATAGGATATACAGGCATACCCCGGTTTAAGGACACTCACTTTAAGTACACTCGCGAGTAAGGACATATCGCCCAATAGGCAAATGGCAGCTCGCGCATGCGCCTGTCAGCACGTCCTGAACAGCAATACCGGCTCCCTACCTGTACTGAAGCTGTGCGCAAGCGGGGAGACTATAGAGCCTGTTACACATGTGTTATTTACAACAGTTATGCATGTATATGACGATTGCAGTACAGTACAAGCATCGATAAGTGGAAAAAAGGTAGTGCTTCACTTTAAGTACATTTTCGCTTTACATACATGCTCCGGTCCCATTGCGTACGTTAATGCGGGGTATGCCTGTATGCAGCATTTTTCTAAAATATGCAGTTTGTGATCTTAAAATAATAACCAAAAAAGGCTGCTATTGGCAAATGATGCTGGCAAACAACTTAGCTGTTTCAAAAGTTTCTAAAATATCTGCGCACACACTTTTTAAAAGCATTTCCAGCAAAAATATTCAATAATAATATCCCTTCACGTGATCATTTTGATGAATTTATAGCATGCAAACTTGAAGAAAATATGATGCATTCAAATACTTTTCATCTAAATTTGATGTTAACTGCATTTATATTCTAAAATCCCCATTTGTGATGTCTTCACACATAATCCTAAATGACAGTAAACGTTTTGCTCTATTTACTGTATGCGGCATACTAGATACAGCTGAACCCCGTTATAACGCGGTCCTTGGGGTCCACAACCCCAAGGCCGCGTTACAACCGGGGTCGCCTTAAAATTTCACTGGCATCAGCTCTCGAGCCTCCTCATTACAGATTTAATTCTCCTCCATTTTGCCGCCTTACCAGTGCTCTTCCTGCTGTCCACGTGATCATATCTTTCTGCTCTGCTCATCTCTCTGCTCTCTTGCCGTCGCCTGCCATTGTTTTTTTTCAAACATTCAATTCAATGCTTTATTGACTACCAGACACAGACACATTAAAACATTAAAACATTTTGTACAAAACATATGCAGGGATTGAACTCGGGACCTTCTGATACCAATGCCTTGCTTCTTACCTCTACACCATAGGCTTGGTGTGACAAGACACATTGCCACAGGGTACATGTCAATGTTAAATCTTAAGTCTATTTCTAGATGTCTATGACATCACACAGCTTCTGTGGTGTAGTGGTAGAACTCTTAACAAACATATGAAAGGGTCCTGGGTTCAATTCCTGTATGATATGATATGGTATAATATAATTACATTTTTAATAAATTATTATTTTAAATATATTGTATAATTTATGAATAATATATAAGTATTATTATTCTTTATTAAGTTATTAAGTTATTAAGTAATAATTATGTTTTAATAATTATGTATTAAGTATTAATAATAATTCTATATTAATAATTATTTATTAATAATTATTAATTAATAATACTATTATTATTAATTATATTATGATTAATAAGTATCATTATTAATTATCATTAACAATTAATAATTTTTACTAATTAATAAGTATTACTAATACCTAATAATTATTAATACCCTATTAGTAATAATAATTATTAATACTTAATTATTAATAAACTATAACGGGGTTCACCTGTACCTTGCAACATTTTTGGTACAGTATATATGCATTTTAATTAATAAGATGAAATGCAGTAATATTTTACCCCCAAAACATTATTTTGTTCCTACTCACACTCAACGACGTGTCCCATTTTCTATTATTTATTAATATACTGTAACTAACTACCCTTCCATCTTTCTTGCAGATAGATCAATGTGATTTCTGTAGCCATTTTCACCAACACTGTACAATCTATCTGTAATTGGTATGCTAAATTGAACTCTGTGTTAATCAGATGGGTGTATAGATGCCTATGGGTGGGAAAAAAATGTATACTGGGCTTAAATATTTTGGAATATCTCAGAGGACGGCAATGTGAGGGGTTGCAATGACCTATGTGCAAGTGGCATGGAGTTAATCTGGATTGGAACTGAGTTTGACAGGAGGACATCGTCTATCAAAATTCTAGAGCCCCACCATTCATAAATTGTTTATTTCTCACATTTTGCTCATTACCCTTATTTCCCAACTTCATATTTGAGTGCCCAGCCCTCACCTAGCACTCAACACTAAACTAGCATTGCTACCACTGCCATGTCGCCTCTACTATTTATATTTGCTCTAACTGAACTTCTTTCCAAACTACACTTTTATTTCTAACATCTTCATTATTCCTCTAACTCCATTCATATATCTCCATCTCTCCTTTCTTCTCCACTTCCCAGGTCACATGATCTCCTTTCCTATCTGCACCCTTTGACACTACTCAGCAATACATCCAGTACTAAAACACACCCCTACAAATCCTCCTCACACATTCTCTTTCTATCCATGCTTCTACTCTTTGCTTCTGGAGATATCTCTCCCAACCCTGCCCTTTCTTATGCTGGCCTTTCTTTCCACCACACTCTGCACCCTGATGACAGTTGTGGAGGCATGGGGCTCCTCCTCAATCTGCCATTACCAAACCCTTCCTATTTCTCCCTCTCTTTTTCCCCCCTTCTTTTGAGTCTCACACTGTCCAGTGTTTTTCTCCTCTCCAGATGGCGGTTATCTATTCCCCACCTACCTCTACTCATCCCCTTTCTATCTTTCTCTCTGACTTTGAATCCTGGCTCTCCTTCTTTCTCTCCTCCGTCTCCCCTTCTCTTCTCCATGGGGACTTCAAATGCCATATTTATGACCTCTCTACCCATTGGCCGTCCTGCTTTCTCTTTCTAACCTCTTCTTTTGGCTTTCACAAAGGACTGCAGCCAACACCCATAAGGATGGCCACTACCTAGACCTGCTTCTCATCTCATTAAATGTCTATCTGCTCTTTTCTTATACCCCTCATTTCTGCAGAGTCCTGCGTTCTGTTAATCTACCAGCTCGTGACTCCACTTTGCACTCCTCCCTTTCTTCTCACCGCTCTGCTACACACTCTGACAACCTGGTCATGAACTACAAGTCTGCCCTAACCCTGCTCTTGATCTACATCAGGTGTGCGCAAACTGGGGGGACACGTCGCCATGGCAACGTGATGTCACGTGACCCTGCGGCGTCATTTGACGCCGGAGCCGAGCAGGTGGGCGCAGGAAGAAAGGTTTGCACATCCCTGATCTACATGCCCCTCTTTTTCTCTCTTGTTCTCACTCTTCTAGCCCCAGACCCTGGCTAAACTGCCAGACATGCATGCTCCACTCCTGCACTTGTTCTTCTGAACGCCTCTGGAGGAAATCTCAAATTCCAGCAGACATCCTCCACTACAAGTTTATCCTATCCTGTTTCAACTCTGCCTTCTCCCAGGCTAAACAAACCTAATTTCCTTCCCTAATTAACACTCACAACTCTAACACACACCGACTCTTCTCTGTTTTTGACTCTACCTCAGACCATCGTCTGTTATCACTTGCCTCCTTGATCCCATTTCCCCCCCCATTTCCCCCCCCCCCCATCTCCTCAAACCTCTTGCTCCCACTCTAATCTCTACACACACATATTTTGAACTCCTCCCTCAGCTCTGGTACCTTTCCCTCCTACTTCAATGGCAACATTCTTTTAGCATCTGGATTGTACAGTAGAAAAATATAAATAAAAAAGATGCCACTTTTATTTTTCAGAAAGGCAACAATCTTCTACATTTAACATATTAAACACACTTGCCATTTGATCTGAGAGTGAGAATGAGACTTCAACAGAACCTTTTTTTGAGTGAGATATGGACACATCATTATGTATTAAATCAAGCAGCAAAATATATGAAATGTTAATGAGATTTTTAATGTGTTGCTCTGTTCATAAATACAAATACTCCCTTTTATTTATTGACCCAACGCTGACATTAGAAAAAAAGAGTATGTATCAGTTTAACATATACTGTAGATAAGGACAAAAATATCTGTAGAATTGTAGAATGTGGCTTTGGATCATAACTAATATTTTCTTCACATACACTAGGTTCAGATCCACAAAAGCTCTGTTAAGCCACTTAACAAGACGTTACCCTAACTTAACAGTGCTCCATGGCTACATGTAAGTACTTCTTCATTAAAAAATACAAGACTTTAGAATTCCACTAAATTATATAAATGTATCTGAAAGCAATGTATCGTTTTGATAAGGATTCTACCTTGTATTTTCCTATTAGTGACTTTAGTCTTTGGTTCCAATGACTATAGTACTGTATATCAGTGTTAAACAATTCGCCTTTTCTAATGTGGAATGCTGCAGATGCTGCTCTGTAAAGTATATACACCAGAGGGATTCATAATGTTTTCTTTTTTTTAATGCCTGACAAATAAAATTAAGTTTTATTTTTTTTACTATGCAAGGTTTCAGTGTCCCAATGTTTTAGCTCCAACTATTCACTATTTGGACTGTTTACATTATCTGATGCTGGAGACTAATGGACGCAGACGCTGATAACATACTTTTGTTTGCTTTTTAATCCATTTTGTACCGTAATATTAGACTGTTTTGCAGGAATTTGAGCCAGCATTAATGGCTGGCGTAGGATATTGCTGAAGTAAGATTTGCCCTAGCATTTATTAGAAAAATACTCAATCTTAAAAAAATCAATATGAACTGTAACGCCTGATAGTTTTTATTATTCTCATTTGCTGTGGTCTGTAAAAAGTCATTCACCCAATATATTTCTTTTCATTGTTGTGTGTCGGGACGTAACCATTTAAAAAAAAAAAAAATCAGTTGTTTAAGCATTACATGTTTTTACTAAATAATTTATATCGCAGGGTTGCAACATTTATTCCTGCCGGCTCACTTATTTATTTGTATCTACTTATTGTTAGAAAGTGTAGATGAGGAATAAAATAAAGAAGTATTGACTTATTAAGTGATCTACAGAAGAAGTAGTGAGCTCAGATTTTCAAATCCAAAGTCAGACATATAACATAACTATGTTAAAAGACTCTATTGTGTACAGTAGGGAATATTTATAATAAGCACCAAACGGCCTCATGTATTCCCAGTATATGTTAATATACACATGTATATGTTAACATCCTGGCAACCTCTAGTTTCTTTTGGCAAAATATTTTTTCAACATCCTGCTTATTATGGTTTCCACATCTCAAGTGTATTGATGATATCATTCAATTTGCCTGCTCTTGGATGGTTACCAGGTTTTTTTTTAATGAAATGCAAAGGCAGAGAGAAGTTTAGTTATTAGGCTTAAGTTTAGGTTATTTTCTTACCGTTGCTAAATGTCAATTTGTATATTGGCCATTAAAAAGGGTTTAGGAGTCTTTCTAGGATTGTAATTTAAAGTAAAATGTTCCTTTACCCAAAATATATTGGAAAATCGTGCATTTATTCTGTATATATAGTATAGCATGTGGTAGTGAAAACCATCGAAGAGGAACCGGATCTTTGGATCATCATATTTCATGGACTGTAATTGCCAAAATAATATGAGCACAAGTATGCCATTAAGACGTTGTGTTGATAATAGATGGATATAGTATCTCCAGACATACATAGGCAGGATACTAGTCATCCATAAAGAAGATGTCTGCAGAGGACCAATCAGATGAAACTCATTGAGGGAGTCAGCCAACGTGGGGATTAGAAACATCCAGATTAAATCATAAGCCTTTGATATGGTTCCTTACCAAAGGCTCCTCAAGCAACATGATACAGTAATTCTATGAATAAGTTAGGTATGAAAGAAGAAATTGGCTTATATACCGTATTTCCTCGATTCTTAGACGCATATTTTTTAAATCATTTTAACATGTATGAAATCGGGATGCGTCTTAGAACTGATGTCTTTGGAAAAAAAAACCGAGACTGCAAGGGGGCGCTGCTGGAGTACCGGATAGGCAGGAAGCCAGAGCCGCCACAGCGGGGAGGGCTGCTGTGTTACCCGCAGCTGGTGGAGGGAGGAGGTGGTGGTGGGCGGGGGGGGAGGGAGAAGCAGGGGAAGGCTGCAGGAGAAGGTTGAGCAGCTGTCCCAGGAGCTGGGCATGCTCAGGAACTTGTTCCTGCACCAATATGGCCGCTAATGCGAGTCAATGTGAGTTTCACATGATCTCCTTAGTTGCGGAATGACGTTCCACTGCCCATAGTGCTGAGCAGGACGTTGCTGTTTTTTCCCGATGATTATTATTAAATCAATGGCACATTTTACAATCGATGGGGCCTTACAATAGAGGAAATACGGTAGTAAGTTTCCTGTTGTTCAGGCATACTGTAAGTACATGGAGTTCCTTAGGGCAGGACCTCTCATACCAATAACATAATGAAGTGCAATATAATTGAGAAGTTGATTGTGCAGATCTGCAAAAGTTTGTCTCCAAAGAGGCAGAATGGAAATACAACAAACCTCAATGTCACAATATGCTAAAAGGAGTTACTCTTGAATATACTACATGGAAAAGTCTTCAACAAAGCTAAAGCGGCGATGTAAATAAAATTATATACACTTACCAGATGAAAGCTACTGTTTCATTTGTGTGCTCACCTATTTGCAACACCGTTAATAATGGCAAGCAGCTTTTTCACATTTAGATTCCAATTATCTAAATGTGAAAATATTGTACTGTGTGTATATATATATATATATATATATATATATATATATATATAGAGAGAGAGAAAAAAAGAGGAGAGAGCGCACGCCCATAGCGTATAAAAGATTTAATGAAGGGGGGAGGGGGAGAGAAGGGGGTAAAAAACGCACTTACAAAAAATGCATTAAAATCAAGCATATGTGATATACATAATCACCACCATCCGGTTTAGCTGAGACTCTTGGGGCACTCCTAAGCTCCGTTGGTAAGGGGCAACGTCACTGCAGATTCCAGGGCTGGTAGCACCATCCGGTCAAACTGCAGGCTTCAGGGGCCGTCCCAGGCTCCGTTGGTAGTGGAGCACCGTCCCAGCAGATTCACAAAGCAGGTAGGCTATGAAAATGTCCAAGAAAGAGGTCCCGTATAATGCTGCCTCTAGCACTCGTGCCTGGATCAATACGCTCCAGCGCTTAGTGAGGACTCCAATGTCTCTGCGTCTGACGTCACGACGCTCCCTGACGCGTTTCGTCAGTCACGGCTAACTTTCTCAAAGGGATGTCATAAGAGGGGGAGGTCCGGTATTATATATACAACCTCAAAGTGGTAATTAAAGGAAATCTCCTCCCCTACTCAGCTTTAATTAATAGGATCTTGAATGATCATTGGTCCATTCTCAAGTGTGATCCCCATTTAGGACCTATCCTGCCGGATAGAGCTACTGTTACATATAGGAAGGCTAGAAGTATAAAAAGTATATTAGCTCCCACTAGGCTCAAGTCTTCCTCAATTTGTGATACTGCTAAAAATAAGGGACCATTGGGAAACCATCCCTGTGGCCGCAGTCGATGCATTACGTGAAGGCATCTTTTGAATAATACTCATGTCTGTTCCCAGAGTAGGGGCATCACATATGCCATCAGTAGCTCCATCACTTGTCTTAGCACTTATGTTGTGTACCTTATACAATGTGGGTGCAGTCTAAAATATGTTGGACGCACCACGAGAACACTGGGTACGCGCTTCCTGGAACACAGGAGAAATGTCATTAAGGGTCTCACTAATCATAGTGTCTCTCGACACTTTAAACTATTTCATCAACAAAATCCCAAGACCATGCAGATTATGGGAATAGAGACCATTTCTCCTTGTGTTCTAGGAGGCGACCGATTCAAGACACTCTGTAGGCGGGAAACCTTTTGGATTCACCAATTGGGCACCCTTAATCCTGGGGGATTGAATGAGTGTTTAGACGTTAGTACTCTAGTCTGATCATTCCTTGGATGTCTCTTCCTGTTCTCTTCCTCTGCTTCTCAATCCATCCTTTGTCTGCATCTCTTCCTGAGATTCACCCCCCTCCCCCGCCCCACCCCCCCTTTCCCCCCCCCCCTCCCCTATCCCACACTTCCCCCCGTCTGGACAATGGATATATTTATGAACATTTTTATTTGCACATTTATGTGGTCCAATTAAAAATTAAAAATAGGATCATTATAGGGTTCAATAGATGATAATAGGTAATATTTTCTAATATTAATTTTCACATACACTTTTATAATTATCGTATAGCACTTATATTATATTTAATATTCATCTAAATAAGCACTCACTTTATTATGGCCATTTAGGGCCGGGATAGTAAATAATGGAGCACCACCTTGAGAAAGGTCCCACTGGGGGACCGAAACGTCGGTTTTTGTGTCTTCTATCAAATATAGAACATTTTTGATTTACTTACCTGCGTGCTGTCCCTTGATGTCGTGTTGCAACCGGTATCGTATGGTCTGTTATTGCTTTATGGGATAAGCACCAAAACGTATTTACTTGCATATGGTGTGCCGGCTGTGCATTGGATTCTATATATATATATATATATATATATATATATATATACACTGTATATTGTTAAATTACAGCCATTACTTCGAACTTAAATGTGAGCATGATGATAAAGCTTTAACTATATGGACACACAATCTTTTTTAATGTACTCCACCAAATTATTCATTATTATTCATATCTCATATACAGTACAAAAACGTGTACAATGTATTCAATACTTAATGACACATTTCAAAGCACATGTCCACTGCCATTTTATTTTAATGAGAAACAAGTATTTTATTTCACAGACTTATCACAGCCTTAAATACATTCAGGAGTTAAAGATAAACAAGATATTAGGTAGGGTTTCCATTGTTAGAGGAAATATGAAAATTTTGGAACAATATAGTTTTATGTTCCTTATTTTCTGTCAAATTCTTAAAAAGAGAAGGCTTATTGTTTAGTTCACTCTTTATTCATTGGGATAATAATGCACACAAAATATTTAATTCCATAAAAAGTACGAAAAGCAATAAATGAAGGAAAACTAAAACAATGAAGTACTGTAATACATGGCTATATTTGTTTAAGCCAACCTCAAATTCTAAAAACTGTTTATGTAAATAAAACTTATGTTTCAGTTTGTAAATGGTGGAAAAAATACTGTACAGGAGAATATTTTCAAAGCTAGAATAATGTAGATTATGCTACTCAGAGTGTTTCCTCTTAAACATAAAAATGTGGACGCTAACATTTGAGCAATTACAAAAATATTCCATCAGTGCCCTCATGAATGGGGGCTTTTTGCAAGGCCAAGTCAGAGACCATCATGTGTAATGATGCTGGTTCCATTTCAAAAACTTTGTGGGAAATAGATTTCAACTGAGTGGTTTACACATTTTTATTGGATGTGTGAATACAGATTTAGTGCCAGTCACTTACATCAGATTGTTACAGTCTTGTCAGTCTTTAAAAACAGTTTGTTTTGGGAAATCCAATTTTCAAGTCTCAAAAAGTTAGATTGAAGTGTGTGTCTGAGGTGGGAGAGGCTAGGGATGTGTGCATATAAGATTGGGTCATTCACCTACATATGTATTGAAGCTCCCTTACAGGCTGTAGAAAGATCATTGATGAAGACTGAGAAGAGTAGGGGCCCCAGAACAGAGCCTTGCGGGTCACCACAGGTGATATCCAAGGGGTTGGAGTTAGAGCCTGAGATAGACACATGTTGGGTTCTACCTGATAGGTAGGAATGAAACCAGTTTAAAGCATGCTTCCCTATTCCAGAGCACTGGAGTTTGTTAAGCAAGATAACATGATCAACAGTATCAAAAGCCTTTGCAAAATCTAGGAATATTGCACCATCTCGTTGCAAACTTTTAGCAGGGCAGTTACCGTGGAGTGTTTGGGGGGAAAGCCATATTGGAATTGTCTAGGGAATTGCCATCAATACAATATTAACTCTTATTTAAGTCACTTTCTTTTATTTTACTTTCATTCACAAAGTACATGTTCAAATGTTTTGCTCATCAGAAGAGTATCCTCACATCTCTGTGCCTTCATGGTTACAAAATCCATAATTTATTGCTGAACCCACCCAAAATATATACAGTATTACAGTTAATATTTGCAATATTTACAGGCGTGCTATTGAAGTGTGACTATAGAGCACATTCAAACTGCAAAAAAACCCAAAATGCTCATCCTTACTACTGTAGGTGATATAAACTTGAAAGTGATATTGTTAGACCTGTTTCTGGGGATTTACCTCAGAACTCAACACATTTTGCCGAAATTTCTGAGCGGAATTCTGCCAAGGACACCCCTTCCACCAGGATAGCCCAGTATGGGGTCCGCCTGGGTAAGCTGATCGGGCCGCCCGAGAACGGTACTCTAATAAGAGGAGCTTGCGAGTTGCCAAGACTATGGCTCCATTGTCGGATTGGAAGGACTGGTCTTGGGGGAATGAGATGTTAATAGATAATAAGGACATTGATGAAGATGTAAATAGTGTAAACAGTGGGGTACAGCCGCGGCCCCTTTTAACCTCCAACATACCCGTAAAAATGCGGGGATGTTCTCCGTTTGTCACGGAGTTTCCCGCGCATCAGCCGCATTGACTAGACAGCACTAATGGCGCTTAACATTGAAATCGCCCGCGGCGCCCAAAACGGCCGAAAACGGCCCACATCTGCTCATGATTTTTTAAATCGCGGGGAAATGGCCGCAGGAGAATAAAGGCGGCCGCCACTGTAAGTCATTATGCTATGCCTGTTGTATCTGATGTTTCAGGGTTCTCAAACACCACATCACACACAGGGTCCGCTGTAGTGGCGTCAGCCAGGTCCTTGCCCATGTGGCATCTTAGATTCAGGGGGTAAGTGCTGTATATGGATCGCACTAGGTTTCTGTTAGAAACAGGGGATGTGGTAGACCCAGGGTGGGCAACCCTGTCGCCATTCGCCACTTGTGGCGAATTGGCAGTGAAACTGTGGCGTATAGAGCAGCTGAGACTCTCTGTACGGCCCCCTCAACCCCCCTCCCCCTCCTCCCTCCTCCTCCCTTGGTAGGGAAGGAGCGCGCTCCAGCAGTGTGACGCACTCCACCCCCCCTCTCCTTACTGCACCGGCAGCCACAGGGAAGGAGAAGCAGCAGCAGTAGCACAGAGAGGAAGCTCTCTCTCCTCCTCTCAACACCCCCTCCTTCTTACTGCACCGGCAGACTCAGACACAGGAGAAGCAGCTCTGAGAGGAAGCTCTCTCTCTCCTCTTCTTACTTCACTGGCAGACACAGGAGAAGCAGCACAGAGAGGAAGCTTTCTCTCTCTCTCCTCCCCCCCTCTTCTTACTGTACCGGCAGCCACAGACACAGAAGAAGCAGCACGGAGAGGAAGCTCTCTCTCCTCCTCTCTCCCCTCCCCCCCCTGTTCTTACTGCACCGGCAGTCACAGACACAGGAGAAGCAGCACAGAGAGGAAGCTCTCTTTCCTCCTCTCTCCCCCCCCCCTCTTCTTACTGCACCGGCAGTCACAGACACAGGAGAAGCAGCACGGAGAGGAAGTTCTCCTCCTCTCTCCCCCCCCCTCTTCTTACTGCACCGGCAGCCACAGACACAGGAGAAGCAGCACAGAGAGGAAGCTCTCTCTCCTCCTCTCTCCCCCCCTGCTTCTTACTGCACTGGCAGCCACAGGGACAGGAGAAGCAACACTGAGAAGCATGCTCCCAGACCAACCCCTCTCAGGCTGCCCAGATCTTCCCCCCCACCCCCCAGGCTGCCCTGACCCTCCCCTTCTCGTGCTGCCCTGACCCTCCCTTCTCACGATGCCCTAACCCTCCCCTCTCGTGCTGCCCAGACCACCCCCCCACAGCTGCACCAAGCCTGCCCACACCAGCACCCACCCTGCCCCCCACTGCTGCTGCAGAGTTACCCCCTCCCGTCGCTACAGTTCCCCTGCCCTACGCCCCGCGTTACGCACCCTCCTATGTGCCCTACGCATAGGATGGGGGGGGGAGAGGGTGCTTGATGATGAGGGGGACTGCTGAGAGGGACTGAGGGAGATGAAGGGTGCTGGGGGGGAGATGATGATGATGATGATGATGATGATGATGATGATGATGATGATGATGATGATGATGATGATGATGATGATTGGGGGTTAAATGAGATGGTGATGAGGGGGGGTTAAATGAGATGGTGATGAGGGTGGGTTAAATGAGATGAGGATGGGGTGAGGTGATGATGAGGGTAGTGGTGGTGGCATGAGAGGAGGATGAAGAGGGGGGTGAGTGGAGAAGGGGGACAAGGGGGGTGAGAGGATGAGCAGGGTTGCAGTCGGAGAATTTATAAACTTCTTCAAACAGTGTGTGGTTTTTAAAATTTTTGCATGCGCAACATAATACCTGCATTTTTACATGGTGTGGCTATTTTCACTTCTAATTCGCCACACCTGTGGCTACATTGAAAAATTGGTTGCCCACCCCTGTGGTAGACCATTGGTGGGCTGAGGGAGTGTTCAACCCCGAGGAGACCGCAGAGGCCATGAGAAGAAGAGAGAAGGAGATAAGGTTGGGTATAGTACAATCCAAGGGAATGGCCCTAGACAACTACGAACCTCCGGTTCAAGAACCATTGTTCTGGGTTCAGCCCGGCCAGGCTGAAGGTCGCCAGTTAACTAAAATTAGCCCAGCGGCATGTTGTACAAAAGTACAGGTACTCACATGGGTTCAAGTACCCCTATGTCCCTGAGCCATTAATGAGGGAGATTGACGTGAATAGGGAGAAGTGGCTGATAGATGCTGTAAAGGCTTATGTTATGGAGCACCTTTCATAACATGCAGGAAAGGGTGGCCTACTTAGTTGGAGTCTGGAAAGTAGGGAGATCAGTCTACTGTACATGGACAGCATACAAAAAGACTGTTCTCCGTTACTGTGACTGATGACTCAGGAGCCTTAGTAAGAAAGCCAGATCCTGAGTACTATTATTGATAAGGTTATTCATGTGGGGAGGAACCCTTGTTCTGTAAGGCAGCCATTTTATGGTTGTAGTCAAAAATCTGCTACATTGTTCTAGTAAGCTGTATTCACAAGAAATTTTATCATGCATATCGAATGTGATAATCATTATGTTTAATGTTCTCTTGTTATGTTCAGGTTACATTCAAGAATGGAACCCGAAAATTTAGGACCCAAGCGGGGTCGTTGGGATTCCACCAGAGGGAGAGTGTAGCAAGGTCACCTGATGGCTATTATTCTGCACTGTATTGGCAGTAAGCCCTGTACAATCAGGTTGCCAGTAGTTGATATGGGGTTTTCCCCCTCAGAGGATCTGCACTTAAGTGACAGTGGGAGGCGGTGACATCCGGCCTGGGCATGACCAATCATGAGACAGACCTGGCGCCCAACGCCTGGCTGTACCTAAGGGCAGTGCCACCCCAAATTCAGGAGTGCCTCTACCCACTTGAGAGGGGCAGGTCACACAGCCAAGAGAGTGACTATTAGGCCTACTCTGGTCCTCTTCCCACTGGGGGAGAGGGAGTGTGTACCATACCTCTGCCTCTGCTAGAGGGGCAGGGAAGAGCTGGGACTGCTGCGGGTGCCCTTGGCCTGTAGTGAAGGTCCAGGGACCATACTTCAGTGTTAGCTGAGAGACTGCATTGAGCAGAACTCTGCCTTGTTACTGTGCTGTGCAGTGGGGACAATAAACCGTTCCTGTTGTTATACCTCCTGCCTGGTGTGTGACCTTACTGGTGGGAGAGGTAATTGTTCTACCGTGGGAGATCACCTTCATTTCCCTGGAGCCTACGACAGATGGAGGCGCTGCACTGCTAAAGAATATGTATGGTATGAACCCCAGAAGCCTAGTCCTGTGTCCCCACTACCACCGGCGGACGACTCAGCTCTCCTGTTACCAGCAGGTATCATGCACCACATGATCAGTAATGGCCAAATCTCCCACCTGGTGGGGAAAACACCATTACATATGCAACAGTGTGAAAATAATACATAAACACAAAATTAATAGACCAATACATAATAAATGTGATTCAGTGTAACTTTATACAAAATGATTTAATAATCAAGTGAATAAAAAATATATGTACATATTTAAATTCTATTATTATATGCTATTATGTGAAACTATGTGAATATAGTGAATAGTGCAATGAATAAATAACTCTATTCTAATAAAATTGTGTGTGAGTGTGTCCTACTACTTTTTGATAGTACTACTGGTATATAAATGGCCAGACCGATAATAAGTGCAGCTCCTCGGAGGGGGAAAACCCCTATAAACTACTGTCAACCTGATTGTACCAGATACAGTATATAAGACACCTTGCAGTGATGGGCCATTCAAGTAAATGGGCTTTTATGCATCTTTCAGTTCCAGAGGGTGTCCTATGGCTCAGATGTGTAATGCAGCTATGAATACTGTCATACACCTCTTTTTATCCAATATACTGTTTTTATTTAGTTGCAGCCTTCCTTGTTATTTCTAATTCTTTGAAAATGGTTATAAACTCTTAGCCAATCAGAAACAGTAGATTTGCTTTTTCTAAATCACATGCTGGGACTGCATTTGTGATATCATAAAAATAAATATGTAAAACATTACAATTTTCAGATCTGTTCTTATTCATATACACTAGAATTTAAAGCCATACATTTTCAATGTATTTTAGTGACAAAAATATACACTCCCTCCCCCCCCCCCATTTTCTCTCCTCCCTCTAATCTCTTTCCCCCCCCTCCCCCATCCCTTTCATTGGGGTTATCTAGGGGTGACCTGCTCTGGGATTGTGCGGTGATTAAAACCCTAGATGCACAACTCTATTGTTGAAGAGGGAATAAAGCAGAGTACCAGAGCTCAACACAGGGTAGTCATTGATTGCCCAATACAATTATATATGTATACTATGGAGGTCTGGTGACATTTGAACCTACCAGTGGACCTGGATGTCATCCTCAAAGGGGACCTCACATCCCTATAAGTATAGAAACGTGATGAACAGATCCTTATTTAGTTTAAGGTCTTTATTAAAAATACAAGATATCTTAGATCTGATGCACAAGAATAAGCCAGCACGTTCACCTGTTTCAATTGAGGCCAAAGATGCTGGACTCGTTTAGCTGCATGTGTGCGGTATTCATTTGTCCAAATTTACATTTTAATCAGCCGAACACATTGATACGGGTCCCAACGTTCTAGGGGCTATCGAAAGAAGGTTATGACAGTCATTTATTTATTCAGAAGAAAAAAAACTTTTCTCTCCCCAAACCCTAAAAATGTAATTAGAGAGTAAAGGTTGGGGGGGGGGGGGGAGGAGGGGGAGGGGTGGAAAGGCACAAACAAGAAAGTGGTCTTATTCTGTTCTCAATGCAAGGGATTTTAGGATTAAAACCAAGTATTTGAGGCATGAAATTAGAATTCAACATAGAGGATTTGTTAGGCCATATACACACGTGAATTCTCTTATTTTCAGCTTCAAGCCTCTTTGAAGGAATCTGATATTGTTATGTGGTAACTTATTTAGATTTTCTATTTTTATCCTGGTTCTTTTTATGAAACCACATGTTATACTGTATGTTTCGTGCAACATTCTTTTTTTTTCTGTAAACTAAGCACTGTATTACTTTTTTATATTATATCCAAAATGTAAAAAGTACTGTCTTTGGGCTGTTATTGAACTTTGCACGTTTTTGAAGAAAGCAACTGCATTTTCGGACACATTTTGCTACAATAGGTTTTTAGGTATTAATTACATCTTTTTCTTAGTAAACAGAGATCAAAAACTCTTGAGGTAAGGCCTGGAACTATTTCTGGTGGTGGAAGCGATGTAGGATTATATATTGTGACGAATTGAGGGGAGATATTAATCTCCCTTAAGGGCCCAAAAAATGAGTAATGAGTCAGCTAGATACAGCAGCTGTGTGTATTAACCCTTGTCACATACACAAGTTACGTGCACACAGGTTTAACATTCGTAGCCATTTTTGAAAGGTTAAAAAGTGGGGTAATTTTGTTTTTCAGCAGCACAAAAAAAGTGTAAAACTTATATGAAGTTATTTGGTGATAATAAATGATAACATTGAAAGAATTGCAGGTAGAAAAAAGGCCAACAAAAATGCATAGATTTTTTTAGTAAAGTGCCCATTGACTTATACAGTATACCTACTAAAAACTCTCTCTCTTTCTGTTGCTAATGCCTCTCCCTATACAGTACACACTAACATTCTGCTGGCTTTCTGTATTGCGTTGTTACATAGTTACATACAGTAGCAGATGAGGTTGAAAAAAGATGTCCATCCAGTTCAAACAATGCTATATTTATATTAACAGTATTTTAATCCAGAGGAAGACAAACAAAAAACACCTAGTGAAACATTATCCCATGATGTATCATAAGCGGGGGAAAAATAATTCCTGACTCCAAATAATGGCCTGTTACATTGTTTGCCTACTTTTAATTCTGCTGAAATAATGATTCCCAGGTTCTTTTCCTCTATACTGTTGTATTTACATTGTATTGCACTATAAGTGCTGTGCCCCTGGACCGCCAGACCCAAGGACTGACTGATCAGGTGATGCCCTGTTGCTGTTACCCAGTTATACAATAAATCATCAAATGGTTAAGTTGGAGTACAGTTATTTGGCATCTCGCCTGGACCCTGAACAAATAGTAGCACTTACACCATAACAACACCCCTATCTGGCTACATGTAGTCCTCAGAGGACACTTTTCCTGCAGACACAGGGAATATTAAAGTGCCTGTCATGTAAACATGTGTGTTTGAAAGGTGTTAACAATTAAACTGATCATCAAGTTTTCGCTCACTCCCCACTGGATAAGCATGTACACCCCACAAATCCTGACAAAGCTCCCTAATTTCACTGTCACCACCAAAATTTATTTTAGAATAACCTTGAGGGCTTACAGAATAAGTCCATGGTTCCCTTGTTCTAAAAAAATAACACAAATTTAATAAAATTGCAGTTTAACAAAAAAACACCTGTTCCCCCCTCCTACTGGAGATCTGGCTACTACATGGGTGTTCCTGATTCTGTTAGCTCACCTGATGGTCTTACAGAAGGCCTGAGGGCTCCGCTGGTGGTGTGTGGGAGCAGCAACGGGACAGGCTTTTCCTCCTTAGGGTGCAGCACCTCCATCCCATGAGGATCCTGGCATACAGGATCGTCTCCATAGGCAACTCTTTCTCCTCCAAAGACTACACAGCATAGTTATACAACTGAGTCTTTATTCCGTACACCACGTGGCATCCTCCACAATCTGTGGAGCAGATACGCAGGGCTTGAGGCCCCAAGAGTCCCTCCTAAGCTCCCTCACCACCTGATGGGATGAGGGGAATCAATCCCACTCCCCTGAGGGAGGGTAGACACACACCTACAACAAGTTCCTCTCTGTGCATGACTTCTTTCTCTCTCACTCCCTGCTTCTCTTTGCTATAACTGAGACCTGGCTCACTCAGTCTGACTCTGCTCTGGAAGCTGCCCTCTCTTATGGTGGTCTTTCCTTCTCCCACACTCCGCGCCCTGATGGCAGGGGTGGAGGTGTGGGGCTCCTGCTCTCCTCTCTCTGCCGTTACCGAACTCTTCCTATTCCCCCCTCTCTTTCCTTTCCCTCCTTTGAGGTTCACACTGTCCAGATCTTCTCTCCTCTCCCTGTCCATGTGGCGGTCATCTATCACCCACCTACCTCTACTCATCCCCCTTCTGCCTTTCTCTCTCACTTTGAAAAGATGTTATTAGGTCACCTAGAGAGAGTGTGTACAGAGAAAAGAGAAGAGGTCCCAGGACAGAGCCCTGGGGTACACCCACAGAGAGATCAATAGAGGAGGAGATGTTAGCAGAAGAGACACTGAAAGTACGATGGGAGAGGTAGGATGAGATCCAGGATAGAGCTTTGTTCCGAATACCAACAGTATGGAGAATGTGAAGGAGAAGAGGGTGGTCCACGGTGTCAAATGCTGCAGAGAGGTCGAGTAATATGAGCAGAGTGTAATGACCTCTGTCTTTGGCAGCATGGAGGTCGTCAGTTATTTTAGTGAGGGCTGTTTCCATGGAGTGAGCAGTGCAGAAGCCAGATTGTAGAGGGTCTAGGAGAGAATAGGTGTTGAGAAAATGGAGCAAGCGAGAGAATACAAGACGTTCAAGGAGTTTAGAGGCAAAAGGCAGGAGGGAGACAGGTTGATAGTTAGAAAGACAGGTAGGGTCAAGCTTGCTGTTTTTGAGTAATGGTATAACTGTTGCATGATTGAAGGAGGATGGAAAGGTTCCAGAGGAGAGGGAGGAGTTAAAAATGTGTGTGAGCGTAGGGATTATAGTAGGATCTAGAGGTTTTAGGAGATGGGAGGGAATGGGGTCAAGAGAGCAAGTGGTAGAGGGAGAAGAGGCGATCAACAGCGACACAATAATTGGTAAGGGTTGTCACGTAAGGCACACCTGTGAGCACTTGACCTGCATAAGGGACTAGGGTGAAAACACAGCTTGCAAGCCGTCCCACTTTAAACATTCGCAAAGGTCCCTCAAATGAACAATATCTCCCCTCAATCCGTCCTAATATACCATCTGTCATGAACAGCACACAAGTGAGCATGTGACTTAGATATGTAACCAGGGTTAATACACATGGCTACTATCGCCAACTCACCTTTCCACCCCCACAAGGTACTTTCAATGAGCTAGTATTAACCCCTTACTCAATTGCAATCATTTCTATATGCTTCCACCATTCAAAAAATGCAAATAAAAGATGTAAAATTAATATTTGCCAGGTTCTCAGGTTCCTGTATATTATAGAAAAACTATGCACTTATTATACAAAAATCTGTATAAATGGATTTTATGTGCTTGTGTATTTATTGAATACAAGTTTTTCTATGCATTACATATTGAGTGCTGTTTGTTTCCCTTTTGGGATAACTTATTTGTATTTATGACTATAGAATATGCACCATATCATTTAATTGCTAGTTGGGCGCCAGCTGCCATTTATTTATTTATATATATATATATATATATATATATATATATATATATATATATATATGTGTGTGTATATATATATATATATATATATATATATATATATATATATATATATATATATATATATATATATATTTTCAGTGCTTAGATTACAGAAAAGGGATTACAAGAACATGTAATTACAGTAAATGCAGGACAGTTTCTAAAAATAACAGGATAAAACATAAATCCTACACAGTACGTTACCATATGTCATAGGTTTACTCCGAGAGAGGTCACAGCTGGCATAGCAATAAGAGAAATCACGTGTTTGGTCTAAAACACACCTCTGTTGAAATCTGATTTTCATAATACCTTGCCCAGACTTATGCACTATTTTTCTCCATTGAAACAATATAAGCTCACCCTGTTTAAATCAGCTGTTAGATTTACAGTTTTATGACAGAGTAAAATAACTCCTACCAAACGACGTTTACATTTTGCCTCAGTATATAACCAAACTCATAACTTTCCTTCTCTAATACCTAGACACATGTGAGTCACGTCAATAGATTCAAGCGTTCATGATGGACGCAACGAGACTAATCACGACCGCCTTGATCCTAAATTTCGGTGATTAATGGATATCTGTCCCTTATTACCTGCTAGACCTCATGTGTCTTGCCTTATTGCATTCGTCTCCCTGTCACGAATGCAGATATCAAAATTTTTATACTTCAACATCGCTGTCAAGTCCATGATTAAATAGTTCATATATTTTGGATGATATGGGATAGTCACACCCCCGGCACTCCTTAAACCCCTTCCAGGAATGCTTTGAAATCCCTTTAAACAGTGTCCTGTTTACGTTAGTGTCGGGAGAACTATAATTTAATACCAGCTCTGGCAAAACATATGTTCTTATCTATAGATTGTATCAGTAGTAAAACTAGGCCTAACCAAGGGGTTACCAGGCCATAAAACATTTATTTGTATTTTTTCAATTAAACTCCAATCACATTAACCCCTGAAGCACCAGATTGATTAAAATACATAATATCTCATGATATTATCATGACAAGTGTTCATTTGTATTACTGTGTTTGAAACACATCAGAGTTTAATCCCTATGAGCTATATCCACAATTATAACAATGTTGTAATTCCTATCCAACAGTTACAAATTGTATTGTGATACAATGTGATTTACTAGGCAGCTATCATTGCAATTGTCAGTGAATAGCTTTTAAAGTGGATGATCACTAGGTTTGAAACAGAGGAGATTAAGTTTCACGTATATACAAAGTGTTGGTGAATACTGAATAACTTCCTGAAAGACTTTTCTGGTAAGTGATGCCAGTGTAATATTATGTGGGGTACGATCTCCTGTGGCTATTCCATTGCAGCTCTTGACTGGCTGTATCTTGCACACTCTAGAATTAATTATTGCACTGTGCAGCTTAGGTAGAAATGGGCTCATTTATGTTCATGGACCTCACTATCGCTATTCCGCTGACTGATTAATACAATTGGCAGCCAGATAGAGCTGCACTGTGATTTCACAGCTTGATCATTCAGTCAGCATAAGGCTGAGTCCCCAGTGTAGGCTCGACGCACACTACGGCGTGCACGCCACACACCACAGCACAGCCCTCTATGGGGCAGGCCCCATTGGCCGTGTGTGGGCGCGCAAAGCGCACTGACGCAGACACTGGCAGGGAAGGCAAGAATGTTGTCTTCCCGTGCTGCGACGCGATCACGTGGTCGGCGGACAGACAATGGAAGGGCAGTTATGCCCCATCATAGACGTGCCCCCGGTCCTGCCCACGCCCCGATGCCTCCCATTGCTCCCTACAGACCACACAATACGGCTTTCAACTGTGCATGCACAGCCAGGATGCCAGGCGCAGATGCGGCAGTCAACACTGAGGCCGTAGACTAAAGTCTGTTAGAGCTTTAGTTGCTTTCTTCACTGTTTGGTCTGAATATACTATCTAGATCACTAGGGTACTCGACTCTATTTTCAATCGGCAGCCAGTTAGAGCTGCAAGCCAGGCAATTATCTGCTATATTATGTACTTGCACCTTACTACCATCTCGCTGACCAACAAATATATTAGGCAGCTAGATAGAGCTTCAAGTCAGGCTATCTGATAAAAGCTTATTCGGCTTTTATCATTGTTGATTCACTACTTGAAGTGGGTGCACAGGCAGCCTTCTGAAGCTGTTTAGTGCTTATAGACTGCATGTAGAGATCATCACTCTCTATCAGTAGGCAGCAAGTTAGAGCTGCAGATCAGGCTGCACAACTGTGGAATCAATCACATTAACTAATCAAATGCCTATATACTATAGCAGGCAGCTATTCTAAGCTGCACAGTGCAATAATTAATTCTATAGTGTATAAGATACAGCTACTGCTGCGGCACAGTTTATTCGAGCATTTGCCCGTTCTGTGCCGCAGCAGTAGCCTGGCGCGCGCCCGAGTGTGACGGGCGCACGCCGAAGCAGCGGAAGAGCGCCCTCCGATCGGGGCGCTCTCCCTACCGCTGCCGGGTCCGCCGGGTCCCCCGGAACCCCCTGCCGCTGTCCCGCGATCGCGGGACACCAGGGCTCCCTCGGGGAGCCCCTGGACACGCGTGCAGCGGGCGCACGCTCCCGATGACGCGTGACCGCGAACTATGACGCGCGGCACGCCGAGGGGCGGCCACTAGCAAGCCGGGAGATTTCCCGGCTTGCGGTACCGACCACACTTCAATAAAGTGTGTCGGTAGTGTAGTCAAGAGCTACAATTGAATAGCCACAGGATCTTACCCCACATAATGTTACACTATCACTCACCTGAAAAGTCTTTCAGGAAGTTATTCAGTATTTACCAACACTTTGTATATACATGGGGCTTAATCTCCTCTGTTTCAAACCTAGTGATCACCCACTTTAAAAGCTATCCACTGACAACTGCAATGATAGCAACCTAGTAAATCACATTGTATCACAATACAATTTGTAACGGTGTAATATAAATGACAACATTGTTACAATTGTGGATATAGCTCATGGGGATTCAGCTTTGGTGTGTGACCATCAGCCAAAGAAACCAATTTTTTTGTTTCTCTCAACGAACATTATATGTCTCAGCTACACTTTCCTATGATTTTAAAATATTACATTTTGTTTGTCTTCACGTTGTCACATACAGTATTCACTTTTCCAATGTGCTGTGATTTATTTTAGTATAACAGTATAACAGTAAATGTTAACTTTTAATAGCCTAGGTGTGCACCACTAATGTTCTTCTTTTGAAGATCCTCTGACCGCCTGTCATTCAATTTTCCAATTCGTTATCCCATTATGGTCAGGTTTCACAGACTTGTAAGTGACACTAGTAAGGCTAGGTCCCAGTGGCCACGGCTGCGCGCGCGATGGTGTGCATACCGCGCACAAGGCACAGCCCTCTATGGGGCAGGCCGTAGTCGGCGTGTGCGCGTGGTGGCCGAGCATTGGCCACGTTGGCGGTGGTTCAGCCAATGAGGGTGAATGAGCTGCATGATGTCATGGCCACACCCCGCCACGCCTCCCCGTCACGAGATGCCAGTAGTCCACCTGGTCACGCTGATGCTGGGAACGAGTGACACCAGGCATCCTGTCACGGGCTCACTGGGGCCTTAGCCTAAGGGTTGTACAAAACCAATATTATGCACAAATTATTGTAATTGTTTGGTCTGCTGTGACAAAGATATAGCTGACTTTTAGGACCTTTAAAATCTGGTACTAATTACATTTTACAATTGTCTTTGTAGTTGCAAAACCAGATAAGAATCACCAATATAGCACCTTTGATAATTCATTTAGGTATCTGGAATTCACTGAACCAAATCTTTAGTGCCATAATTAAGCAGAGACAGTTGTTTCAGCCGCAACACATAAATGTATCCTACTTGAACATACTGTATATCTAAAGACAACCCAATAGGGATGTACTTGATTAAGCACCGGACTGCACTGTATGTTCTGACCTTCCTGTAGACATAAACAACACGCGAGAGAAAGAGCTCCTAACGATGCACTCTCCTTTACTGATTTTTAAAATAAATCAATTTTAATTACATATCAAAGAAAGCAATCCATAATGTTAAAATCTCAAAAGCAAGCGTCATGAGAGTGCCCCGTACAGTAATATATATATATATAATATATATTCCTTATAGTGAGAATAAATACAGTGAGAATATTGCAGTTACACAGAGCACACACATATATGTGTGTGTGTGTGTGTGGTGGTGTGAATGGGTGGATGGCGGCGCGGGGGGAAGGGGGGACAGTGAGGGAGACTGTGGAGTAGCAGTGAGTGTGTGGTCCTGGCAGGAGTAGGACTAACTGTGCGGTTTGGCAGTCACAAAATGGATAGTGAGGCCAAGAGGGGCACGCGGTGTGAGGGTGGTGTGACTGTCACGCCCTGCGTAGGCATGACTGTGATGTCAGCCCACCCCGCAAGCCAATGAGGTGAGGGTGAAAACAGACATCCAAACATTTTTTCAGTCTTATGTGTTTTAGTGGTCGAACTGTGCTTAACACATTCTGTCTATTATGTATAGGTCATGAGCATCAGGGTTGTGCGCTTGAGTTTATACCACTTACATTAGTCATTCTCATTGGTTCATCCTTGAGCACTTTCCCTGTTATTTCCATCTATTCAGTGGTTTTCTGACCGGCCGGTCATTACTCCAGGTGGGATCATTAGTGATCCTACTGTGGGTTTCTAGGGATTTTCCCCTTGTTCCCCAGTTTCAGTGCCACTCACTATGCTCTTTCCATCCTTATTTTGACCAGGGTTATTGTGTTCAGTTTTTACACTGAGTGATCCCCGCTTGTTTTTATATCTTTTTTTTGTTATTTGTTTTCCTTGTCTGTCATTGTTGTCATTCCATGATTAATAAACTTTTTGCAAATGTATTTTTCTATTTTGTATCAGAGTGCTTGTTTTGGGATTTTTTGTCTGTTTTTGTGTTGCAGTATATATATATATATATATATATATATATATATATATATATATATATATATATATATAATCAAAAAATAAATAGATGATACCGTTCTGTGGCAAACGAAATGCTTTTATTTGTGCGAGCTTTCGAGATACACTGATCTCTTCTTCCGGCGATGTTACAATGAATGAAGCAAAAGGTAAACTTAAAAACAGTGTCTCTTGGAATGTTATCTGTGCTGGTCCTTCCCCCGGTGTGGATGAGATTTATGGCTGGAGGTGTCAAAGGGTAACTGAAAGCAAGTGAAGAAAGAGTGTGTATGTGTATCAGTGTGAATAAAAATGAATGGAGAGCCCACAGTATAAACAGTGCTCTACACAAGGTGTGTGTGGAGTGAGAGGGGATATATATACTGTTCATATTTTAATAAAATTATGTGTCAAGTATCAATGTCAAATGTCATATGCAAGAGCTGTTAAAATTATTGTTTGAAAAAAAAAAAACCTTACTGGTTGAAGTCGTTTTTAACCCCAATTTGTATGTGGCAACCTTTATGAGGTGTTAGCATAGCTTTTGTAAATGTATGATTAACCTCATCCTATTTTGGAAAGAATTGAGTTAGCTGCTCTTTGTAATCTGATCCTATGCACATAGGGCCACAATCACTAAACAGTGCTATGCTTTAGTTCGTCCTTACTACCATTCAAATAAATGAGTTCAAAGACTTAGCTAAAGCTTGCCACGCTCTTGGCCCAGATACACTAAGCTCCAATAAATCTGTGTAAATAACGTTAGCTTAACTAAATTAGGTTAGTTTCCCTGAGTCTAATGCAAATGCACAAAGCTAATTATACGCAAAAACAAAGGCAGTTGTTTAACTGATTAGCATAAGCTTCACACCAGGTTGCATAGTTACATAGTTACATAGTAGATGAGGTTGAAAAAAGACTTCCGTCCATCAAGTTCAACCTATGCTAAATTTAGACAACAGATACTTTATCCTATATCTATACTTTCCAGAGCATCTCAGCTGTGTTCCCTTATTGCACAGGTCTCTCTCCACATATTGAATATGGGAATTTCTGGGGAGGTATATTAGTAACTTGGGACTAATACGAAAATAGGAGTTCGATCCTGCCGCTTTGGGTCGAAGACTTTGCATCACTTTTGGCGCCATGTGTGTCTGACTGTTTTTTGGGACGTTTCAATAGGAGGAGTTAGGTGGGAGTCTCAAAGTGAAAGGATTCTATTAAGATGTATCAAACTGTGTGTCTCTGTGCATACATTTTTCTCCTTTCAATCTGTGCTTCAAATATGCCAGGTCTGAGGCGAAGTTAATTTTATTGCTTAAATATCAGCGCTTTATGTAAGAAACTAAAGTAGCAAGTTCAGTGCATGTGACGCAATTATGAAGCATAATTGGTGCAGTTCGTCAGAACAAGTTTTTGTGTGTGGTGATACAGAGGCCCCAGAACATCTTACTATGAAAAAATTCTCACTTAGAGAAGACAGTTTCAGAATATACCAGTTTTAGTGCATTCTTATAGCGACAATGACAAAAACAAATAATAATCATGGCTAACACGTTGTCCACTGTGCAATCGTTATGATACAATTACATATTTTACACATTTTGTAGCAATAGGTAAAACAGGAGTCATTCGTTACTAAGCTCTCATGAAATATTAAGTAATGTTTCTAATCAGGAACAGCATTCAGTAGGAATCATAGGGCATTTTTTTTATAGACTATTTAACTGCCTTAAGTAGACTGCTAAATGTTCAAGAGAGGTTAAGTTTTCATTGTAATAAGTACAGTGCAATGCGACATACTGTATGTGAAAATTAATTCATTGATATCCTGACTTTAAAATCTAAACAGTGCTGTGTAAGGGCTCGTGCTGCTGTCTGTAGGCTTCCCAGTCCATGTAGAACACAAAGTGATTAATACTAAATAAACTCTAAATCAATGTGCTAAAAACTTGGTTGCTTATCAATGGAAAAAAAAATTAAGCCAATCAGCATGTGATAGCCATTGATTTGGAAATTCACATTAACAACTGTTTGGCCTTGGTCTTTAGATATTTTTTATTAGCAGAGAACACAGTTAAAAGCCACATTTCTAATTGACTTTTTTTCATGAGGCAGAACAGATTAAAAGCCTAAATTCTGGAGGTCATTTGCTCTTGTTAAATAGAAAGTGCATTACACAGTCTTACTGCAGATGTTACTATTGCAATAGCTGCTCTCAGCAACTTAGAAATGAGCAGATACAACATTAGGAACTGGAGATGTGGGAATGTCTATAAATGGGATAAACAATATTTTTTTGCGGCGAACTTCTCTTAAATGTTGTGTTTTTCACACTTGCCCGAAAATGCACAACAAAAATGTGAAAACAGTTGTGCGACTGTCTTCAAAATGTGTTTCACTACATTTTTCATAAAAGAAAAACTGCAAAGGTCCCCCGGTTTGCAAACGTTAGCGAAAATGTTGCACGTCTCTATTATTGCCCGTGGGTTTGGGCATGTGGAGGAGTTTAACCCTGACCTCTGACCCCTTTTTCAATAATATTTAATTTTAAATTTTGTTATATTCAATCCTATAAATGTCATTTCTTTGATAATGCTTTTGCATAATTTTGCCTTTACTGGGAGGGGACTGGAAAAATGGCACCAAGTGTTGGATACACTATTGCTCTCTTGTTAACTATAGTAGGTATTGTTTGTACAGATGTGCCTAGCTCGCTATATACAATATATGGTACTCTTTTGCTGGTCATCAAATTTTGGCACCAGGGAAGCTGTATCTTTCCTCATCAATATTTGAGCATAGTTGCTAGAATAATAGGGTATTCATATTCGACAGTGAGCCGCTAGGACTTTAGAACAGTTGTATTATACAACGAATGTATATATTATAATGTACAGTTTTTTAATGCGTTGTTTCATATGCAGTATGCCCTGTACACTGCTCTTTGTCCTTACTATGATTGAAATGTATTATATTCAAGTGAGATATGTATATTTATGTACAGTCACAATAAGGATTATTCTATTGTTGTATCACATGTACAGATGTGGTCGCCTGTGCTCTCCGGCTAGTCTTCGGAAAACCTTTGGCTATCTCACAGAAATTCTGCAACATTTCTGTGAGATTTCTGCAGCCAGACTAATGGCCCATCGGATTAACACAGCGGGGGTCCCTGCAGTCCCATTCAAATGCACGGGACCCCCGCTGTGTTAATTCAATGGGCCAATAGTCTGGCTGCAGAAATCTTACAGATATGTTGCAACATTTCTGTGAGATAGCCACAGATTTCCGTAGATTTTCCTGGGCTATCCGGGGAGCACAGGCGACCAGTAGCACAATACTGCTAAGATAATTGCCTAGCAACAGTTACATTTGAGCTCAACGCTATTTTTCCAGTTCCCTCCCCCTGACAGTTTTCCCTTTGTGGCTAGTGAGTATATTTAGCAGGCCGGTATCACAGTTTTTTTTATCTTGAAAAGGGTTCATGGGGAGCATGAAACATTGATGAATTGCTTGTAATTCTGTAAATAATAATTTGAATAACTTTCTTCAAGTCCACTGGAGTGTCGGATTTCTATTTTTGAATTGTACTGTATAACTGTTCATACATCACGGCCTTCTTGAGAATAATGTTTTGTCAGTTGTTTAATGTTTTTCAACTTTCGAACCGTTTGTTGCGAATGAGATTGTTACATGTGTGCACTGGACAGAAATCCAAATTACGGTGCTCAGTAGCAAAGGAACCATAAATCCATAAACACTTCTTAATAATATGTATAGTCCCATAACAGATGAATAATAATTAAGCCTCGTGAGTCTCCTAGACCTGGTGCATGTATAGTTCTCCTAAGGCATAGCTGAGTATGAATAGTCCATATAATAACATCCAAACACTTGAATATCTGAATGTGAACACATATAATCTTAATTTCACTTATAATTATCATGATAACCATATAGACTACCTGGATCTACAGCTTTATATAGATTTAAACTTTAAAATACAGACTGATATTTTCAGAAAGGAGAACTCACGCAACTCATTACTCAGAACAAACAGTGCCCACCCCAGATCATTACTAAATGGTATCCCCAAGGGACAATTCCTTAGATTGAGAAGAATATGTTCCACTGAAGAATCTTTTTTTACGACAGGCAGAACAATTAAAGATGAGGTTCAAAAACAGTAGTTACATAGATGAGGCCCTTTGAGGTGGCCTTTGAACAGGCTCTACATAGTGATAGGGCGGAATTGCTAGCTAAAGCAAAAAAATATCATGTCACTAAGAAAAATAAATCATACTCTATAATTGATCAGAATAAAAATCTACCTCTGTTTATTACAACATACTCCAAACAGGCCGAACAGATTAGAGTAATTATACAAAAACACTGGGAAGTTCTGAGATTGGATAGAGACCTACTGTAGTAAGGTATACTCAATCTAATCCAAGGATAGTCTTTAGAAAGGCTAAGACTATTGGGAGTCACATCTCACCCAGTCTTTTCTGTTCCAAAACAGCCCCAATTAAGAATATTCCAATTGGTTTCTTCAAGTGTGGAGATTGTAATTTGTGTAAATATGCAACACCTATGAAATTTGTTATTAATACATACAAATCAGAAACTTAAGATAAGATCTTTTATAAACTGTACAGCCGCGGCCCCTTTTATTCTCCAACATCACCGCATTTTTCCGGGATTTTTTTCCGAATGCCACGCACTTCACCCCACTTCACCCCGTTCATGCCGCATTCTGACCGCATTTATACCGCATTCATGTTGCATTCACAGCCGCGGTTGATGCGCGGTTGATGTGTTTATTGATAATGGTTCGGATTTAATTGGTTGCAATTCTTCACGTATCCGCCAGATGGCAGATATTCATGAATTGTAATGCGCATGCGCTTCAGTAATGTGTCGACTTGCAGGTGTTTAAAAAAAAAATACCACAGTAGTCTATTGTAAATTGGCCATGGGACTGAAGGAAAAAGTTACAATAATGTATCAATTTAGGCTTTTCATATTAAAAAAAGACAAGCCCAGTTTCCAGTCTGGTTATTGTCCTGAGCGTCCCGACATGAGTGCACAACTGCAGTCCGTGTTCCAAAAACCGACAGAACGTACGCTTATTTAATATGGGCCGCGATTAATGCAACAGATGATAAGATGGCAACAGTTGTTCAAATTTATCAATATTTTATCGAAAACTATAACTTTTACAAATTTTCGCCAGATGCTCATGTGTGGAAGCGTGCAATAAGGAAAAAGTTATGTAGCGATCCATGTTTTTTTTTCGTATTGATCCCGATTTTATTGGAGGGTATTGGTGTTTATCTCGGATTTTTCCCGTATCTATGATCATGCAGACGGCAAATGGCAAAAGGTCGTGTTAAAACCAACTAAGAAACGTCAGTCACTGGCAAGCAATGTGCCAGCACCAGCACCGGCTTCCAATAACGGTCCGACCATCAGTGACAACCCTTGCTGTCTGTCCACGCCCGGATACTTGCAGCCTGAGCCGGATTTCGCGTACAGTTTCGAGCAAGCTTGCATGTACCTAAGCGATTTCCAGCCTCATCAGCTGACTACAGGTGTAGTAGTCCCGCTGTCACCTGTCAACGACATGTATGATCAAGAATACGGGACTGGCAGTGGCTGGCGCCAGCTGATTGGGATAGTCTACAGTATGGTGAGTAATGTTGCCGTATTTTATTCTGGTTTTTTTATTTTGAAAATATCAATATCAGTGCGATTCAAAAGTCAAGAGATTCTCCTGTAAGCAATATCATTGGCTGAGCGGCTTCTACAGTAGATACTGCACAATTGGTGAAAAGCTAGGCGCATGCGCATTGGAAACTTCTTGAAACGCATATGCGTTTCATCACATCGACGGTAGGCGCATGCGCATGTGAACAGGAGACGCCCCCCGAGAAAATTATTGGTGGGACTGACTGTGGAAACTTCTTTAGGGGACTAACCATTACAGTAAAACTTTTACTTTTGTTTTTCCTCAGAAAAGAAAACTTTGTCATCTCATGCGGAAAACGGCAAATGGAGGGATTTCGATGGATAATATCGCTTTGTGTAACAATGCCTGCACATTGCTGAATCGGATTTAAAAAACCACGTACCGGAGTCTACAGTTTAGTGGCATTGTTATTGATTAGGATAGAATACCTGAAACAGTATGCTGATGTTTTCAGACCGTATACAATACTTTTTTATATATACTGTATAATAAACCCGAGAAAATAAAAAGTATGCATTTATTCTACATGTATTCCAGTACATATGTTTATTCTATACCCGTACAGCATGTATTGTTTTAATACTCTTGTGATGTACAGTACTGAGCATGCCTACAGAATACAGTACAGTATGCCTGGACAGTACTGTACATTCTAGAAACACTGTATTTTGTTACAGTATAAAAGGAGACAATGGAACAATTTAAAACAAATCAACATTTTCTTTTATTGGTGGAGTAAGTACAAAAACATTTATTTACAAATACTGTACAATGTAAAAACATTTTAAGTGTACAGCAATTCAAAACATCAACAGGTGTATGGTTTAGTGCTAGTGAAAACATTTATGTACAGAAAGTCAAAACATTTACAGTCAGTCAGTATGGTTTACAGTCACATGGTGTTATCAAAAAAAATTCTTTAATAATAAAATATACAAAACGCAACATCTCCTTTATTAAAGTACAGAAAGTCAAAACATTTACAGTAGGATGGTTTACAGAACAGTCAGTCAGGCTTGCACAACTCCAGTCCTCGAGGGCCGCAAACAGGCTCGGTTTTCAGGATAACCTTGAAAACCAGGCCTGTTTGTGGCCCTCGGGGACTGGAATTGTGCAGGTCTTGTGTACAGTAAGTAAAAACATTTCTTTATTAATACAAGTTAAAACACGCAACATCTCCTTAATTAAAGTACAGAAAGTCAAAACATGTACAGTACAGCACAAGAGTATGGTGTTATTAAAAAAAATTCTTTATTCATAAAATTTAAAAAACGCTACATCTCCTTTATTAAAGTACAGAAAGTCAAAACATTTACAAAAACATTTACAAAAAATAAACAACAGTTGAACAGTCACGCAAATGCGATACCCACCAGATTTCCTTCCAGGGCCAATGCCTTGTATGGATCAAAATGCCATTAATGGAGTCTCGAACGCTTTTCATTAAAGGATCTGAAATTGAAAAATAGCGCCACAATTCCTCCACAATAGTCCTTCTTACATTTTCAGGAAGCGCCCTTTTTTCGCGATTCCCTTCGTAGTTCCCATTGTAGGCCCACCCGCAGTACACCAAGTAGGACATGTGGTGCTTAAAAATGAACATGGCATACTTGTGGGGTAAACCAACACTCATCACCCTATACTTCTCCCTGAGTGACGGTTGCAGCTCGCGTAGGATGATGTCGGGCACCGTATCGATGCAAGCGTATGTAGGTTGGGTTCTGGGAGCGGGTGTTCTTCTGTAAGCGGGTGTGCTTGTGGCGGCAGGCGAGGGTAGGTTGTCTGGGAGGAAACTTTCCTCCTGTCTTGGTCGCCGTGTTGTCTCCTGGCGTGGTCTTGACGGGGTTGTCATGTTATCCTCCTCCTCAACGGCATACATGTACACAAAAGTACATGTCACTGAAATTGTGTATTGATTTTCATGATTTACATTGAATGAAAGACTTTTTAGAGTAACGGTATTTAGATTCTTTACTATCCAAAAATATATGTATCTTACTTTAGTTATCATAAGTCAATTATTTTCTGTGCTCCAAGTGATAGTATGGAAATTTCAACACAAAAATAAATAAAATAAATTAAACTCTCAAATCTCTTTCATTGAATTAAAAACATCACCATCGCAAATACAATTTCTGTGACAAAACACAAAGAAGTTTCACTTACAATGCGCGTGCTCAGCACACAACTTTCTTTTTAGTCCCAACCCACAGCCACGTGGGAGATTTATGGCTGAGGAATTTACTGTAGGTCCACATCCACAACATTCAGGGCTCCTAACATGATGTTACCTAAAACTGGAATGGACATTGTGTTTCTTGAGTTAATATGGCATCTTTAAAGCTAATTTTATGTTTGACGTTAATGCCGTTTTACTGTGTATGTGTGCTAAAAATACAGTCCGCAAAGGGTTAACTTTTTTTTTTTTTTTTTTTTTAATAACTTCTTTTTTTTCCCAAATGAAATGAAAAACTGACCTGGGCATTTATTGGTAAATAAAACAAGGAGATGTTTAGATAACAGTGACAGGTAAGATTATCCAGAGTACCAGAGCATAACCTGGTTTTGTCCTTTATGGCCCAACAAAACGATCTGTTTACATTATGGATGTCTGAGACCCTGGGTGTTATCTTCAAAGAGGGTCGTAAATCCCTGAAATCCTCCCCTTTAATTAGCAGAGATGGTGACAAAAGTCACATTTTCTTTTACTTACCGATATACAAAATATCATATATTTCCCATATGATGTACCTGCCAAGGATATCAAATACATGTTTCTGACGAACAAGTTCAGCTGTTTAAATTAATATGAAACATACCAAAGATATGTACTGTATGTGCATACCTGAGGTACCTGTTTACTCATACCAAAGTAGAGATTGCGGGAGAATCATGTGAACACATTATTTATTTATAAAATATTTTACCAGAAAGTAATACATGGAGAGTTACCTCTCGTTTTCAAGTATGTCCTGGATGCATTGATGCAGGTAGCATTATTCTGGGGTTACGGGGAGAAAGTTGTAGGGGGTTTTATACTTTCCGATTCCTTTTCTCTCCCAAGCCATAAATGTCACAGGAAATGGACGAGAGGGAAAATATGACACGCCCAAGAGTTTGGGCATATTCTGGTCTCATTGCAAAATTTGAACATGCATTTGCAATATCAAACTAGAATTCAACACAGAGGGGTGTTTTATGCCAATAAACACATGGATTATTTTTATTTTAACTACAAGCCCTTTTTGAAGGATCTGATATCGTTATGTGTATTTAAATTTTCTATTTTATATCCTGTTATTTTCTGAAACTGTCTGCATTTCTATATTTATGTTCTTTGTAACGTTCTTTTCTGTAAACAAGCACTGTACCAATTTTTCGTAAATTCAATCTACAAAGTAATAAGTATTGTCTTTGGGGCTCTAAAATGAACCTAGTGCCTTGTAAAAAAAATTAACTACATTTTTGGACACATTTAGCTACATTAGATTTTTGTGTTAATTACATATTTTTCTAGTAAACTGGGACCGAGAACCCCAGAGATAAGACCATAAATTATTCTTGGTGGTGGCAGCATGTTGTGGTGTAGAGTGACAGTTTTGAGGAGATTGCAAGGGCCCTGACGGAAGGTAAGTGAGTCAGCAGGATGGCTAGAAGTATTAACCTTTTTCACATTGACAAGGTCACGTGCTCACAGGTGTGGCATACAGAACAATATGCAAAAACCAACATCCACAATGCATCTCTTTTGCATAGGTTTAACATTACGTTATTCTACAATGACATTGCATTATCTTTCATTAAGGTGATGTGACATTATTCCTAGTGAGACCACGAAATAGGGCTTTTGCTGAAAAGGAGAGAGAGTGAGGACATGTCAATAATGCCTGAAAATAATGACACTGTATGTTATTTAAATGATGCCAAACTGTGGAGTTACACCCACCCACACACACCCTGCAAAATTCCAATTTCAGTGTCTGGATAGGAGCAGCGCCAAGTTTAGGTGTAAATTAAATATCTGTGTAAATTCCCTGCAGTATCCTTAACGGACTTTAATGGATATGCAATGTTATGATAATGCTGAATTTGCATATTATTTGCATGTCACTATCACTAACTTTTGTTTAAGTTGTACTCTTTACGGAAGAAAAAAATGGCTAAATGTTATGTTATTGTCCTTTTAAGATAAACTGTTAGGGTCAATCTACCGTTAAGTTAGGTTCATGCAAAGTTAATTGACTTAACTGAGCTTTTTGGATCAGCCATAGAGTAAAAAATAAAACGTTAAACCCCAAAAAACTAAAATAAGTACATTGCATTTAAGTTTATAGCAAAACCGAAAGAAACTGTAAAAAAACATTCATTTGCCTGGCTCTTACATGGATAACCATGTCACACACGGAATGCAGATGCATTAAAAGAAATAGCTGTGGTGTTACCATGTAAAAAAGTTTAGAACTGATAAATGATAAAAAAAAAAAAAAAACTTTTACAAAATGACTGTTTTAATGAGTTTCTGCTTTACAGTATCAACATATCAGACACTTTCATACCTATACTACAGGAACAGAAATAGATTTGAGGAAATCGAAAAAAGTTAAGAACATTCTTAATCATTTTTGTTTTATGTAAGACTTGTATACAACTAAGGTATTAACTTACATTTAAAAAAAGTAATGCTAGACCCCCCCACCCCCGAAAAGATATATATGCTGTACATAGGACTAAACCTGTATATTATTAATTTAAAAGGAAGCTTCTGCTGTGAATTATTTAATTTCAGATTAAAATGTAGGTTTTGAACACATATTAAAAATTATAACAAGATTAGTCTATGATGATATCATACTATTTGTGAATCATGTGTAGTGGCAAACCTGACTTAAATAATTTAAACATATGTCATAATGTAGTTGTTACAGTAAATAGCATACAGTTTATTATTTACACTGGTGTTTTGATTAAACCATTAAAAATGCAAGGCAGAATTACAAAGCATCTTCTAATAAACAAGCAGGATGAAGCAAACTGTTTCATTGATGTTTGATGGTGTGTTGAGTAGAGCATGATTCTCAGTTTAATGCTGATGTGTTTCTTTTGTATTGATATGGCTTTAAATGAATGGTTCCTCGTAGTCTTTATCTCAAGGCCATCAGGTCAGAATTCAATGAGGAGTAGATTAACAACCACGTTGAATAAGAAAGCTCTTGCTCTGCATCAACAGACATCTAATGGAGGAAAGTCTTAGCTCCAACAGTCTCAAAAGGTAATTATGCTTCTGCAAAACCACATTTTCATATGAAAGGAGGACTTATTTCACTAGTAAACACCCCCCTGGCAAAGGAAATAAGGGGTGGATGTTTAGTTTAGTTTACCCATACATTGACAATGTCAGGACAAACATTTTACTATTCATGAATCATGACATGCAGCTGAACCCTGCCATGGACTGAAGTTACATTTTATTTACCATCCCCATTGCAATGAATTTCCCACATTTCGTGTCTTAGATTGTTATCTTGTTTTTTTACATCTGTGTTAAACTCTTGGAATCCATGTAAATCAGTATAGCTGACATGAGGAAGAGAGAGGACTCACTGTGGGGTCCGGCGGAGCTGTCCGGCAATCTCTGTCTTCTCCCCTGCAAATTCTACACTTTCCCTTGACGGTCCTGAAAAAATGGTTGTACTGCGTCAAATTCCATTCCTTAAATATTAGTCAGTCTCAGGACACATCTTGACCGGTTTCAATGCAAATGCATTATCGTCAGGGGAGATATCTAGTTACACCACACGACAGTATAATATGGTCACGAATTTAAGAGGCAAATACAAAAAAATTGAAATGCTATCAAAAACAACTATAAAAACACTGACCAATTGCACTCATCATTTATACCTCCTTTGTCAAGGCTCACAATTTCCATAGCAAGTAGAGTCCTCTCTGTAATAAAAACTTTTTATAAACTCCACCCTGTGTCTATTTAATTACTTTTTCAATTCCTATAAATTTAAGTTGTGCAGGTAATGAATGGTCTGCCATTACACAATTGCTGGCCATGACATTATTCATATCCTGAGTTCTAAAAGACCTATGTTGGAATATACAGCCCCTCAATAGTCTACTAGTGCGTGCCATATGGAAACAGGAGCATGGACAGGTCAGCAAATAAATGACTCCTGTAGTAGAACAATTTATAAACCCACAATTTTGTATGCATTTTTCAGACTTGAGATGAGCAAATGTATTCTGACATTATACACAACTACCACATTTGAAGTCACCTAAAGGCGTATCTGGCAATTGTGTGGGATTTTTAGGCACCCAGAGTTCTGTATTGGTAAGACTCATGTCCAAAGTTCTAGCTCTTGTATGTGCCATCCTTGGAAGTTTTTCTGTTTAATCTTGTATTTTAGAAAAAGGGGGGAAAGGAGAACACAAAATGAATGTGTCTCCTAAAAGAATTCACTATAATGCACTCCTACTTAATTTAAAATTTAACTTTTAATATATTTTCATAAAACATATGTTACCAAAAGCGTTGTGTATAATACATTAAAAATAAATTAAATTGACATTAACTAGCGTCTGTGTCAGTGAATGTGTGTTAGAATGGTCTCAAACGACAATTAGTGGTAGAGGCTTCTAGACACAGAACGCTGCTTGCTCAAATTTGTCCCTGAGGAAGCTCCTTTGTTGGAGGGAAACGCGCGTTGGACGCGCCATGTTGTCAGTCTCCTACTTGGAGCTGCTTTTATGTAGTGTTCTGTAGTCTACCTGGCTTTATCTATGTAGATCTGAATTGGGTACTTTACTAACACTCAGTGTGCAAGCATTCCTGCTCTTTATAAGATATAACCACTTGGAGTGTGTTGTAGAATGATTCTATGATTAATATGCTGTGAACATTTGCTTCACTAAGCTGTGAATCATCTACCCTCCATCACTATACTATCAGCAGCACTTTAATATATATTGGTTGGCAATACATGTATAACTAACATCTTTACGTGCACTGTGGTTTATAAACCAAGCAGGACTGCTGGAGCCTTACGACACATCTTAGTCACTGAGTGTCTACGTTTATTTATTTATTCAGTAACACTTGTGTACCTGATCTCATAGGTGCCCCAGAGGGGTTTATACCCTGACCAAGCAGCGTTCTGTGTCTAGAAGCCTCTACCACTAATTGTCGTTTGAGACCATTCTAACACACATTCACTGACACAGACGCTAGTTAATGTCAATTTAATTTATTTTTAATGTATTATACACAACGCTTTTGGTAACATATGTTTTATGAAAATATATTAAAAGTTAAATTTTAAATTAAGTAGGAGTGCATTATAGTGAATTCTTTTAGGAGACACATTCATTTTGTGTTCTCCTTTCCCCCCTTTTTCTGATTCACTTTTCAGTTCACAGTTTGCACCCACTTTTTTGGATTACCATTCATTCACCTATTATTTGCTTCAATTGGTGTGGTTTTGTGATCACTCCCTAACTCTAGTATTTTTTCTAATCTTGTATTTTATCTATATATATATTTCTCAAACCGTTGTATGCCTGTCTGTCTGTCTGTCTGTCCTGTGTCTCCCTGTCCCTAGGGACAATCACATTGGACCTTTGGCCCGTCACTCCGCCTCAGGCCAATGAGATGGCTCCCTTGGCCTGCCCGCCCCCGCACACCTCTCATTGGCCTGAGGCGGAGTGACGGGCCAAAGGGGACACACACACACACACACAGTCCCTCTGTCCCCACCCCCCCATCACGTGCACCGCCCTGCACCGGCTCCCGGACAGAGGGGAAGCGCTGCGCGGCCCTTCTGCCACAGCCGCCAACTTCAGGCTCCTCCCCCCTCGCTCTCAACCGGCTCCCGGATGGAGGGGAAGCGCGGCACGGCCCTCCTAACCCAGCCGCCAGCGCTCCCTTACCTCCCCGGCGCTACCTCCCTGGCCGCTCTGGGGCCAAGCGTCATCCTCGGATCTGCACCAGTTCCACTCTCCACCACCTCTCACTCCCGTCGTGTGTGTGTGTGGAGAGGGACATTTTACTCCTGCCAACAATTTGTGCCTCACTTTCACCCCTACCCATGCCCTTCACCCCCCCCCTACCCCTGCCCTTCATCCCCCCTACCCCTGCCCTTCACCCCCCTACCCCTGCCCTTCACTCCCCCCACGCCTGCCCTTCACCCCCCTACCCCTGCCCTTCACCCCCCCTACCCCTGCCCTTCACCCCCCCACCCCTGCCCTACACCCCCCACCCCTGCCCTTCACCCCCCACCCCTGACCTTCACCCCCCTGCCCCTGACCTTCACCCCACCCCCTGCCCTTCACCCTCCTTACCCCTGCCATTCACCCCCACCCCTGCTCTTCACCCCCCCTACCCCTGCTCTTCCCCCCCTACCCCTGCTCTTCCCCCCCTACCCCTGCTCTTGACCCCCCCTATCCCTGCCCTTCAGCCCCCTACCCCTGCCCTTCACCCCCTACCCCTACCCTTCACCCCCCTACCCCTGCCCTTCACCTACCCATGCCCTTCACCCCCCCTACCCCTGCCCTTCACCCCCCCTCCCCTGCCCTTCACCCCCCTACCCCTGCCCTTCACCCCCCCCACCCCTGCCCTTCACCCCCCCTACCCCTGCCCTCTACCCCCCCCACCCCTGCCCTTCACCCCCCACGCCCTACCCCTGCCCTTCACCCCTACCCCCTACCACTGCCCTTCACCCCCTACCCCTGCCCTTCACAACCTACCCCTGTCCTTCACCCCCACCCCCTACTCCTGACCTTCACTCCCTACCCCTGCCCTTCACCCCCTGCCCTTCAACCCCCACCACCTACACCTGCCCTTCGCCCCCCACCCCCTGCCCTTCGCCCCCTGCCCTTCTCTCCCCACCCCCTCCCCCTGCCCTTTGCCCCCCACCCATCCCCCTGCCCTTCGCCCCCCCCCCTGCCCTTCAACCCCCACCCCCTCCCCCTGCCCTTCGCCCCCCACCCCCTCCCCCTGCCTTTTGCCCCCCACCCCCAACCCACCCTTCACCCCCCACCCCCTACCCGCCCTTCACCACCCACACCCACCCTGCCCTTCACGCACCCCCCATTCCCACCCCGCCCTTCACGCACCACGCCCCTGCAATCCCGGGCAACACCGGGTATATCAGCTAGTTTAATTATAAAATGTTTTACCAGGAAGTAATACATTGAGAGTTACCTCTCGTTTTCAAGAATTTCCTGGGTTATGTTTTAGTTTAAAAAAAAAACTTTTGCTTGTGTAACGGATTTTCTGGCCTGGCTGACCCACCCAATCTCACATTGACCCCTGTGGTCTGACCAGTCCCCATTACATGGTCGTGTCTGGTGGTGTACCTGTTGGCAACAGAACTCCTGAGTCTCCCGCATGATGTTGTGTGGGGGATGTCAACCCAGACAGGCAGCTGAGGTAGTGTGTTAGAGTCCTACCTACATACAGTGCAGCGCCTCCACCTCATCAGGATCTCTGCATCCGCAAGGAGATGGTTCTGATGAGGAACTCCTTCTTGGTGGTGCGTCCCGCTGTGGAGTAACTTCACACTCACACATTGGGGTTCTTGTGAACAAGGGCATCTTTATTGAGGATGATATAGGCAGACTGCCCCTCGCAGCAAACAGCTTAGCCGCTCATCTTCTGTGCTCTCCTTTAAGAAGATCTATCTGCCCTCCCAATAGAGTTGGATCACCTCTCCCCTCAGGGAGATCACCACCTGTGCCAGGTCCCTGGACACAGTGTAGGCCCTGCCAGCCTTACTGCTGCAGGTCAGACTATTTGATGCAGAATCAGTTTAGATTATCACCTTGACCTTGAACATAGACTTGCATACATGCTGAACACTAACTTTGGGCAGTGTGTGTCTTATATCCCAAGGAAATGGCTCCACCTCCTGTGTCACTAACAATGGACACCAGGTCTGTTACCACTCCCCTCATGTATATATGACACCTCACCAGGGTGTGAGGGCAAACCTCCATGATTGATGCTGGCAACCCTGTATACTTACCAGGCTTACTGCCAGCATGAGAGAGAACTGTATACCATTTTTAATACATGGCTAAATTCTCCCCCTGGTGAATCCCAACGGCCCGTCTGGGACCTAAATTTGTTAGACCTTCTTCCAGGAAGCACTACAAAACATAACAACATAACTATCTTACAAATTTCCATGATAAATTAACAGTTACAATGCCTGCTGTCCAGCAGAGGTCACTGTTGTCACGCTGTACTCCCGGGGTAACCCATTCTCCGGGCGGTACTCTACCTTATGCATGTGAACATTGCGCCCAATGCTCCATATCCTCATTAACTAAGAAATTCGCTCTTCTGTCTTATGAGCAGAGCATCCTCCACCCTTGGTCATGATATACTCCTCTATGGTCTCTCTCAACCACCCATGCCTTTGGTCCTCTATTTCCTGCATAAGAGGTTCAGGAACGTAAGGGTACTCCAACCCGTGGGATTTCTTGTACCTTGTCACTATGGCCCTTTCAGCCTGACTTGTCCTAATTAACCTGGCGTTGCCTGCTTTACCTGGCAGCACCCATGATAAGGGCTCAGCGGGTTCTACGGGGTCCCGTAACCTGTCTGGTCCCTTGGGATCCACCACCCCTGTACTGATATCATACCACCTCAATCTCAGTTCCTCCTGACGAGCCCCCTCTGTGAATTCCCCGGGTGCCCACCAGTAATCCACAACACCATCTTGTCTTAAGATAAACCTGGTACGATCTAGCCAGGCCTCATATCCCTCAAACTTAGGTGCCCACCACCTAGTCTCCTTAACCTCCTCTGGTACTGCTACGGTGCCTTCACCTTCCTCTAACTCCCCTCCAGAGGATACCCCTGAGGTACCGGTTGATCTTGATTGAGACCCCAACCTTTTGGGCCTACTGGTGACCTTGACACTAATGGAGCTAGGACAATCACTCGAACCAGATACCTGTCGCACATATCTTCCCCCTCCCGACTCATCATCAGACGTGAAGCATTCCCCATAGTCCAAGTTCTCCCCAGTCCTTTCATCGGAGGTGGCTCGGGATTACCCAGAAAACCCTTGGCTCGATGGTGACCCGTATGAAAAGGTGATAGGGGTCGGGGTTTTAGCTATGGCCGGGGGTTGGGCATATGGGAATACGGCAGGCATCCATGGGGCTACGACCCGCATCTCTCCTCTACCTGGCCTGGTGCCATCGGACTGGCCTTCCGGTTCTCCCGTCTCGCTGCTCCCAGGCTTCCGCAGGGCCTGCCAGCTTCTCCTGGATCCAGGCGATCTGGTACAGCTGCTCGGTCGCGACGATGCCACCATCTTCCATCCGGCTCCGCTGTGCCCACCGGAAGTGACATCATGGATCTCGCAGGACTCGCCACCGCCATCTTGCGTTGGGTTCCCAACCGGAACCTCTTCCTCCAGAACGACATCCGCCACCGGAAGTGATGGTTCTACTCTCTGCTCCGCTCGGGCCTGAACTAGGCCTTTCTCCGCCGTTGCCACCGCCGGCGCCTGGGGAGGGCAAAGATGTTGCTTACCGCTCCGTCGGCTCGGGATGGTTCCTTCTCCGGCGTCGGCTCCTCCCGTCACCACGGCTGTGGGACTCCGCCTCTTGGGTTGCATCTGCACCGGCGACACCAGGCTCCGCTCCGCCGCGACACAGGTAAGTGCAGGTTCCTTCGCAGCACCGCCGTAGTGGTCCGTCGGTTGGCGCGTCACCACCGGGGTCGGGGTCACTTGCTCCTCGTCCGAGGAGTCGAGCTCCGACCCAGGGAGTGGCACTCCCGTCGGGGGCTGCTGATGAGGTTCTCGGCCTCCACCTCGTTTACAGGCCCCTTTCTCCTCCGGCTCTGTCTTTATCATGAGAAGCGATCCCCATGCTCCGGGATCCACGGGTTCTCTCCAGGCCGCACCCGGGGCTTCAGCTGTTAGCATGGCTGTGTCCACCCCCGCCTCCACGGTCTGTCCAGGCACAAAGGGTTGTACGGCCCATAAATAATGGATGCCGCATTGCGGGCATCTGGACGCGGTACTGACAGAACCACCCAGCAGCCGACATAGCATGCACAAACATTTGACAGTCTCTTTCTCCCCAGCTCTAAGCACCAGAAGGCCTCCTGGAGCCGAATAGGGGTGGGCAAAAATGTCCGAATCTTCTTCACTTTTGCAGGCCATATTATTCACAGGAGACATTTTTTGCAGTGGTCTTCCTAGTAGATCAGTTCCTCGCAACTGAAGGGCAGGGTCTGGTTTGTTAACTCCTCCCTCCGCCAGCTCCATCCTCATTTGACAAAGCTGGAAACTACTACCCCTGGTTGATATCAGAGGAGGGTCCCACAAGTTCACAGGGTGACCCAGCACTGGGGCTGAGCCTGTTACTGTCCATGAGGGCGCGGCCGCAGTTTTCGCGCCATACCTCCCACCAGGGTGGGGTTTTCCTTTTGACGCCACTCCCGGCCAACTTTCTGCAACTTTAGCATTTGCAGCATTTTCTGCACTCGGCCCACGCGGTCTCCCAGGGAAGCAGGAACCGCCATCTTGGTTTACATTGCCAATCACTCATGCAACTGAGGTAGCTCGTTGTGCATTGCTCGCCGTCTGGCAAGCAGATCCTTCACTTCCACCACACACCACCACAATGTCCTCCTCACTGTCCTCCAGGGTATCACCCCACGGTCCCAGGCAGGACCAAAACGGTGCGGCCACCACTTTCACGCCACTCCACAGCAGGCTAGCCAAAGTTACTTCAGTAGCTTGCTCTTCCGCGGAACGCACACCACGTGCACTTCCTCCATCTGCCTCCATCCGCCATCTTGGACCTTCCGCGCCGCGCGATCCTCCATTCTTGCGGTCGCCACTTGGTTGCTGTTTTTGCGGATATTCTACATGGAGCTCCTCTCTGCGGGGCAGCTGCCATACCGATACAATAAAGATTGCCCAATGCACCACCTTGTGTACCTAATGTAGGTCTGACTCGTGTTGCACTACCTCAGGCTAGGCTCACTCTCTCTGTGTATGCTGTGTCTCTCCTTTCTCTCCAATCTGTGCTCTCAGCGGTAAGTGGTCTGGAATGGGCTAGAGTACTCTGGCTTCTCCATGCAGTACTGGGGCGTCTACCTACTGTTGGTCAGTCTAGCGCAGACCCTCTCCAGGATTCCTGACCTCGTTAATAGGCTATCCCTTTAGGCATCCTACCAACTAGCACTACCTCAACGTGACTAGAACAGCTATAGCCCTGTCTCCAGACCCACTAACTCCTTCCAGGCTCCCAGGTCATCCCTGCGGTCTGACAACTCCATCAGCCTCCCTGACTACCCCTAGGTTCCGTCCCAACACAGCACTGACCAGCAGCATACAATCTCCTGTTTCCCAGTGTGCCTAGCAAAAGTCTGTCCTGGTGACAGGTATCTCAGCAGCACCTCCAAATGTAACAGATTTTCTGGCCTGGCTGAACCACCCAATCTCACATTGGCCCCTGTGGTCTGACCAGTCCCCATTACATGGTCGTGTCTGGTGGTGCACCTGTTGGCAACAGCACTCCTGAGTCTCCCGCATGATGTTGTGTGGGGGATGTCAACCAAGACAGGCAGCTGAGGTAGTATGTTAGAGTCCTACCTACATACAGTGCAGCGCCTCCACCTCATCAGGATCTCTGCGTCCGCAAGGAGATGGTTCTGATGAGGAACTCCTTCTTGGTGGTGCGTCCCGCTGTGGAGTAACTTCACACTCACACATTGGGGTTCTTGTGAACAAGGGCATCATTATTGAGGATGGTATAGGCAGACTGCCCCTCACAGCAAGCAGCTTAGCCGCTCATCTTCTGTGCTCTCCTTTCAGAAGATCTATCTGCCCTCCCAATGGAGTTGGATCACCTCTCCCCTCAGGGAGATCACCACCTGTGCCAGGTCCCTGGACACAGTGTAGGCCCTGCCAGCCTTACTGCTGCAGGTCAGACTATTTGCTGCAGAATCACTTTAGATTATCCCTTTGACCTTGAACATAGACTTGCATACATGCTGAACACTAACTTTGGGCAGTGCTGTGTCTTATATCACAAGGAAATGGCTCCACCTCCTGTGTCACTAACAATGGACACCAGGTCTGTTACCACTCCCCTCATGTACATATGACACCTCACCAGGGTGTGAGGGCAAACCTCCATGATTGATGCTGGCAACCCTGTATACTTACCAGGCTTACTGCCAGCATGAGAGAGAACTGTATACCATTTTTAACACATGGCTACACCTGGAATATCCATTCACATGGAGCCCATTTAAGCTGATGTATCGACGTTCACACAGCTTTTAAACACAGCTTGGGACTAGCAAAGCAAGTACAGACCACTCACTGACATGTTTCAACCTTTATGGGTATCATCAGTGTGAGGTTGGTCTACACCTGCTTTTAAATATTTCAAGGCTGGGTAGGTTTACCATACATTTTAAGTTATGGTGGGTGAAAAAGGCGACAGAAAACCTCCACCTTTAGCATATAGCCAATAAAGAATATCACTTGTGAGCACATTCACATGTCTTAGACAGGTCTGCAACCCTGCCTTTCAACCATTATCACCTCGCTTACAGTGCTCCCACTGCAGCAAGGGATTCTGGGAAGTGACATGCAAATGAGCACACAATGTGTCACCATTTGCCTGGAATATACATTCACATGGAGCCCATTTAAGCACAATACCAATCATCTGTTCCTTAGCAGGTCTTAAAATTAGGTAAATAAAACCTCAGATGAACAACACATGACATCTTACACCGTGTCATGATTTATTTAACAAAAAAAAGTCAAAATGGAGAATCCATGTGAAAAACTAAGTACATCCTTACTGCTTCCACAGGAATTAAGATGATAAATAGCAGACATGTGCTGCTAATGAAATGCCCTTGATTAATTGATCATCAGCAAGCGTGACCACCTCTATAAAAGGCGAAGTTTTAGCAGTTTGCTGTTCTGGAGCATTCCACAATGGAGCATTAACACAATGCCAAGGAAGAAAGACATCAGCAATGATCTTAGAGAAGCAATTGTTGCTGCCCATCAATCTGGGAAGGGTTATAAAGCCATTTCCAAACAATTTAAAGTCCATCATTCTACAGTGAGAAAGATTATTCAAAAGTGGAAAACATTCAAGACACTTGCCAATCTTTCCAGGAGTGGACGTCCCAGCAAATTCACCCCAAGGTCAAACTGTGCAATGCTCAGAGAAATTGCAAAAAAAAACAAGAGTTACATCTCAGACTCTACAGGCCTCAGTTAGCATGTTAAATGTTAAAGTTCATGACAGTACTATTAGAAAAAGACTGAACAAGTATGGTTTGTTGGAAGGGTTGCCAGGAGAAAGCCTCTTCTCTCTGAAAAGAACATGGCAGCACGGCTTAGGTTTGAAAAGTTGCATCTGAACAAACCACAAGACTTCTGGAACAATGTCCTTTGGACAGACGAGACCAAAGTGGAGATGTTTGGCCATAATGCACAGCGCCACGTTTGGAGAAAACCAAACACAGCATATCAGCACAAACACCTCATACCAACTGTCAAGCACGGTGGTGGAGGGGTGATGATTTGGGCTTGTTTTGCAGCCACAGGACCTGGGAACCTTGCAGTCATTGAGTTGACCATGAACTCCTCTGTATACCAAAGTATTCTAGAATCAAATGTGAGGCCATCTGTCTGACAGCTAAAGCTTGGCCGAAATTGGGTCATGCAACAGGACAATGATCCCAAGCACATCAGCAAATCTACAACAGAATGGCTGAAAAAGAAAAGAATCAATGTGTTGCAGTGGCCCAGTCAAAGTCCAGACCTCAATCCGATTGAAATGCTGTGGCTGGAGCTGTGCATAAACAAATGCCCACAAACCTCAATGAACTGAAGCAACGTTGTAAAGAACAGTGGGCCAGAATTCCACCACAACGATGTGAGAGACTGATAAAGTCATACAGAAAAGGATTACTTCAAAGTTATTGCTGCTAAAGGTGGTTCTACAAGCTATTGAATCATAAGGTATACTTCGTTTTTCACACATGGCTTCTCCATTTTGGCTTTATTTTTGTTAAATAAATCATGACACGGTGTAATATGTCATGTGTTCTTGTTCATCTGAGGTTGTATTTACCTCATTTTTAGACCTGCTAAGGAACAGATGATTGTTATTATGCCCTGATATGTAAAACCCTAGAATTCAAAGAGGGTGTACTTTTTTTTTCTCGCAACTGTATATATAGTAAGAGACCCCATATCTACTCTACCAAAATATCAGTGAATCAGTTACAATTAGGTTAGCGTCATTAGGTTACTGTGCTTTTTAACATCCTTATGTTACCTATTGGGTATGTTATCTATAGGTGGGCATAGGGATACCACCATCTGACCTTTCTCTACTAGTTTATCAGTTATTTTTAACACCCTTAGGTTACTTGTTGTCACGGGAGACAAGGACTTTTAACACATTTATATTGGGATCATTCACTAGGCAAAAGAAGATGGTGGAATAAAATTAGATTTATTCGGGTAAATCCACGTACAAACAATGAAATACAAAATACAGACGGAATATACACACTTACTGGAGCTGAAAACAAGACTTTCCTAGTTTCAGGGGGCATGCTTCAGCAAAATGCTTACCCTGTTCACTACACGTCAATGAAATAAACCTGGAATAAGCAACATTATTCCTCAGAACTGGTCCTCAGCTAGGCGTAGGATTCTCTGGCACCTCGATGCCTAATGCTTTGCTATTGCAAGCAAAACACCTGTGTGCCCTACCAGCATTTCACTGGACCTGTCCCAAGATTACCTGTAAGTCTGAAGACTGGGAGAGAGAGATTACTGATTGGGTAGTCCCTTACATAGACTTCTGTGTCCTATATCTAACATGGAACAGGGACTATTGGCCAATCGGAGCGTGGGAAGATTTCCCACCAGCCAATCAGAATAGGGATCATCTGGCTGCTAATGTCAGAGGAAGAAGCGGAACAAACAGCATTTTCCCCCACCCAACTTATTGCTACCTGCGGGGCAGGCTCCCCAGGTCTGGCAGTACAAAAGGTGCCCAGCGAAGTGCCCTTTATTCTCTGGAGCTGACACTTAGCCTTTCCCTGCTCATCCAAATGGCCCGACACCTCTGGACATCTTGGTTCTCCTTTGAGCTCAGATGACTATGCAGACACCCTGACACCTATGCAAATGCTCAGGCTGACTGCATAGATATTTATACAGTATAACAACCATACTTTAATAAAGTATAAACCATGGGGAACCTTATATATGTGTGGAAAATTAGTTGGGGTTATCTGAGCTCAAACACCAGGAGTCTGGGGGACCCTGTGCAGCCCCAATGTAATTCAACTCGCGTACTCACAAATCATGCCTGCATGTCGGGGAGAATTAGGGGACCTCCAGTAACTCTGTTCACAGAACTCCTGTAAACAAAAGGAATACATTTCGACCCAAATATCCCACATAAAACTTACACTCCCAAAATCTGGGGCCTCTGGGACACTGGGAACCCTAAAAGAGGAAAAGCAGGTTCCTTTTATTCTTGTATTGCATTGCTGCTGGCAATACAACTTGGTCCCAGGACACAGATTTCCCATTGACTTACATTGGACTTCCATCGTTCCCCCTGTCCTTAAGTATGGACGGGTACCCGCAAAGCCTACACTGTTTGCGAGGAGCCATAACTCTACCTGGGGTACCCAATTAACCAGGGATCCAATTTTCTATGTATACTAGCACACATTTTACCATGGCTCACTTTCCTTCCCGGGCTGTGCTGAAGCAGGGTACCCTAGTGGTGAGTCAAGGTAACGTTTTTAAGGGGAGATATTGATGGGTCCAATGTGCACACATGTATCCGCAAATCATGCCTGATTGTCGGATACATTTACCGGGGAACCAATAACTTTGGTCCCCGACCCTGTATGCACATTCTGACAACAGTTTCCCCTGCAAAATCCCCCTTAAAACTCATGCACCCAAAATCCCTGCTTAAATGCATGCCCGGAAAGGGAAAATCACAACAAATACTGGTAATGCATTCTGGGGCAGTGGAGTGCTCCCCAAACACACATGGGACTAACAATATGGGTTTCCCAACATCCATCCTTCGCCTCCCGCTCCCAAAGTCCCTTTTCTGCAGCTATCTGCTATGGGGAATCATAACCACACGTGGTATCCTTTGCCCATAACCCTGCAGGGGACTGTATATAAGAAAATGGTCACATGGAAACACAATGTATTATCATACTTGGCCCATTACCCAGGGTTCCTAGGGGCAGCCGGCCGGGCTTGGACCTTTATTTGGAAGGCCAGCTACCCTCATGTCATAGGCACTGCATATTGTCTATCTATCAAGGTCTTCTATGCCACTCAGTCAGTGTTAGTTGGGACATAGCCCCACTGGTCATTTTTTTGTTCTCAATGAGATTCTTAGGCCCTGGCCATAGAGGGGTGGGGAGAGCGGAGGCGCGCTAACGCTGAGGCTCGCCTGCTTCAGTCAGAGCGATTGCACGGACTTGCAGGCGAGCCAGCGTGCGCGAAGGGAGCCAGGGGGAGGTGGTTGGAGGCGGGGCAGTGACGTCGCTGGGCCAATCGCCCGCGATGCACTGATGTCAATGTCACGGCGCCGACGTCACGGCGCCATGACGTTGACGCTGCTGTGCTGTGATTGGAGGTTTTCAGCCGACAGCGTGCGCAAAGGGAGCCGGGGGGAGGTGGTTGGAGGCGGGGCAGTGACGTCGCTGGGCCAATCGCCCGCGATGCACTGACGTCAATGTCACGGCGCCGACGTCACGGCGCCGTGACGTTGACGCTGCTGTGCTGTGATTGGAGGTTTTCAGCCGACAGCGCGCTGAAAAACAGCTTGGCGCTCGGCTGAAACCTCAATCTCGTCAGCACGCCTGCGGACGCTCGCGTGAACCCCCTCTCAAGGCATCCTCATTGAGGATGCAGGGGCTCAGCGCGGAGCGTCCGCACGCCTCAGCACGGCCTGTCCTTCTATGGACCCGGCCTTAGTCTGTAGTGTGTGTTGTACGCCAAGTGAGGCTCAGTGAGGGCGACTATTGTATGCTTTATGTTGTTTGTTATATATTAGCAAATAGAGATACTGGTTGACGATTACTATATGATCTTTCTCTCTATCAGCATATTCTACACCACACTTTCAGTGCCAGTTGGGACCTACAGTATTCCCCCGTTTATTTTTTGGACCTTCAGTAAGAATCTTCTTGGCTAGTGTGTGTTGTGAGCCCAGTGAATCCCAGAGGGGGCAACTCATTTTTTTTGTTGCACTGCTTCGTGTGTATATAATCATGGCATGAGTAACTAACAGTCAACATAAGGGGCCTTGTGTAATTGTTCACTTGTTCTACACTGTGTGGGTCAAAAGTGTTGGGTATCAGAGAGTAAGCCTCTTTACCAACACCAAAGAAATTACACCAGATTAATTGTCCCAATTAATCCATTCTATCTGTGTTTTACATTTTTAAAATAATATTATTATTGTGTATTCCACAGAGTGGCAGCAGTGAGGTACAGCAGAATTTGTGAAAGCTAAAATACAGGCCACACAAAAGCACACAGACAATTTTTATTACAGTGCCTTTGACAATATATAAGAAACAGTTCCCTCCTTTTCCTACATCATCGGGCTGTCATGCCCTGTTCCAAGTTATAAACACTTGAAATATTAAGTGTCTAAAGGGGTCAAAATTGATGTCTCACAGGAGCCTAGTGCAGTCTGAGATTACCACCACAAATGCAAAGGATTTGAGACGTGTATACTTTTTGCAAGTTAGCAAACTTTGCAAATCTTACCCTTTATACAGTAGTTGAGCGAAAAAAATCGCTTTCATCCAAAAGTACAGTAGCTTGAATCTCTGTACTGTGGATGTCTGATTGCTGTTCAGCTGTCTTCACTTCACTGCAGACTCTCTTGGGTTTAACACCAGAGTCGTAGCAAAGGGTGCTAGCGTTTAGTAGATGTTTGCTGATATTTTCATGGTACTGCTGCCCTGATACCAGACTTGGGGAAATGTTACAGACATAAACTGTATGTATGGTATGTATATCTTTATTTATGTCGCGCCCACATCTGTGCTCAGTGATTTACAAAAGAGATAATACCGTACAGGGAATAATAATGTTATAAGTGTAACAATCAAAAATCAGACAATACATAAGGAAATACCTCCCACAGAGGTCTTACAATCTATGCGGCATGTTGGGAGACTTACCGAGACAGCAGCTGAGGGAAAAAGAGGACTCTGAAATCACAGCTGCATTCATTCTGAACCCCTTCAGTCTAATCTGCGTCGCTCCAAAGGCGCACAGCCTTTGGTGCTACCAAAGGGTGAGAGCCGTTTGCTGCCGTTCACTGATGTTTGTTGGTGTTTAAATTGCTGTATTTCAAATTTCCAACCCTTTTATCCCCTGCACCCAATTTTCCAACTCTAACTGTCCATGAAATGTCTGTATAAATAAATAAAATGAATAATTTCAACAGATAGCAGTACTTGACTACAATGGTTGGTAGGAGAGACTGCGGTGTGGGACATTAGCTATTAAATGCTTAATTTAGGAGTTTTCTGATTTGACTTAAAGGTGGGGAGAGAAGGTGCTTGTCATATGAGTGTGAGGCACTTCCACAAGTAAGGGGCAGTGAGGGAAAAAGAGAGAGAGAGAGAGAGAGAGAGAGAGAGAGAGAGAGAGAGAGAGAGAGAGAGAGAGAGAGAGAGAGAGAGAGAGGAGAGAGAGAGAGAGAGAGAGAGAGAGAGAGAGTTGAGGGGAAAGGGGTGGAAAGGAGACAGTTATGGGTAAACCATAGGAGACAAGCAGGGGCATAGTGAGAGACCAAAGCTGATACTGTATGTAGGGAAGAGTAGATATGGGGAGCGCCTTGAAGGTAAGGAGGAAAACTTTATAAGTGATCAGAAATTTTATGGGAAGCCAGGAGAGGGATTAAGGAGGAGATGAATAGAGACATTTGTGGGAGAAAGTAAAATTATTCTCCCAGGAGAATTTTGGATAGATTGCAAAGGAGAAAGTTGTGAGGCAGAGAGGCCTGATAGCAGTATTTTACAATAATCCCGATGGAAGGGGATAGGGGCAAGCATTTGAGTTTTAACAGTAGATTGACAGGGGAAAGGGGGGTCTAGGCAATATTATGGAGAAGATGCCACAAACTGTAGCTTTGTCATGAATGTGAATGGAAAGGAAGGGTCAAATGTCCCTACTTGGCAATGTGCTTTGGCGACAGGATACATGGGAGTACCATTTACTGTAATGGTAAAAGAGGATATAAAGTTTAGGGGCAAATATGAGGAACTAATTTTTGACATATTAAATTTAAGCCAGCAGAATGCAATTCATGAGGATAGAGCCAGGGGCAATCAGAGACTTAATTGAAGGTGTCAGGGATGGGGCGAGTAGATATTTTTTGTATTATATGCATAGAAATGATACATACGGCTTAAAGAGTTGATGATGTAACCAAGCTTTAATGTGTAGAGAGAGAAAATGATATGTCCCAGAACAGAGTCCTAAGGTACACTAATAGACAGATCAACAGAAGATGAAGATATATCAACATAGACCAAAAATTTGCGAGGGGAGACGTATGATGAGACCCAGCATACAGCTTTGTTGTGGATAGCAAGAAAGTTTAGAATAGAGAGGAAAAGAGAGTGATCGACAGTACCGAAGACAGCAGAGGGATCAAGTAGGATTATTAGAACAAAATGACCATGGGATTTTGCTTCATGTAGATCTTTGGCTACTTTACTGAGCATGGTCTATGTTGAGTGAGGTGTACAAAAGTCACATTGTAGAGGGTCCAGGAGGGCATTGAAATTAAGAAAGTTGATTATACGAGAGATCACAAGATGTGCTAGCAGTTTGAAGGCAAAAGGCCAGAGGGACACAGGACAGTAGTTATAGTAAGACAGGTAGACTACAGGGTATTTTTGAGAATAGGTGTGTCAACTGCATGCTTAAAGGATGAGAGAAAGCATGCTTGAGGATAGGGGGAAATTGCAGTTATGGGTGTGAGTGGGGGCTAAAAAAGGAGTAAGAGTTCTGATAAGGTGTGAGGGAATGGGATCAAGAGAGCATGTGGTAGAGGGATAAGAGAAAATCAGTTTAGAAACTACCAAATAGATAGAGATGAAGAAGCGCTCAAATGCAAGGTATAATAACCAATGATAGCCAATGCCAGTATCCAAGGATAATCCAGAAACAATAATGATGAGTTGAAGTAGTAGCTAGCAATATTGGGTTAAAAAACCTCCTGAAGACAGGTAATGGGTAGGAATGACCCCCCCACGATCAGTCTCATTGGAAGTACCCCTGTAGCAATAATGTACTCACAGTTCCTCGGTTTATCGCTGGCAGGATGAGCAGCGTCCAGTAGTAGTAGATACAGGAAATGGGAAGGAGCGCACAATCCGACGGGAGCAAGGAGAGGACCCAATTCAAAAAAATATAAACTTTATTATGTCATAGACCTAAAATCCAACACGTTTCGAACGCTGGTGCGTTCTTTAGCAAGGAGTCCTTGATAAAGAACGCACCAGTGTTCGAAACGCGTTGGATTTTAAGTCTATGACATAATAAAGTTTATATTTTTTTGAATTGGGTCCTCTCCTTGCTCCCGTCGGATCGTGCGCTCTTTTCCATTTCCTGTGGAAACTACCAAACCCTGTAACAGGAGAAAATTAGTCAAGAGTGGAAGAAGGAGGTATAGGTAGAAGCAGGGAGAGGGGGGGAGGGACAGAAGGAATCTTATTGTTGATAGCATCCACCTTTCCTTTAAAGTAGTCAGCGAAATGCTTGAGGAGAAGTGAAGGAAGAATAGGAAGTGGGAGAAGGTCGGAAGAGGGAGTCAAACAAAGAGAAAAGACAACGTGTGTTGAATTTGGGAGTGTTCATAGAAGCTGGCTTGATCCATCATTGGAGTACAAGAGTTCAGATCAAGATCAGGGAGTATCACAATACCATTTCTGTGAGAATTTATGTAAAGTACCACTGACGTAACAATGGCAACATTTGGTGCAAGTTGTTAATGTTGGGTAGGGATAAATTGGTGTTAGTTGGCTACTGTTGAAAGGTGTCAAAAGTAGGAGTATACCTGTCGCTTTACCTGTATAATACAGTACAATGAAGATGCAATACATATTGAATACACATTCATTAGTGGTTTAGTACATTCTGAATAGTAGCCATGACTAAACAAATTAATAAAGAAACTATAATTAAAATAATGCACATGTACAAGTTGGGATTCTCAACCAGGGAAATCCAATGATCGCTATGGCAAGGGGGCATCCAGATGACACTAAGCTGTGTTTGGTATCTGGATCTTGGGCAGACAATGGTTCGAAAGCTGGTGCGCAGGTTTAGAACAGATTAAGTACAGTACTGTTCACGCTTATGCATCTACTGTTTTTCTTTCCACTGCCACACAGTATGCCTATGCATCTGTACTCTTTTTGATCTTCCTAATTTTGTCTTTCACAGTGCTAAGATTCGGCCAGTGGACAAAATCAATTTGGAAAATGATGAGTGATCTGCTGTAGAGGTTCAGGATATTCTGCAGAAGAAACATGACATTCCAGTGTCTAGAATCAGACTCATGAGACACGATTTGGCTGAAGTTCTGGATGTGTGAAGTAAAGTGCTGTACTGTGCAGTACATGTACTGTTTATGCAGATGCAAAGTGTTGAGTGGACATTATATTATTTTTTTAAATGTTTTCTAAATTATTGTTTTAATGTCTCTGTTTACCTAACATGTAGCATGATTATTATGCAGAAAAGTACTGTATGGCTTCTTCTGTGAAGTACTGCAGCTGCAACAAATCAAACCTAAGGGGAAGGGGGACTTGTCTTCACATGAAATAAAGCCTGAAAATATTGTATACATTATATTATTTTCTGCTCCTTACCCATTTTCTCTTATTATTGCAGTGTTTTCCACGATAAGGGATGTTAACAAGATTAAAAGAGTTGACCAAGTGCATCTATGGATTGAGAGTGGAAAAAAGTTTGAGGCTATTCAATTTTTTGATGCGACATCAGTCGCCCTGGAAAGATTTTCCACTATGGCATTCCAGAAAAATAGTTTATCCCTGAAACCTCGGCCAAAGCATCCACTCAAGGCTCATGTGTGGGGGGCAATCTCGATTATTATATTTGAAGGTAAGTACAGTACTGTATATTCCAGTTTCATTGTTGTGGTAAGCCTTAAAAAAATTTACAAGCATTATTTAAGTTGAACACCCAGAATATTGTATTTACTGGACAATTAGAGTAGAACAGTATTCTAAGTCATTGTTTTAATGTCTTCATTTACACTGAGGTACAGTATGGCTTAAAATGTCACTGTATCTTTATAACAGAGTTACATGTATTTTTTTCTCCAGGAATCATGGATAAAGTGTTCTTCCAGGAGGCCATTATCTTCCAGGTATCACCATACATTTCAGATTTCTTCCCATCTGCTACATTTATTAAGGACAGTGGAATCAACTGGTTCCAAACACCACCAAAGAAAGAACGGTAACTGTTTTCAGCAGTGTGCTTGCTTTATTCTTGACAATAACAGTACTGTTTATGTCTCTATATTTTCAGATCCCTCAATTTCAACCCATAGAATTGGTGTGGCATGCACTGAAACATCCTCTGCGTAAATATGTCAAGCCAGGAAACAGAGAAGAGCTTGAGAAAGGGATTCTTAATTACTGGCATGAGTGTCTACCTGTGAAAACTTGCAAAAATGACATAAATCACATTTAAAAATATGTTACCGGTGGTTATTGAAAGAAATGGATGGCTATAGGGATGTTTAATAAAACATTGGCTTGTACACTAAACCATTTTTGTTTCCACTTATGTTATTTTGACTCTTCCAGATACAAGTTTTGGTAACAGCTGACAAGTATTGACCACTGATGGAGTGTGAATGTCTTCATCAGATTTTACCATTGGTTAACAAAAGACCGGTTGATCGGTGAGATAATCGTTCTCGCTTTTAACAATGTATGCAATCGGTTAACAATTCATGTGTACGTCATGCCCAGCTTAGCCAGCGGGAGCGTTCACATAAATGAGTCATGAGAATGTGAGTTATGCAAGTTTAATAATAATCCCTAAATGTTGCATTTAAATATTACACAAGATACAGACCCTTAAAGATTTTTAGGTGCTTTATTTGATTGAATGACCTATAGTATAAAACTATTTGAAATTGTTTTAATGTCTCTGTTTACCTAACCTGTGTCAGGCATACTGTATTATATAGAAAAGTTTAAATATTACACTGAGAAATGACTTATTCTGTGAAAATGGTAATTTACAATGTAGACAACTAAAACCTCAGGAGGAGGGGGAGGCATGCTTTAACGTGAATAAAAGTCTGCAATAATGTTGGGAGCTTTGCCACTGTTATTTTCCACTTGTCTCTGTTGGCACAGCCATGTCCCGGACATTAGAAGCACAATGTAGGGGGGATGTTATGCAGTTATTGACTATTGTAGAACTTGAATGTAACAGACAAGTCATGCCAGTTGGGTCAGTATTGTGTCCAAATCCCTAAGTGTTGCATTTAAATATTACACAAGATACCGCCCCTTAAAGCACAATATGGCTTATTCTGGGAAGTAATCACTAATGAAAGCACTCAATAAATTTACACACATACTCTTGTAGGGAAAACTATCATCCGGACACGTTCCATTGGGTCCCAGTACTCCCGTGGGAACTACCGGTTCATGATGGGATGCTCATGGGGGTCCCAGTGAGCTCTGTGGGGAGGATTAGTCACCTGGCTGACATCTTAATAATAATAATAATAATAACAACAATAATAAAGGGTTTCTAGGCATTCCAGACATTTCTAATGACATTGTTACATTGAACAGTATACTGTATAGAAACATGTGTGATGTGCTGTAGACAGCGTATGAGGCAAAGATATCCAGTGCACCATCTGCCATACACATACTTAATTGCAATTACATAAATAAACCCCACAAATAATTCTGTACGTTGATCCCGACCGGTATTTGTCGACCCAAGAGTTAACGCGGCTGTAATCTCACACCTTGTCGTGGTGCCGTGGACAGCAAGTCTTACTACATTCTGTATACTCCTTACAGTCGGATTCCTACAGTACTAGAGAAGTGGTTTTGTTTCCACACTCTTTCAAATATAGAGAAGCTTAAACCAACAGGTACAGTATTTAGTCAAGGTGAAGACTGACCGGAGCAGGGTCGCCCCATGCTGCTCATATAGAATATCTACACGCTAAGTAATTGCAATGCAATTACATTAAACATTAAACTATTCAAAAGAACATTTTAACACAGCAATTTTGCACCAATACATAAACAAAATAAAAATTAACATATTAAACAGAAAGGGGACAAAAATTGGTTGCCCATGTTTCTTCCAAAATATTGTGTCACCAATTTTCTCTCCTGTATGTTAAATAAAAAGTTATACTAAACCATATAATTATCTTGTGATTGGACCATACTGAAATTACTGCAGCATTTGGTCAATTAAAAATTATCACAACCTGCAGCAAATCTACTGTACTGTACCTCCTCTAGAACCACTTCTAACAGAATTTTGAACATCCAAAGTGAAAGTTTGCATGTCTTGATCTACTGCATGTGACTGAATTACTGTTTGATTTCAAGGGTTGTTTGTATGGTGTGGAGTTAGGCTGCGCTTATAGTGCTGGCGACGGCTACGTGACCGATGATGTCACCCGTCGCCCCCTGTGAAAGTTATAATTTAACTTTCAGCTACGTCGCTAGCGACGGAGTCATTGATTGGTTCAGAGACAGTCACATGTGGCGACAGTCTCTGAAAAATCAAATTTCCCGGCTTCCACATTTTTGGTCGCGACGTCGCTCCATTGCCCGTCGCCCTTACTATAAGCGCTTGCGACGGAGTCCATTGTTTTGTTTTGGAGCAACGTCAAGTCGCCGGCACTATAAGTGCAGCCTTAGATTTGCCATATTGAGTGAAGATATTGGGAGTATCAGGGCAGGTCTGGCAAGGCTGGGGGAGACTGCTTCCTCTAGCAGCCAGGGGAATAGTTCTTCCAGCATAGAGGGGACTCGGACACTCAGAGACCAAGAACAGTTTGTTGTCTCACGGCAGCTCGTGTTCGGCACATTGCGGATCGGGTAGACAGATTGTTGGCAGGGGTTGGGTCTGACCTGGCGGTCTTGGTACACATTGGTACAAGTGACAAAGTTAGGGAAAGATGGAGGGTCATAAAAATGATTTGAGGGATCTAGGCTGCAAGCTTAAGGCAATGACCTCCAAGGTAGTATTTTTTTAAATACTACCAGTGCCATGCGCTACCGCAGGGAGACAGTCAGAGATCAGGGAGGTTAATGCATGGCTAAGGATGTGGTGTAGGAAAAGGGGTTTTGGGTTTTAAGAGCACTGGGATTCCTTTTCTGAGATGTGCTATCTTTATGGTAGGTTCAGATGGCACATCAATGAAGAAAAATCTTCTGCCCTAGGGGGGACAATTAAATAGCAAGGGTTCATGGAGGTAGAATGGGGGCAAGTGAGAGTTTGGAAAGCAAGGAGACACCCTTATTAAATACATACAATATTAGAACACTTCTAAAGACTAAATCCAATTGGAGTAGAAAGGCAGATCAGATAATAGTTCAGACTGAAAAAAAACTTAAATGCATGCTTGCTAATGATAGAAGTCTGACAGAAAAAATGGTGGAGCTTGAATTATTAGCTACAACGGAGCAGTATGATATCATAGGCATTACTGAAACATGCTGGGATGAAACTCATGACTGAACAGTTAATATAGAGGGTTGTTCCCTTTCTCCAAAGGATCGAGCAAATAGAAGAATAGGTAGAGTGTGTTTATATGTTAAACCAGATCTAAAACCTATTATAAGGGAAGATGTTTATGAAGGGAATAATGAAGACATATAGACGTTGTGGATAGAAATTAGCAGTGGAGGAAATGTACAAAGAAAATGTTTGTAAGGATATGCTATAAACCCCCAAATATCGGTGAGATAGAGGAAGCCAAAATACTTTTGCAAATGGAGAAGGCATCAAAACTAGGTCATGTTTGCATAATGGGGGATTTTAATTATCCAGACTGACTGGGGCAATGAGATTAGCATTACAACGAAAGGAAACAGGTTTATTGGGGTGCTTAAAGACAATTACATGGCCCAAATTATTGAGGAACAAACCAGGAACCAATCCAAGAACAAGTGCAGGAACCAATCCAGGAAGCAAGCCACGAAGAAATCCAAGAAACAATCCACGACACGATCCAGGAACAGGAACCCATAAAAGAAAAAAAAAACATAACAAATTAAACATTAAAATAATAAAACATGACAATCAAGGGTTGTACTAGTTTTATTCTTAGTTAATCTGTATTACAATACCTTGTTCCGGGGTCTTCTTGACGTCCGGTGCCACGCCCTGGTCTTCAATCTTCAGGAGGAGGTCCGTCCTCCTCGGCATCTGCCTTCAAAATGAGACGACATAGGCTTTTATAGGCCTATGACGTCACATTTGTCGTCATATGGTTCCCACGGCCCTGATTGGGCCGTGAAAACCATGTGTTTTGGCCGATGTAAAAAAATTGATGACGTCACTTAAAGGCAATGCCAGCACAGCCAATCAGAATGGCTTTGCTGCTATTGCCTTTAAGAAAACGTCATGAAATGACACATGGCCGGACTCACATGGTACTTGAACCAATCAGAGTAGGGATGGAGTTCCCACGCTCTGATTGGCTGGCTTACCATGTGAGTCCAGCCATGTGTCATTTCATGACGTTTTCGTGGATTTGTTCCTGGATTGTGTCGTGGATTTGTTCCTGGATGGTGTCGTGGATGGTGTCGTGGATTGGTTCGTGAGTAAGCTGATCAACGGGAGTCGGTGGGGGCAAGTAATGGTAAGTTAAATAAAGAAATGTACTTAATGTAACTGTTTTTTGTGTTGCTTTTTCATGTTTTCATTTTTTACAATGCATATCATTTCTTCCCACTGTATGTATGTCTATATGTATGTGTACAGATATATATACAGGGTAAGAAATGATAGTGTTGTTAAAGCTTCTAATTCTGTATTGTTAATCATTGTGGCTATGCATTGATGTGTGCTAAATGTATTTTATTTTTAGACAGATGTAAGTTTTGGGCTTCCAGGCCGTACAGTAGGATATGGAAAGCCTTGCTTTATTATATTGTAATTGTTGGTGTACTTTTGACTATGTTTTGAAGTTGTTCTCTGTTAGGATAGCTTTAGTTCATTGTGTAATTGGTATGGATGGTATTTTAATTGTTTAGGGATGTAATTGATGTGTGGTAATTCATTGATGGTGAGTTTATTGTATTAAATAATATACTTCTTGTGATGTATGGCGATTTGAGTGGCATTATTGTATTGTTAACATTGATTTGCAGCGTGTACATGCAGTTTACATGTTATGCTACATGTATACACTGTAAATGCAATGTTTTATGAGGCATGTGAGCCTACAGATTGAATGATTAAATGGAATTTGGTTAGGCAATTGGTTTTTATTTCACTGAGGATGTTATGCATAACTGTTGTAGGCATTGCAGGATGGCTTCACCCCTTAATTACCTTTCAGGTTAGTACCCGATAAGGTGATTAAGGGGTTCAGTGTTATGTTAATGATATTGAAATGTTGTGGCTATTTCTAATGTTGGCAACGGACCCCAAGGATGATGCTGGCGACGGAGACTTCTTATTGATGAGGTTAGTACAAGTTTCTTTACATTTTAACGTTATTGAATGTGTTTAATAATGGCCAAATAATGTATTATCCCTATGTGGATAATAGTTATTTGGCACATTATTGTACTGTATGTGCTGGGGGAGGGGGTATTAGGCCCAAGGGTATTTGGTAGGACTCCCCTGTGGGTATTGGGTGAGGGTGGTTGGGGGGCTTTGTGGTGGAGGGTATGTGGGTGATGGTGGCTTAACCCCTTAATAACTGTAGCGGTTAATAACCGCTATGGTGATTAAGGGGTTAGGGGACATTAATTTGGATGTTGTAATTCTTGTGTTTGTTTTGCAGAAGCGGATGGGGCATGGGCAGGATGAAGATGAGGATGGCCTTCATCGTGGCAGTGGGACATGGGTGAGTGCTATATGTATTTAAAGTCTTTATTGTTGTGTATGTATTGTAAATGGACAACTGCACTATTATCCATTTGTGGATAATAGTCATTCTGCCCATTACTATACTGTATGTTAGGGGGGTATAGGTGTTGTTGGGTATATATATATATATATATATATATATATATATATATATATATATATATATATATATATAATTATTTAATTATTTATTTAATTCGTTATTGTGGGGCTGGGGTGTTTTTTTTTTATTATTGTGGGTAGTGGGGGTGTGTGAAGGGGGCATTAGCCCCAACGGTGGTTGTTTAGGGCTTGCGGGTGGGTAGCGGGAGGCCTTAACCCCTTCAGGACCGTAGCGGTATTAACCGCTACGGTCGTGAAGGGGTTAAGTGCCCCCGCATCCCCCCCGCAAGTCCTAAACTCACACCCAGGGCCAAATACCCCCCTCACCCATCCCCGCTACCCACAATAACGCTGGCACGGTGGGTTAACCCCTTCATTGCCTTAGCGGTTAGCCGCTAAGGTAATGAAGTGGCTTTTAAATGCCTTTTTCCTGCCTCGGATGCATGCCGGGGGGCTCCGGTGCGGGTATCAGCTCCGGAGACCCCCGGCATCAATCACAGGCAGGAAAAAGGGCTGATTTTTCCTAAGTGTCGCCCTTGCCGATGCTTCTCCTTCAGCAAGTTGCCAACTTTAGTTGGCGGGCTGGATTGGCCATAAAATCTCCAATCTGGCCTGCCGATCAGCACCAAAAAGCTGATCGGGGCTTACTGAATTCAGGCGGGAAAAAAAAGTCCCGATAAGTGGCTTATCGGCAGCCGGGTGGCGAAATTTTTTTTTTCGGAAGAAAAGTTGCCGATAATTCCCACTTATCGGGGCTTACTGAATCAGGAGGGCAAAAAACGGCTATAAAATGCCGAAAAAACCTTATCGGGGCTTACTGCATGAGGCCCTTAATGTCAGAAGGGACGGAGTCATTGTATCAAAATTATAAACAATGTAACAAAAGTTGCAAACGTGCAATACAATTAGCAAAAATAAATAATGAAAAAAGGATTCCAATAGAAAGTAGGATTAACCCTAAAAAGTTATTTAAGTACCTTAATAACAAAACAATTAGAAAATAAAATACAGGACTCCTTCAGTGAGAGATGGGCAGGCATATTATTGGAAATAAGGAAAAAGCAGCGGAATTTAACAAATTCTTTGCCTCTGTATTTACCAGAGAAGAATCTATTGCAATAGTAGTGCCGCAGGAGGAAGCCAAAACCTATATATTAACGAACAATTGGTTAAGTGAGGAAGAAGTTCATATGCAGCCTGATAAAATTAATAAGCCACCTGGCCCCAATGGCATACATCCAAGAGCTCTTAAGGAGTTAAGTTCAGTATTAGCCAAACCATTACATGTAATATTCAAGGACTCCATTTCCACAGGGCTCAGAACCAAAAGATTTGTGTAAGGCAGACGTGGTGCCTATATTTAAAAAGGGAGCTAGATTTCAACCGGAAAATTACAGACCTGTAAGCATAACATCAATAGTGGGGAAGCTACTTAAAGGTTTAGTAAGCAATAATATTCAGGAATACCTAATAGAAAACAAAATTATTAGTAATAGTCAGCATGAATTTATGAAGGATAGGTCATGCCAAACTAACCTTATTAGTTTCTTTGAAAATGTAAGTAGGAATTTAGACCAGGTTAATGCAGTTGATGATGTCTGCTTAGATTTTTCAAAGGCTTTAGATACGGTGCCATACAAGTGGTTAGTGTACAAAATAAAGCAAATTTGCCTCTGTAAAAATATTGGACCTGGATTGAAAACTGGTGGAAGGACAGACAATAGAGAGTTGTAATAAATGAAACTTTTTCAGGTTGGGCTAAAATTGTGAGTGGAGTACCTCAGGGATCGGTACTGGGACCCCTGCTTTTTGACTTGTTTATTAATGACCTTGAGGTTGGCATAGAGAGCAAAGTCTCCATCTTTGCTGATGATACTAAATTGTGTAAGGTAGTAAAATCAGAGCAGGATGTAATTTCTCTCCAGAAGGACTTGGATAGACTGGAAACTTGGGCAGGTCAATTGCAGATTAGGTTTAATAAAGATAAAATGTAAGGTTATGCATTTGGCAACCACTAATAAATATAGTGAAGGATTTTGGAGTGATTGTAGACAGCAGCACCGAGACGGCGGCACCGAGAAGGGGGCCGCCATCTTGGATTTTGGTTCGCGCATGCGCAGAACAAGCGGGTGCGCCCGGCACGCATGCGCAGACCGCTGTCTGCACGCGCAGACCGTAGTTTGCGCGCGCAGACCATAGGCCGTGCATGCGCAGAACGGCGAAAACGCCGTTCTGTGCATGTAAAATCAGTGAAAATCGCCGGATCCGCTTTACGGTGATTTTCACTATACGGCGGGCCCCTGGAACGGAACGCGCCATATACCCGTGGCCCTGCTGTAGCTGCAAAGCCAAACAAGATCTTATCTTGCATTAAACGGACAATGGATGGAAGGGAAGTAAACATGATTATGCCCCTTTATAAAGCATTAGTAAAACCACACCTTGAATATGGAGTACAATATTGGGCACCACTCCATAGAAAACACATTATGGAACTAGAGAAAGTGCAGAGAAGAGCTACCAAATTAATAAAGGAGTTGGATCATCTGATTTATGAGGAGAGCTAGCTAAATTAGAATGGTTTACATTATAAAAGTGGTGTCTAAGAGGAGATGATAACTACTGTACTGCTGCGGCACAGTTTATTCGAGCATTTGCCCGTTCTGTGCCGCAGCAGTAGCCTGGCGCGCGCCCGAGTGTGACGGGCGCGCGCCGAAGCAGCGGAAGAGCGCCCTCCGATCGGGGCGCTCTCCCTACCGCTGCCGGGTCCGCCGGGTCCCCCGGAACCCCCTGCCGCTGTCCCGCGATCGCGGGACACCAGGGCTCCCTCGGGGAGCCCCTGGACACGCGTGCAGGGGGCGCACGCTCCCGATGACGCGTGACCGCGCGTCTATGACGCGTGACCGCGCGTCTATGACGCGCGGCACGCCGAGGGGCGGCCACTAGCAAGCCGGGAGATTTCCCGGCTTGCGGTACCGACCACACTTCAATAAAGTGTGTCGGTAGTGTATATACAAATTTATTCTGGGACAATACAAGGAGCTTTCAAAATAATTATTCTTCCCAAGGGCAGTACAAAGGACACAAGGTCATCCCTTAAGGTTGGAGGAAAGTAGATTTTACCAGCAACAAAGGAATGGATATAGTAAGGGCAGTTAAAATGTTGAATTCATTACCCATGGAGACTGTGATGGTAGATACAAGCGATATCTTCACAAAAAGGTTGGACATCTTTTCAGAAAGGAAAGGTATACAGGGATATACCAAATTAGTAAATATGGGATGGGTGTTGATCCAGGGAGTAATCTGATTGCTAATATTTGGAGTCAGGAAGAAATTTATTTTTCACCTTATGAGATATCATTAGATTATATTTCCCTGTGGCTTTTTGTTTGCCTTCCTCTGGATCAATATACTGTAAGCACAAATATAGCATAAAGTATCTGTCGTCTAAATTTAGCATAGGTTGAACTTGATGGCCGTACGTCTTTTTTCAACCTCATCTGCTATATAGCTATGAAATAACAATGTAAATGAATGTTGGACCTTTTTTGCTTTCTGAGGGTTCTGTGTAAGCAATGCATCTCCTGGTTAATAACGAGACACAGGCCATAAAAACACAGCATAAGCTAGTGGTAGTAAATACTGTAGCTATTGTTTTAGAAGTCATACAAATGTAATTATTTGGGGGGAAAAATATGTATGTCTATGGAATTACATAGACAGTTCAATACCTAATACCCCATGAAATTGAAGCAGTTACATTTTTCGTCCCTGCAACTATTGCCATCAATGCTACCAAGACTTACTGTACAGTATGTCTAAGTACCGATTCAGGAAGCCCCAAATCAACAATAGCGTATTGATACACTGGTATACTGTGTTATTGTGAAGTGGTTTATCAGCCTTTACCCCCAACCCTGCAAAACAATCGTTAAAAGACCTGCTAAATGTCAGTATTATAATGGATATGGATTTCATTAGCTATTCTATAGTGTATTCAGATTTTAGCTTGTTTAAAGTTGGCAGTGATTAAAAGCAACATAAACGTTACAATATTGTCCCCTTACTTGACCCTATGCATCATAAAGATTTGAATTAGCACTGTGTGTTCAAATGCTGTCACACTTGCAGAAAATGTATACTCCAAGGCTGCTTAAACTGGAAATAATAACAAAGGATTGTACTGTATAACACTGGTTAAATACTGGCTCCCCGGAGCCAACATCTGGTTCCGTTGAGGGAGGTTCTGGATGCATTCACACAGCCATGTAAATGTGTTTTGTTCAGGACACCTTTAATTGGCTGATGACTGATTTGGTGCAGAAATCTGGCATAACCTACAGTAGATTTTTTTTAGTAAATTGGGCCTCTGCAGAGAAATAATGCACATTCGTAGAAAGCCACAATTGGTCTTTCCCAAATTCCTTAATGCAAATTAAGTACAAACTTTTGCAAAATGACATACATTATACATAACAACATTCAAAGGATATTGTATAATATAAGAGCCACCTCGATGTAGATACTGTAAGACCCAGCAAAGGACTATCTATAGTATCTTTTTGTATACAATTTACTTGTTTAGTTCTGGGCATGAGCTTTAGGTGACTTAAATCCTATAACAGACTTGTGATTTGTTGTTGCTCTCATGCCTGTCTGTCTGTTTGAGCGTCTTCATGTATTGACTCTATGGTAAGCAATATTTTTCTTACATTTCTGGTCTTCGTATGGCAGTATAAGACATGTCCATAGTGTAGTTATTTATAAAAGTCTCCGGAATGCAATACTAGTGCAAAACAACATCAAGTTAATCAAATGCAATAAAATATTGCTAATATTGGAATATTTTTTTTGATAAAGCAGATGCTGTTTTTGTCCCAATTTCATAGGCAGGAGACTTTGGTAATTAGTCTACTTGATACTGTAGGTCATTTTACAATCCTATGGTATTCTATGGTATGTTGAAATATCTGTGAAATAAATGTGATCCATTTGTTTTCTTTACATATATTCTATGTATATATATATATATATATATATATATATATATATATATATATATATATATATATATATATATATATATGTAGAGGTATCAGTACCGTGTTAGCCGAGCTTCAATAATCAAAAAATAAATAGATGATACCGTTCTGTGGCTAACGAAATGCTTTTATTTGTGCGAGCTTTCGAGATACACTGATCTCTTCTTCCGGCGATGTTACAATGCTTGCTTCATTCATTGTAACATCGCCGGAAGAAGAGATCAGTGTATCTCGAAAGCTCGCACAAATAAAAGCATTTCGTTAGCCACAGAACGGTATCATCTATTTATTTTTTGATTATATATATATATATATATATATTGTTTACTATGTATTACACTGTAAAATTGTTCCAGTAGTGTTATTTTTAGAAAAATGCAAGATCATTTAGGAAATATATACACTGACTCTATTTTGACTGGAATGCCTTTTAACATTTTCATTGCTACTGAATATTCTCTTCTTGTATATGCATTATTTATAGTTATAATTGTCTTTCAATAGGGCGGGTCTTAAAATGTAATGCAAGGGAAGGTATTTTAGAGTTGATGGCCTGCGCTGCTTCCTTTGGAAAAAATCACCAATGAAAGCCTTACATGTTAGATAATGCTTTCCCTGTAAGAACGCTAACCTTCCCGTCAATCTGTCTACTGCTGTAACTGTACTATTGTATTTGTAACCACCTTGCCAATAATCATTAAGGATTGTGTTAATGGACTAGTAACACTACCACCACGGGCACCTTTGCTCTATCCTTGAACCATTCTCCTATGATCAGCAGTGAGTGCCACCATCAGCAAACCAAATGCTCACCAATGGCACAAGCAACATGAAAGCACCATAACCCTTTAAATAATCAGAGCACAAACAGTGCTTCTTAACCTAAGACGTAGACTTAGACAGCAATAAAACTGCAGTGTCTGTAAAACTAGATAACTTGGATAACACTTTGTTATTGTTTTCATCTACATGTAAGAGGTGCTATAATATATGATGAAATTATAAGCGCTGCATTTCAGGAGTTTTCATATATGGAACACCTATATGCTGTACTTTTATTGCATGAAGACTAGAATGATGCTCATTTTGCAACATTGTAGTATAGGCAAATAGGTTTATGGCAGTATCATATTGTCTTATAATGTTGCAACCAAACAGATGAGGATTGAGGACAGACAACCTCCGCTGTAACATTTATGACAAACTTGTGGCCCAGTATTATACCAAGCCATCACTAAGTCATTAACTTGGGTTGAATGGCCATTAAAACACAAATCACGCTGAAAATGGCTGAAAATGAAAGTATGCATTAGGCAATGATAACGTTCTGACAAATATTAAAAAACAATGTCACAGCAGACTTTTTAAGGGTCTAAAAGATGAAAATCTACTTATTCTATAAAGTATACCACGATTAGTCGCATCATTTTTTTTCAGATTTAGATATAATTGAACATTCCTCAGAGACCTTCCATTTACAGTATTTCTGCTTTGCTAACTTAAATAATGTTAATATGTAACTATTATGAACAAGGACTTAATTGCTGTTACACTAACTCAACCTGTAGACTACTAATGTAAATTAGAGTGGTTCAGATGTCCTAGCCACACTTGTTTGCAATTCCCTTTCTATTCACTTGGCTACATCACACAACACTTATATAAGCACATTCTTAAAATGGCTCCAGTGTTTAGATTTGTAGAAGGTGGTTGCAGAACAAAGACACTCTGTAGAAAGAAAAATAAGAAAACAATAGAAAGCAACATAGACACATTCAGTACATTGTATGAGTCAACTCTTCAATGAACAGACACATTCCAAAAAAGTTGTGTGTTAAATTATTATGTACAGTACTAAAGTTTTCCAACATCAGAGCTTTCGGAGATATTTCTCTGACAGATTATCAGTCACAATGTCAACCTTAGTAAACATAACTAAAATTCAACTATTCAACTATACCTCAAAAGGAATTTTAACTTGTATCTCCCAAATAGGCATGTTTGAATATGCCCCGCAGGTCACTTGGAGGGCAAGAAGTGGTGGAACATTATTTAAACACCCGTGATAGATATGAAAAGAAGACAATGTTCTTTTTTAATTGTATCACAGATGAACCCATTGAAAATGTAAACTACAACTTCTTATGAAGCATATTGTAACTCACTTCTACCCAGCCTATACATGTCATATCCTTTGTTAAGAAACACAACTATAATAATGGCAAACTTACAATTTAGCTACCAGAATGAATCTAATGGTGTATCCATTACTCTTCATAATTTATGACAAAATAACCAGATTGTGGAAAAAATTTATTTTAAAATGTTTTCTTTGTAAGAAAAAAAGCAGCTTTGGAAAAGTCCCCATGTCATGTAGATATCATTCGACAAACTTCATCCATTATCAGTAAAATCTTACAGCCATTATGTGACCCATAGCATCTGCTGTTTTATCATGCAATTAGGATTTCAAGGAAGTAAAACAGTCTATTTCATTATCAAGTAGAGAAAGAGGTACTGTGCTTAAGAAATTTGTTTAAGGAAAGCAGCATTGTTTTGTTTGAATTACTAGTTTAATAACCGGTGTGGCTAAAATTGAGTGGTTAAGACATCCTCAATAGATTTATTATGGAGCAATACTGTACATTAGGGGAATCCCACTGAATATAACAGGCTCAAGGGGAGATTCATTGAAATGTTTCTCAGTGCATTACATCTCTTTCAATTTTTAAAAAATATATATATTAAACAATGTTGGGATTGATATATTTATGCACTAGAAAAGCCATAACTGATCACTCCTTCCCAACCTGAAATAATTAGGCTCTAGTTAGTCAACCAAACATACCAAAGCCAATGTTTTACTCCTCTCAATGGTATTTGTAAGAATGAATTAGACATCAGGGACATAATCAGTAACCATTCCATTCTATATATCCCATTGTTAAGATTCTGTCTACAGATATCCACAAAGTAACATGGGCAGCATGGATGTTTCTAATTATATGCCTTGCCCCAATGTATAATACAGCCATAAAGTATAAGAATCTGCAAACATATTCTTAACAGCTTCTAATATTAATGAACAGCTTGGAGGAGTAGAATTTACAACAGCTGGTCCTTGTAATGAATGTCCTTGCTTGAAGTAGCCCTTCAATAAAATAGTAGGAATGTTCATATCAAATATGTTTTCACAGGGTTGTACATTATTACATTTTCTAAACGTTGCAAAGAAAGAATATGATGGTCACAAATGTTGTTTTCATTCAACTCTATACACTTACTATAAAGCAGGAAAAGGCATAGGAGAAAGACTTGTAAAATGACTTTGCAACATGTGCTTTATTATTAGTTATTACTGACTGAGAACGACACAGTATAACCTTCAAGCATTCCCTAATCCATATGATGGTTCATTCTCTCTGCAACTTTATTGTGTCTTCAGAATTGCAATCATAATTTTCATGCTACAATGTTTTCTGATGAATAAGTTGAATCATCTATAGTAGTAATAAATTAAGTAAGGCCATTTCTGAAAACTAATTAGGTGATCAACTATGATCCATAACTGGGAACCTAAAAAGCTGTCTTAGATGTAGTAAAAATTTTATGAATATGTCATGTAAACATTTTTTTGTTGTTTTTTTTTTACATTTAAAAAATTGGAAGCAAAAGGACAAATTCCTAGAAAGGCAGGAAGGAAACATGTGAAGACATGCATTATCGCAAGTTCTTGTATCATTTCATTATAGTTTATCCAATTTTAAGTAATGGTTATGGAAAATGGCCTTGAACGCCCTATGGTTTTTTTTTGTGGTTTTATTTTGTACTGTATGCTTAATTGTGAATTGTTTTCCTGAGAAAAGTCAATAATGTTTGATGGAAATATTTTCTTGGACTGTACAAATAAAAATAAGGCAGTTAACAAGATTGTCAGTTTTTGTGTATTTTTGTATCTTTTATATGTCCTTTGAGGCTCTAATGCATAAATAATCTCTGTTCTTCCTTGAACAGACAAGTGTACAGTTACTTTAACACTCTCACTGCACCAAATCCCAACACAATAAAGACTTATCTGCATATTATGACTTCAAGGTTTAGGGACACTGTAAAGCAGCATAATGCACATTCCAAGAGATGTCGTTTCAGAAGAAGTACATGTCTGTGATTAGTTTTTTCCAAGAGCCATGCCTTAGTGAGGAAGGACAATATGTCTTTGGTATCTCTTAGAGAAAGTCGCTGTAATATTGGTGGTTTCAGACCCAAACAAAATAATTAGCCTTCTGCAGCATCATTCCTTAATTTGGGAGGCAATGTGGATTCCAAAGTATGCACCTACTGGGCTCTGTTGGTGAGAAAACACTTCTACTTCGTTGTAAGAGTCAAAGCTCTTAAGAGAATATTGTGCTTTTTTTTAAATTCAGATGAAGTCAACTGAATTCATTACGGAGTTCATCAAAACTCATTTATTTTTTTCTCTAGTCCATTTGATCATTGTTTCTGGTGAGCGGTACAAGAATATTAATTTGGCATACAGGTCTTCTTCAAGTTCCAGTTCGCCGGTCTCTCGTACTAGGAAAATGTCTGTGCACAACTTCAGGATACGGTCCACATTTGGTAGCTCTTCAAACATGATTGAGTGTGAAATTCCACTGAAGAACTCACGCACAAACTTTCCTATCACCAGTACCACAGAGGCATACAGTCCCATTATTCTGCAAGGTAAAGAAACCATACATTATATTAAACCTACATACATCTTACCTGTAAATGTCACCTGTACTATTGGCCCCAATGACAACATGCCGTGGTACAATAGAGCTCAGGATACCACAGGCAACCAATGGCATTCCACAATATCATGCTACAAAGGCATATTGACTGAGTCACATCAATAGTGTGTAATACAAAATGGTAAATACTTTTTTTGTGTTTAATATATTCTCATCTTTTTATTGTGAGAGATTATTCAAAATAAATTACCAATGTTCCCGGATTCTACTGTGACAAGTAAAATAAGTATTTTGTATTATTTAAAGATTTACCTTTATTTCTCTTACACGTTAATCTTCCCTTTAAGACACAGGTATTTTGCAATACATCATCTTGATCAGAAGAAACACGTACTGTATATGCTTATTCATTACTCTGATAATTGCATCTGCATATTGCTATATTCATTAAGCAAGGGGTGCGCAAACTGGGGGGGGGGTGGGGCGCAAGAGTTTTTTTAGGGGGGGGGTGCGGCATTTACAGAGGCCTTGAGCGCTAACATAAGGCATTTAAATTAAATTCTGGGGACCGCGTGAGGCCTCTGTACTCTATCTTACCATGACTCAGAAGACGCGTTGCAGTGGTGACGCAGTGTCAAATGACGCTGACGGGTCGTATGACGTCACATGACCCGCGGCATCATTTTTCACCACATCGCCATAGCAACGCGGCGTCAAATAACCCCACGGCATCATTTGACGCTCTAAGAAAGCAAGGGGAGGCGCGAACATGGGAGGCGTGCCGGCAGGGGGGTGCAGCGCCAAAGGTTAGCGCACCGCTGCAGTTAGCTCTTACCGTATAGCATGTCCAAACCATGCATAAACTGTCCCAAACTATAACCGCTAAGGTAATTAAGTTGTTAACTCATCCCTGTGTGTGTCACATTTAAAGTGTCTGCAGAGTTAATTTTGGAGTTATCATCTCTGGATGTTTTCTTTCTATTCTTTAATCACGGATGCATTTTGAATATCTGGATTAACATTCTGATTCATTTCTTCAAACAGGTATGTTTCTGTGAGATGAATTATCCTATAAATCAATTGCAGCAGAATTTAAAATCTAATTAACTATTTGGGAATGTTTCTGTGAGCTGATTAGGCAAATCCCTCCCTTAATTGTTAGTCAAATGCATGTGATCAGAATACGTAAGACCGTATATCTTGGCTGTGAGCCATATGGCTGTATGTCACATTTAAAGTGTCAGCAGAGTTAATATTGGAGTTGAAATTGGACGTGAAGATTAGAGGAAGATCTGGACTCTGCCCTACAACAACAACTATGCAACTGTGAGCACTTGACATTCTATATGCTATGATTATTTGTACGCTTCCCATCCTCCAATAATTGGGAAGTCTCTCCTCCTGCATCTCACTATGCCCTCCCTATTGCTTTTACTATTTACTGTTTACTGTTTCCTCACTCCTTTGTGAACATCTCTGTTCTCTCCAACTTCCCCACTCCCCACTGCACCATTATTTATACACCCCTCTCCCAACAACTTCTATACTCCTCAATAAAAAACACCCACACAAATCCTCTATTCACAACCTCTATCTACTCCTTCCTGCTGCTGGGGATCTTGTGGCCAGTTTTTCCGGCAGACAGGAAAATTGTGATTCACAATTTGGGGCAGGGATTTCCTTTCCAATTGTCTGATTTTGCTGCGCTTATTGTATTATTATAATTCCCTGTACTGTATTCTTTGTGAATCGCTGAGTACACTTTTGGCGCTATATAAATAAATACATACAATACAATACAATCCCGCACAGCCTAACCACCCACCCCAGGTTAACTACAAGCTTCACCCACCCCCTCTACCACCAACAAAGCAGTTCCTGCTATTTAATCCCTTCTTTACCTTAGCGGTTAGCCACTAAGGTAATGAAACTTGGCTGTAATTTAATTTTTATTACCTAGGATTGAATCTGGGGGTCTCAGATGCTGAAATGAATGTGGGTCCGCTCCGGAGACCCCGGATTCAATCCTATGTAGTAAAAATAAAAGAAACTCTGTCATATGCGAATCGCGATTCCGATCTCGACACCCTTTAGGTGATAAAAAAAAAATGCAAGTGTTTAACACGCGATTTGCATATCAGAGCTTTGTGAATAGCAGTTACTGGCAAAAAATGCAAGTTTGGGCATTTTTTCAGCTACCACACGGGTTATAATAACAAAAGTGATAACGCTCCATAAAAACCCATTTTCAAGTGATTTTGCCTCGTAGCTTTGTGAGTAGCTACACATGCAAAATCACTGGAAAAGTGCACTTAACCAGTGTTAAGTCACTGATCGAAGTTTAGTAAATAGGCCCCCGATAGACAGAGATTGTTGTAGATATGGTGTTTCTTGTTATACATGTAAATGTGTTTAATGCTGAAACTCGATGCTTCAATCACAAAAGGATGCCACAGTAACTTACTGCATGGTAATTGATAATGCTGTTTTGCAGGTGAAAACCAAAATGTCCTTTTTTGTGGGGATAAAACATGTTACGCCTACTGTAGGTTATAATGATTGCCTGTCTGTTAAAAAAAAAGTTACATTTGGTCATATGTTGGACCAAAATGGGACATTTGATCGCAACTATCTCGCCGTGACCAAGTACCCACTGGCGTTTGGCCTTAGATGGACCCTCTGCCGTAGCCGCTCTGCCGCTGGACACTCAGCTACCAGCCGCTTCTACTATAAGGTACTGTAAGTATTAGGGTATGGGGTTAACTTTAAGGGTTTTATTGGTTAAGGTAGAGGGTTAACTTTATGAGTTTTAGCGGTTAGGGCAGGGGTGCGCAAAATGGGGGGGGATGGGATTTTTGGGGGTGTGGCGTGGTATATGCCGGGGGACCGCGCGAGGCCTCTGCAACCTAAACTTACCGGGATTCAGCCGGCTTCTGGATGCGCCGCCACGGCAACACGGTGCCAAAGGATGCCGCGGGGTCATGTGACGCGTCGTCATGTTAACGCACACCAAATGATGCTGTGGGGTCACATGACGTGATATCACATGACCTGCAGTGTCATTTGACGCCGGTTCACTGGAAAGGGGGGAGGGGCCGCGAGCACTGGGGCTGGCAGGCAGGAGGGCGCAGCGCAGAAACTTTGTGTACCCCTGGATTAGGATACGGGGTTAACTTTAAGACTTTTAGCAGTTAGGGTAGGGGGTAACTTGAGGGGTTTTAGAAGTCAGCGGCCAAGTGTACCTGCGGCAAGGTCACTTGTGGCTAAATGCCGACGGTTACTTGGTCGCGATGAAACAGCAGCAACCAAATGTCCTAGACTGATGTTGGACTTCACTTTATGAACGAAGTATGATTTGTTGTCTCATGTCATCGTATTAAAAACTCTTTAAATGAGGAATCAGAACAAATGCTGTAGTTGAGTAATATAATCCTCTTACCCATAGCCTGCTAAAAATCCAAGACTAGGAGGGCTGACTTTATCACTAAATACACATAGCTCTATGCCAGTCTTTATACGGAATCTCTTCTCAGGTTGACCAACAACCCACCACTCTCGAACTCCTGCAGGGGTGGTTTCTCTGTTTAGTGAAACAGTAATGTTTACAAACTCTCCAGCTGTTGAAACATAAATAAGAGTGATTAAGTTGAAATGAATACAACAAAAAAATAAATAAAACAACCGTGATCTATTCTGTGTGATATGGCGTAGCCAGACAAGATGTCTAGATCCACATCACATACAGTATAACAAAGTGAAGTCGCGTGGGAAGGAAGTATAGGCGGTGCACTGCTCCGTGAAAAAAAATAAGGCTGGATCGCTTTGAGTATTAAAAAATGATTTATTTGGCCATAGGCAAAAAAGTACAAAAGAGGGATAACCCCACAGGTAAACTCTGACGCGTTTCACTCGTAGTCACGCTTTATCAAAGAGTAATGTCCCTTTGTCTATAGGGAGCTATATAGGAGACAAAACCGGATGTGACGTCAGTTCAATGTGCAACCCCTGGTATTCCTCTTGAAGGGAGAAGCAAATGCTACCAGGGGAGAAATGGAGCAGCGACACCACCGGTTGAAGTCCTCATGACGTCACCAAAATCACGAACATTCAAGATAGTAATTACACTAAGATATCATGGGAGAAATACATGAGTATTGAATTATAACCAATGTATGGTCTCAACCAGGATAATCTTACAGTATAATTAAACAGTTTACATTGTAAACATAACTGAATATAAAAACAAAGAACAAAAAAATGTGTAGGTTAACCCATAAATGCAAGAATTAAGCAAACTTTAGCATATATAGATACAAATTTAAATTCAAGTATAAATTTATAAATTTAGACATATTATTCATATACAGAAAACACAATTCAAGAAATACCCTTTTAAGAGCAAATAGTGGACACCCCAAGTCCTTACTTACAGGTACAGTAAACCAAAAGGACAATTCTTGAGGCTTAGACGCATATGTTCAAATTCTGTAAATTGTATTAGTCAATCAAAAGAACTGGCCTCAAGAATTGTCCAGAGAGGATATAGGGAGACTAACATACAACAGGTCTTTGAAAATGCATTTTTAACAGTAAGATCCGATCTCTTGGAGAGCAAACAAAGACTTACATTGGAGAAGCTGCAGGATAGGTTTTGCTGTAGAGTCACTTGGTGCTTTGATGTACCAGGGATATATGTGTTCTAGTATCCTGAGGGAAACAGAGCAAACAGGTTTTCAAGCACCAATGACCTCCACAATTATATTATTATCCAGTCTTGTTTTACAAGCGGGACCCATCATTTTCTCTTCAAAACAGGTTCTATACAAATGTTTTGGTCAATGTTAAGGTTTCCTTCCATTGTCACATGGAGATTTACTGTATGGGTGTACTGTACCTTCCCCCCATGTGTGCCAATCTCAAGGATCTACCATTACTATTATCCATCACGGAGTGGCTTGGTCCAGAATAATGTTCTCACTTTTATTGCAAGGTGGTTCTTCCCATTACTTTCAGACATTTGAGATCATACTGTATCTTCCTTTTCTGCTCTTCTTGTATCAGTTGCCATTTTTCTGGTAATATTATTTTGTATCTGTGCCTCACTCTATCACAGCTTCTTTCTTTTATGCTAACAAACGATTTTGTGTCACCTGAATCTTACACTAAAGCTTAAATTTACATAGTATTCTGTACTTAATATCTAATTATAAATGTATGTATTCAATATAAATTCAGTTTCTTTTCATATGCCCGGAAGAACATTAATCCTCCACAATGGTTTTATCTGTCTTGCTTATCTATAATGTTGCCGTGCCTGATGCTTTTTTAACCTTACTTAACTACAGCCTGGTTCCCTTGAACTCCATGTGTATACATATCATCACATGGCTTATACAGATGTGGTCAGACTTACTGTTTTCGGTGTTGTGATATCGATACCATTCCGATTGCACCACCAAAAACAGAAAGGATGCTTCTGAAAAGCACCCCTGCAGCATTAATCCTATGCTGAATTCAGAACAATAACCCCAATACCTGATCTCCGTTGCTCCTGTATGAGCAAAAAGAGAAGAGGTATGGGGGTTTCACTCCTGTTACCCATACTTGATGTCCTCTGCTCCACATGCTGTCTTCACCCGCCTGCAGCCATTTCCAGCAATCCCTCTCCCTGCTCCAGCACTGTCCAACTCTCTCATGACATAGATGACCGAATATAGGTATCTACATCATGAGGGGAAATACTATAGGACCATATTCGATCATCTAATTCATCAAGGGGGACAGGATATTTAACATTGTCCAACCCCCTTCATGACGTAGATGACTGAATATGGTCGTATGGTATTCCCACTCATGATGTACATACCAAAATTTGTTCACCTACGTCATTAGGGGGTTGGGCAGTGCTGGAGCAGGGAGAGAGTGAATGCTGGTAACTGCAGGCGGGTGAAGACAGCGCGTGGAGCAGAGGAGAGCAGGTATGGAGATTATTATACAAGTAGAAGCTTCGACCTCCCACAGGGTCAATCCTCCCGGGCAGAAATGGACTCTGTCCCCAGCGCCGCTGACTTTTGTTTGTTTGTGTGCGGTGCCGGGGACAGTAAGTACGGCCTCATCTGTATGTATACTTAATATGAAAGGCATACAGTCCAAATGAGCTAAGTGCACATAGAGGTTTCCTATTTACATGTACATTACTGGGATGACATCAAAGCAATTCTGGAAATAAAAAATTCTGCTTTTTTTGTGCATTGAATTTTCAACTTTTACTACCACCAAAAAATCCTCCAGGTACAAGGTGGAGTAAAGTGTCAAGGCTAACAGAAAGGACGAAACTTTTTCTTATGGGACTAATTCCATCTAGTCTGACGTGGTCAATTGGTCAGTTTTCATCCGAAACTCACGATTGACTTCAACAGGAAATTGTATTTGAAAATGGACTGAATTGCTGCATCGGACTATATACAATAAAGCCTTATGGGCAGTGGCGGATTTCCCATTAGGTCCGGACCTAGGTGGCAGAATTTTGGGGCGGCATGTGCAATCGGCACTTGCCAGCTGCTCATGCACATGTGCGATCGGCACTTGCCAGCTGCTCATGCACATGTGCGATCGGCACTTGCCAGCTGCTCATGCACATGTGCGATCGGCACTTGCCAGCTGCTCATGCACATGTGCGATCGGCACTTGCCAGCTACTCATGCACATGTGCGATCGGCACTTGCCAGCTGCTCATGCACATGTGCGATTGGCACTTGCCAGCTGCTCATGCACATGTGCGATCGGCACTTGCCAGCTGCTCATGCACATGCACGATCAGTACTTGACGTCTTCGCACATGATGTTACACAACATCACATTGCCATGGCAACTGGATGGCGCAGCGCTGGAGAGGAAGGGCGGAACCAGGAAAGTGCCTAAGGGCGGCATTTTTAAAAATCGGACACTGCTAATGGGGTAGCTTCTCAGAGGTCGGTTAATGACTTAACTTCAGTTAATATATCATTAAGTGCTAACAGGGATCCTCAAAGCTCAGTAACGATTCGTTAAGTGCGGTTTTCAGCCGTAACGAGCCCCTGCATTAGGATAACGGACGTTAGTGTTAATGATATGCAAAAGAGGTGTTCCCCCCTAACTAATTAATATCCACAGAGCTCCGTTATAGTAAACGCTGGGATTTAACGTTACGTTAGTTAGGTCACAGCTAAAGGTGACGTTACTCCAATCCAGACCCTGAAAACATAGTACAGTAGGTCTTTTACAGGGTCTGGATAAGTGTAAGACCACAGTTATGTATAATTTAACAAACATATTGCTATTTATAGGGTTTTTTTCCTCTCCTCTTCTATTTTTGAACTTTAATTAATCACCTATTCAGGGTCTGCATGGAGGTAACGCCACCTTTGGGTAAGACAGGCTTAATGCCATGTTATTTCAAGCAATGTAAGGCAGTGCTAACTTCAGGTGCCATTAAGACTATGCTAATGAAATAACTAATGGCCGTCGGTTTTGCATATATTTAGCTTTGTGGATACCTGTCAAACTCCGGTCATGTTAGCAGCCCAGATTTAACAGAGCTCTCAGGATCTTCCTGTATGTTCGTTACACGCATAGGCAGAAGATGGTGCAAGGTTGCAAAATAAATCCGTTGCTTGTGTATAAAAAGGAAGGAAGGTAGTGGAATATTCGTTGAAAATATGCAAGCAATGCAAGTTTTTTAATGCATCATACGAAGAGAAGAAATGTAAAAGAGAAAAAAATAAAGCTTACACTGTTGCTGACTTTGTTGTATTCATCATTTCAGCAAGTTGCATCCGAGTCAATTTTGGCAATTGAACTGTATGTTTATCAGCTGTTATCTCTGCCTTAGCTCCAAGACTCAAATTTCTATCAGGATGAGCATAGAAGAAAACAGACATTAAACATTAATATAAGTGTTGTTTCCTACAAGTCATTTAAGATATCTTTCAGAGTTATGTAAATGTAGTTCTGAAAACCCAACTTTGTAAAACCACATCGACAAACTTCATGGGACACACAAATTCATACTGCTTTTGTTAATAACTACTTTATTCCTTATGGCGAAATGTGAAAATAATGCAACATGTTTTTTTTTTTTTTTTGCAGAAAAATCATAATGACTGCTGCTGTTTTTAGGAATACGCAAACATACATTTTTCACATCAACATTTCTCCAATGTGGAAAACTACTAGATCCTTTCATAATTAACTATTCAATCAGAATGAAAAAGGTACAAAAATGTATTTGGACCTAGAAAAATGGGGTCCAAAAATGACGTGCCCCTGTGTAAAATGATTAGGTTTCCTATATGCGTAATAATTAGTGAGCACTAAATAATTTTAAGTGTTATATCATTACCACATTTGTTGTCATATTCCATGTTTCCATTAATCTGAAATCTACTGTATGTACAAAACATTGTATTTTTCAAAATTGAGTGTGTTCAGGCCATGCATATAGCATAATAAAGTCTTTAATCAAGTATTGTGTCTGGATTATTCTTTCTTATTTACCAATAAATATGATTGGAATATTGGAGAGAAAAGAGTAAAGAACATTTAAATACCAAAAATTAGTAAAAAAAAAAGAACAAATATTTTTTTTCTAACTTAAATCTGGATGTTTTAGATACACCTAAAAGTAATTCTTCCAGCAACAAGAATCCAATACAATCAAAACATCACTCACTCAACCCCTCCTTTTGTCAAGATCGACTAAATTATTAAAAACATAATTTGCAAATCAATAACCCCCAAAACAAAGTGCTAGAAAACAAGATGTACTGTATTCATAAAATGTGGATAGTTAAAGCAGAAAAACATGAAAAATATAATGATTTAAAAAAAAAAAATTCTGTAGTATTAGATAATACAGTCTGCATTTTTTGAAAATTCATAAAGTCGTTTATCATTATTTTTTTTAATGTACTGATCATTCTTTGGTTGCTACAGCAACCATTTAGAAAGTCAAATCCACTTCCTCTTTTAAAACAGGCTGTGAAATACACCTTTCTTTAGCTCTGCCTTTTGGCAACAAAGTATCACAAACAGATCGGTTGCTGTGTTCCAAAAATCCAACTGTCTTTTGCTCTGAAAGCTGTAACAATAATGTATTACACTTGGTAATATAATGTTACATATCAGCTGCAGCATTTCACAGACTGCAGCACACAGAAGGCGGCCATTTCGTTAGGCACACAATCAGGATTTTGACAGATTTAGAACAGGAGCACCAAACAATTGCCAGCTTAGGTAAAAATGTGGCCTCATACACTGTAACATGCTTTACATATACAGTACAAATAAGAAAAAAAGGAGGAATGTAGTACTGCTGGTTTCAATTTTAGATAAAATAGCTGTTAATTGTGCATACAATGTCTGTGCTTGCAGGTTCAATAATAACATTGTTATATAACTATTATACACAATTGTTATATTATTGTGGGTAGGATATGGATATGTGAGCTGTGTCTTTAATAATTTGATCCAATATATATATTTTTTTATTAAACATGAACTTTTATTTTGATGTGGAAATTCTGTATTATAGCCACCAAGTTTTTTTTTCTTCTGTGAATTTATTAACATTTTTCATCTTTATATACTATATTATCGTAAAAGACAATGAACTTTGTAGGGACTTTCCTGAATATTTTTTTTATATATAAATATATATATATATATATATAATGTACCTCTGCATACTCCAATAAATTACAAGTGAGAACTCGTATTCCATGTCCATTAGTCCTTTTATCATCATCTCTCTACTGGGAGGGCTGATGGTCCATAAAGAATTTGAATTCCCTTCAAGTTCGGCTACGGTGATATCTTCTTGTCCATATCCCTCAAGAAACTGCAGGGCACGCTGTAATATTACAAGATGTTATTGCAAGAGAACATAGACTATCTTATCACCTTTACATTCCTCTATCTGGTCTGCCATAGTAAGCATAGCTCATGCAAGTATACAAGTGGTGATGTATCAGGGCAAATTTGGGGCAAAATGTATACAAGCAGAGTAATTTTTATATGTATAAAAGTTTTTCGCTTTAATTATTTTATCTTTTCTTTGCGTTAAAAAAAATCAGCTAAGTTTGAAGTCGTGTAAACTTTTTGGGTAAACAATATGCGCCACACGTAGGAAACTCTTATATTTGACACACAGGGGAAAAAAGATACTTCCCTCTGCACATTCTTTATGTTCATACATCTCTCTCTAAATGTCAGAAATGGGGGGCAGAATTAATACTGAAATGTAAGCAAGTAAATAATAATGGCTAACAATGAGATTTGCAGACACCTTAGTCTTCAAAAGCTTTGCTCCATCTAGAGTGAAATATGTTTTTTCTGGACGTTTATAGCTTATGCTTATTAAGTAGTTTTCTGCTATAGAACTCCATGCGTGCTAAAAGACACTGTACAGCCCATCCAGTGCAATGGTGTTTTCTAGCGCTGGATAGTGTCTTATGGATACTTGATACATATACAGTAGTAATCCAGATAAAGGTGCACTCAAGGTACCAGGTTACAAAATTCACGCGTGTGCAGCAACCACAGTCCCGCTGGAAGCGGAACCTCCAGTGTCATAGGAATAGAAATAGAGGCCCTCCACTGGTCTTCCAAAGGTTATACATTTATTGCACAAGGATCGTTTCGGTCTGCTTGCAAACTTTTGTCTTGACGAAGGTTCTCAAGCGGACCGAAATGTTGATGCTTCTGCAATTTTCTATTCCTACTTGACACATATAGCCAGAAATCTTACTCTGTAAAATACTATTGTGAATATATTCCCTTCATACAGCTGATAAAACACTGCAAAACATCACAGAAGAAGCAAACTGTAAAAGCTCGCAAATTCTGACACGTATTTATAGGTTGCTGGTCAGTGAATACTGATACAGTATTACTGATACTATACAACACAACAGCGACTGCATCTCGACTCGGCACTAACGAACAGAAAAGTACATTTGACTTGAATCGCCCGCCCCTTGGAATCGACTCTCACACTTTATTGAATAAGCTCCATTTTGGGAAAACTGGAAAGTATCAGCCAGGCCATGTATGAACTTTACTTAGGTTCAAAATGTTGACCTTACTTTCTCGTCTGTGGATTTATGATGAAGAAAAATTTCCCATCACAAAAAAAGGAAGGGATATTTAGTAGCTGTTCAGGGCCTGCTCTTAGGGCATATTCAGGGCAAAAGCCATGTAAAAAAAATAATCTTCCACCACTCAAGAACTAGGCACCAGCCAGCTAATCACATGCTAGGATCTTAGAATGTGTTGCAATAAAAATAAAGGTTAGCAAAAAAAAAAAATCTTATTTCATTGCTGGTCCCTAATCAAATGATTTATTTTCTTTTGTACCTAATGAGCTTTGGTAATAATTCATGGCTCTACTACCCTCTGGTGTACTTGATATTACTGTACCTGAGTTTTAAATTAAAGTAACCGCTTTACTCAATGTTAATCCATAACACATTACCTGTGCATGCGTGTCATTTTATACCGTAAAAGAGAAAAGCATACAAATGTTTATATACAGTACCATATTAGTGTGTCACCTATTGTAATAGTAATCTAGCAATATTGCATATATTGAAAATACTGTAATAATAATAACTTTATTTCATATAGAACCTTGCTTCCATTGGGACTCAAAGCGCTTCACAATTACAGTAGAGTGCAGTACACAGCACATACGAATTTTTACAGACACAGTTTTTACCCCATAGAGCTACAATCTATATTCTGGTGCCTGGGGCACAGGGAGATAAAGTGACTTGCCCAAGGTCACAAGAAGCCACATAGTGTCATTGTTATGAGTCAGTGTCGTTACTCACTGAGTCACTCCTTCTCCCTGTAACATGTACTATAGGAACTGAATTAGAATAGCAGTTAAACTTGTACTTACTGTATTGCCCCTAAAATGTCTCCGTAAAGAATTGAATTCAGTGCCATTTAATTCTTTAAGCTGGTTTTGTTGAGCACTCATGGTAAAAATAGGCTGCAAGAGAAACACGTAACTTCAGAAAACTGGGTATTCACATTAAACATAGTGCATTATTAACATTAATGCTGCTTTGAGAGCAGATAAGACAGTTTATAAAAAAATAAGAGCCAACATAAACTTAAGCCTTTAAGCACATGGTAATAGGAATGCTACATCATAACATAGTTTATGTGGTATAATGCGAGTATGACATTTTATGGCTTGAATATTTTCGAAGTATTCTTCTTTGTAACATAGTCCCTATGACATGTAGTGAGTATTTTTTTAAGGGGGTTATTTTAGCACATGATGTGAAGTTATTATTGAGTATTCTGCCATACGTTAAATGACAAACTAAGAAAATGTGTATTCTTTATGGCAGGGGCATGCAAACTTTTTATGCTGCCCCCCCCCTGCCTGCTCTGCCAGTCGCCCCTCCCCTCCTTACCTCGCGCGGCGGGGTCGTGTGACGTCACGTGACCCGAAGCGTCATTTGACGTCACATTACCATGGCAACTGTGACGTCACATGACCCGCGGCATCATTTGACGCTGCGTTGCCATGGTCACGCGTCCAGGACCCGGCTGAACCTTGGTAAGTAGAGGTTGCAGAGACCTCACGCGGTCCCCCGGCATTTAATTTAAATGCTTTGGGGAAGAGCGCGGAACCTCTGCAACTGCCCGCACCCCCCCAGACAAATCTCTCACACCCCCTGGGGGGCGCGCCCCCCAGTTTGCACACCGCTGCTTTATTGCATGAGTTGTACTGTAAGTCAGCAGATATATAAATAAATATACACATCAGGGCCGGCGTGATGGCGGTTCCATCGGTGCTTGTGCACCGAGCACCACTTTTACAGAGGCCCCGTGCTCTCCACCACAGCAATTAAACTGATTGCTGGGGGAGAGGGCGAGGCCTCTGTAACTGTCTCTAACCTGGTCCGGCGACATCTCCCGGCATCACCTCCTGCAGAATCCCGTCATCATGTTACCATGATGTCAAATGGCATCATGTTGCTATGACAACGTGCCATGACATCACGTAATGCCAGAGAAGGAGATGCCGCGCCGGACCAGAAAAGAGGCCCTAAGAAAGCCCCTGCACCGAGTCTTCAAAACTACAAGCCGGCTCTGTATGTGTGTGTGCGTGTGTGTATGTGTGTGTGTATATATATATATATATATATATATATATATGTAGCCAGGTCACCCTTTGCCCCCTGCGACCTCCCAGGGAGCCTCCTTGGCCAGGAGCGATGTCGGGTACTGCTGTAGGCCAGCGGCAGACCCGACGGCCATCCCAAGGGTGGGGGCCGTTGCAGGGAGTAGTGCTCTGCCTCCGCGAGCGGGCCGGTTGCCGGGGACGCGATCGGGCCGTCGCTAAGGCCGCAGTCGTGTCTCTAAGGTCCCGGCGGCCGGCGAAGAGGGCGCCGCCATTACCCGGCCACTCGCGCCTGCGCAGTGATCGCGCAGGCGCAAGGGAGCCCCGTGAGTCAGGTAGGCATCGCACTAGTGTAGGAACAGGCCAGGAGAGTCGCGCGAGAGTAGGGATAGAGAGGGAGATGTTGTGGCGGCCATTAGGGGTCAGTGTAAGCACAGGGAAGGCGCGCATGCGGCCCGAACGTTATTGCAGGTGCCTCGGGACTACAACTCCCATGAGGCTTAGGGCCAAGCACACCAGGTGCATCAGTGTGGCCAATGAGGGCCAAGGATCTGCAGAGGGAGCAAGTGGATACATTTGGCGGGCTTGGAGCTACGTGGCAGTCAGAGACCGGAGCAGCCCAGGAAAGGAGGTAGGGTACAGGAGTCAGGGACTCCCTGTACTAGGCCAGCACCCCCAGGGCCCAAGATAGCTCAGCTCCCCAGTAAAGTGAGTGTTGCCAGGGACATCCCTCAGGTTAGGGACCCTGCCACTTACATTAGTGGGAGCTGGGAAAGAAAGGTTAAAGAGAGTTGGAGTCAGGGAGCTGTGAGGGAAGGAAGGGTGCGGGGAGCGAGTGCAGCTCCTGCCCCATATAGGTACCCACACCCCAGGTAGGCCCCAACTCCCCACTAGCTTAGTGGGTAAGTGCTTAGGGAGGCCCAAGATAGGGACGCTGCCCTTAGTGTAGAGTGCTGCCTTGTCAGAGTCACGGCTGTTAGTGCTGTGAGGTCTGACAGGCAGGCACCTTGTTGCGCAGCACGTTAGCTGCCAGCATCCAGTGAGCTACAGCTTGCTGCTGTAGGCGCTGGGACTCGTTAGGTATTAGTAAGTACAGTCAGGGCTGGGAAGAGTTAGGGGAGTGGGGCAGGTTATTAACCCCTGTTAGGCCCCTAGGAGTTTTCCCCAAAGCCACTTTAGGTTGCTGTACTACAGGGACAGGCCCTAGGTTAGGGTTCCTGTCACGTTAGAGTCAAGTGTTAGTTAGGGACTCAGCAGACGCTGCGGTTCCTGTGAAGCGGTTCGGACCCACGTTGGGGTCCACAGAGATTATTCCAGAGTGAGACCGCCCTGGCGGTCCGCGTGCAAAGGAGTCCGGTGTAGGATCAGATGGAACCATCACACGACTGATCCTTTGTGAAGCCAGTTGGAGATCCGAGCACGGGAGTGCTCGGCAGGTACTATCTACTACACAAGTGCACCAACGGGCCCTTAGTTTAATAGTGACTGCGCAGTGACCCATTGACTCTCTCTGCAAGAGTGCGGGACATTGGGTGGGGTTCTTTGGACACTGGGTGGGATCACCTGGTGTTGGGGAAGCGTCCTGCTGGACGTCGCAGTAAGTGTCTCCTCGAGAGAGAGGGACACCTGTTCTGATATGTTATGTGATACCTGTCATGATGTGTTATATTCTGTTCCTAAGTAAATAGTATTAGTTATTATATATCTGTGTGTGAGTATTGATTATTAGTAATTGTCCTGCGAGGAACCACTCCCCCTCTGGTGGGAGCCATCGCAGGTGGAGGCGCTGCATCGTTGTAAGTGAGTACCCCTAGTATAATTGCCCCCGGTTCCCCGTGGCGGAAGCTCAGCCCTCCTGCGAGCCAACAGGTAATGCACCACACCTATGGTAACACCGTATGTTCCTTGCACCCACATCAGATCTGCGATTGGGGGGGGGGGAATACCCGTTACATATATAAACTCCAGCCTGTTTATTTGTGCTATCCAGTATTAGAAAAACAGATGTACTTTAAACTACAATGTAAGTTCTCTCTGCTATTTCTTACCTGATAACCTCCAAGAGTTATTGTAATGGATACATCTAGGGGCTTGTTAGTGACACCAGCAACTGATTTAATTAGAGACATGAAGAGCAGGGGGAACCACACAATGCAAATCAGAAGAACCACTATCATGCCGCCCATCCCATACTTCACAACTTTCTTCTTCTTCTGACCTCTTGGCTGAGGATACCTCTGCATTAGGAATAGAAATATTGTACAAATCAGGGACAGAATCTTTTCCCCCAAAAAATGCAAGTAGAAGCAGTGTGTTCTTTTATTCTATCATACTGTACTATAGGCTTCAGAAAAGAATGACCTAGGCTCTTATTCCATCAACTGCAATAGTGCCAAACTGGTACTATCGTACGGAAGGCCGCATTGACGCCAAAGGGGCTCTCTATGTGCCAGAGTAGGGGAGTTCAACTCCAGTCCTCAAGACCCCACAATAGGTCCAGTTTTCAGCATATCCCTGCTTCAGCACAAGTGGTCCAACTCCCCCCATGTCAGGTTTTCAGGATATCCCAGCTTCAGCACAGGTGTCTTAATCAGACACACAGTCAAAGACTGAGCCTCTGATTGAGCCACCTGTGCTGAAGCAGGTACTGATTGAGCCACCTGTGGCTGAAGCTAGGATATCCTGAAAACCTGAGCTTGGGGGGGGGGGGGGGCTTGGGGATTGGAATTGAGCAACCTTGTGCTATAGCCGATTGGTGCTATTTGGACTTCCCAGAAGAAGGGCCATAAAACTAAATCTCAAATCCCTAAAGGAACTTAACATGCGCATGTTCATAAAATATCCGTGTCACCCAGCAAAATACATTTACTCCGTTTGGTAAATAAAACAACATTTTTGAAAGAATTTGTGAAGGTTAAAGTTTGGTAAATGTAATTCGTTGAAAACCACACCGGCTTTAAAGCATAAGTAAAAAGATGCCAGTGTGGAGCCACGGTAACGTTGTGTTTATTATCTGACATTTCAAAATAATGCTGGTACTCTACATTCCTTACCTTTTCTGACTCGCGCCAACATTTTAATATAAATATATGGGCATAAATGTCCTCCACACAGATCCAGCTGGAGAGACTGAGGGTGGTGTCAGTCCAGACCCAGTCCATGACAGCTCGCAGCTCAGTTAAAAATGGGACCAGGCGAAAGCTGAAGAGAGAATCACACATCACCAAAAGGATTGGCAGCTTTAGTACCTACGTACAAATCCCTGCTGTAAACCCTGTGAATAGAATCTATCAAACTTTTGTAGATCTGAAATCATTTGGACTTTGGCATATTTTATGCTCTTTTTTGTACATTGTTTAAAGCATTACAACCCTGAAAAATATGTTTGGCATGTATAATTCTAAATATACCAGTCTGTGAGCCTTTTTTTGAACCAAGACAAAAGCTTTACAGTACCTGTATTTATCCAGATGTTTTAATAAAGCAGTGGTGCTCTAGAAGCTGCAAATAAACATTTATCACATGAATAGAAATACATCCCCCAGGATGATCCCGTTCTATACAGGAATGCTGCTTCGTCATTAAAATGTCAAGTTGTATTTGAGCAGTAAGAGTACAGTACTTATGCTTTGTAGTTCAAGCACCCATTGTATCATTATTTCTTTCTTTTTAATTCATTTTTTTTAGTATAATGTTTATTGAGGGTGTGCACTGCTATTTTGGTTCTAAAAATGGTTTTGTTTTTTATATGTTGGAACACAAACAGGTTTGGAATTGTAAAACATTAATAACAAAAACTCAAAATAAACAGGAAAATGCCAAAAAAAACACAAAGCGTCAAAAATAATAATAATGTAGAATACGTAAAAAACGGAAAACAAATCAGAGAACTAAAGAGCAGGACACTCCGCGCAATTTTTTTTATGGCACAATCAATACATATACTGTATCCCTCCACATCTGATAAATGGGTTGACTTTATGCTACTGACCCAGTGCTAAATGGGGCATGTCACCCTACTTGAGTTATATTTCTGTAAATGCTTCTTATTTACTGTATATCTGTATTGTTTATAATATATATATATATATATATATATATATATATATATATATATATATATATATTATAAACAATACAGATATACAGTAAATAAGAAGCATTTACAGAAATATAACTCAAGTAGGGTGACACAAAAATACATATGCATTGATTTTGCTACAATTGCTTTTAGGTTTTGCTGCCAGGGACACTAGCACATTCTTTTTCGATATTTTCATAATTCATCTTTACAATTATCATCATCACTTAATATGACAAACTCATTCTTACTGGAATTGTTGTTCTGCACCATCTTCATCAAAAAGGCTGTGATTCCTTCTAATGAACACCAACGTTTCAACATTTTTAGATAACAGCCTCCTGCAAAGTTCACTACTAATGCTGCCGCCAGCACTGCTAACTGGACACTGGGAGGTGGGGGGCTTAAATGGAGCAAAGCCGCTCCGAAAAGAGGATTCCACATAGTCCTTTTGCAACCTAGTATATGTAAACACTATCCTTAATGTTACGGCCCATGCGCTTATTTTATCGTTAGTTCACCACTATACTGGAAGCTGAGGAAGCCTCAGAATCACCAGAACTATCTTCTGACATTTCCTCAAAGCCTGACTAGGTGTCACTACTTTTTAAATGGAGAAGTGTTTTATCTCATTACTAACTGGCCCAAGAAGATGGAGTAGAAACAGTTGTAGCAGCCAGAGAAGCAGCAGGGCTGGGATACAGCCTCAGCAGGTTTCAACAAGGTTTCAACAAATGTTCTATTTCTTCAGATACTATGTCAAATAGTTCTGCATACTCAATGATCTCTGTCTTGTGGGAAAGAGTTTGTTTTAAAATCATGTATATTATTGCCAAAATATATAGCAGTTCAAGTTGCATGCGACCCGTGCGTCCTCAAAAGATTGTAGTACACCTGTTCTTGACAAGGCTGACAGATCTTGTACAGGCAGTCCTCGGTTATCCGACACAATGCATTACTCAAAATGGCGTTGGAAAGCAAAACGTCTTAAAGCGAAACGCGTTTTCCCATAGGAACACTGTTTAAATGTAAGGTTCCATTCCTGAAGGCATTTTAACACTAAAATACACCAAATATTTTACGCAGGCAATAAGATATGCAGCACACACATAAATTATATAGTGTATATACTGTATTATATATATATATATATATATATATATATAATATAACATAATAATTAATATATTATATAGTATAATATAATATATAGTATAATATAATATTATATATATGCTCTTACGACGCTTTGCAGGGTTGTTTATATATATATATATATATATATTGACTAAAAAGGAGGGAGAGTAGGGTCAAAAAGGTGCACTCAAATGCTGAATTATGAAAAATAGAAATGGACTTTATTAACAAAGAGTATAAAAAACACAAAAGACAGACCCACACAAATCACGTCAGATCGCTATGCGACACAACGTAAAAACATCAAAGAGGTACAATTGGTCTGATAAGAGCCAAAGCAGGGTAACAATATATCATTACAAATATAACATAACAGAACTAGGGGAAAAATATTTCTCCCCAAGTAATGTTTACTGAGATCGGCCGATCCAGAACAAGAGTAGCAATGAATATAAATGAGTAGATACAGACCACAAGAAAAAGATTGGATATATATTGTAGTAAATATACATAAACCTCTTAATGATGATGAGAGATAGTTAGGCACATAGCTAGAAATACATAAAGTTGTGACCCTTAAATGTGCTGTAAATCAGCTGAATAAAGTGATGCCCAAATTGAGCTGCACATGTGAGATAAGTAGCAGCAGTGGTAGATCTATAAAGTGCACTGGCAGCGCTCATATAAAGTCCCCTGAGATACAGAGCTCAAAAATAATGAGCAGTGGTGGTGTGTGAATAACACAGGGACATAGAGCACTGCTGTGTGTGGTGTGCACAAAGCACTGAGGAAATCCAGTGATAAATACCAGCGTTACTCAGTCAGGCAGCAGGAGAATCAAATGATAAAGACCAAAGTCTTTCAGTGGGACATCAGCATTAAAACGGAGGAAAGTCTCACGCAGTATGGTAAGGCACACGGGTCACAGGATGGAGGGGTGCTGTCACAGCTCTGCTCCTACGGCCGTTTCGCCAAAAAGGCTTCTTCCGGGAAAGAAGCCTTTTTGGCGAAACGGCCGTAGGAGCAGAGCTGTGACAGCACCCCTCCATCCTGTGACCCGTGTGCCTTACCATACTGCGTGAGACTTTCCTCCGTTTTAATGCTGATGTCCCACTGCAAGACTTTGGTCTTTATCATTTGATTCTCCTGCTGCCTGACTGAGTAACGCTGGTATTTATCACTGGATTTCCTCAGTGCTTTGTGCACACCACACACAGCAGTGCTCTATGTCCCTGTGTTATTCACACACCACCACTGCTCATTATTTTTGAGCTCTGTATCTCAGGGGACTTTATATGAGCGCTGCCAGTGCACTTTATAGATCTACCACTGCTGCTACTTATCTCACATGTGCAGCTCAATTTGGGCATCACTTTATTCAGCTGATTTACAGCACATTTAAGGGTCACAACTTTATGAATTTCTAGCTATGTGCCTAACTATCTCTCATCATCATTAAGAGGTTTATGTATATTTACTACAATATATATCCAATCTTTTTCTTGTGGTCTGTATCTACTCATTTATATTCATTGCTACTCTTGTTCTGGATCGGCCGATCTCAGTAAACATTACTTGGGGAGAAATATTTTTCCCCTAGTTCTGTTATGTTATATTTGTAATGATATATTGTTACCCTACTTTGGCTCTTATCAGACCAATTGTACCACTTTGATGTTTTTACGTTGTGTCGCATAGCGATCTGACGTGATTTGAGTGGGTCTGTCTTTTGTGTTTTTTATACTCTTTGTTAATAAAGTCCATTTCTATTTTTCATAATTCAGCATTTGAGTGCACCTTTTTGACCCTACTCTCCCTCCTTTTTAGTCATATTATTCCTTTGGGTCGGTAGCACCACCAGAGGGTTACCTTTTACCTTGACCTCTGGTTAACTGATTATTTATTCACACAAGGGTGATTTGATTGCGGCATCTATTGTGTGTTCCATATATATATATATATACACACACACACACACATACACATAAACAATGTTGCAAAGCGTCGTAAGAGCGTTGGATAAGCCGTTTTGGCGTTGCAAAAATGAACATACGGTAGGTATGCATTGCACAGCGTTGGATAAGCCATTTGTTGTAAAACGAAGCATTGTCAAATGTGGACTGCCTGTACAGTAGGTTCCTGGAATTGGTAGGACAGGTACCAATACCAGTTATGCCACTGCTGCATCTGATGCACCAGTCATTGTTCCAGAGGGTGAGTGTAATTGATGGTAGTGATGACTCTGCTGGTGAGCCTAGCGGGAAACGTTCTGGGGAAGGTGAGGTGGAGGAACGCAATGGTGACTCGACCAGATGTCTGCAGCACCATATGCAACACAATCACTGTGATGTCTGGGAGGTGCGTTATCAGCAGCCCCCTGTATCCCCTTCTTTCCGAAAGAACTTCAAAGTCTGTGAAATTTGCATTTGAACCTGCCAACCTTCCCAGCTTTAATTTTTAGAATGTATCCTTTTGTATGAGGAGTATTCTATTATTTCCTGCATTCTTCTGCATAGATTTCAATGTCTTAACAGTCATGTTCATTTAGAGATACAGTATACATACCCTTGAAACAAGAACAGGTTGACATAATTGTAGCTCTTGGTGAGGAAGTTACCAAGCACCCGGGTGGGATATCCGCAACGTATCTGATATGCTGATAATCCAAAATAAATACACTTCACAAAATACCATAGCTGGGCAACAGTATTCTGACTAAATTTTCTGTTAAAAATAAATACATTAAAACAGAAAGTCAGTTTATGTTCTTACAATTACATGACACCACATTTTAGTTCATCCACAATACAGAACAAATACTTAATATCAATAATTACATTTACAAAAACAATTTTTGGATTGGTACCTTTCTGTCACTCCAGGCAAGATGAAGAACATCCAAAAATGTATGCCAAACACAAGGATAACTTGGAAAATTACTTTTCCCATGACTGTTTTTCTGAGATAAAGTGCACGATCCACCACCATGGTCCCAAACTGTATCAGCACCATCACTAAAAAAGCCTCCGGTACTTGGTCTTCTGAGAGGGAGGAAGTGATGTCTGCAGCACCTGAGTTTTTCTGAGGAGGGAAATACAGTACATAATTGGAACTGTTTTCAGTCATAGATGATCCACAGCTCTGGGGATATGGGATCACTAGAGTAATGATCCTGTTGGGAATGGAAGAGGATGTCCTTCTTTTCTGTTTGGATCGTGATCTCCATGATGTAGGGTCATTGGATCAGCATTGCGCCAAGCCATTCAGCCACTTGGGTGCTGCTCAAAATGGCAATTCCCCAACATCAAGGGCACTCAAAATGTTAAAGTATATAAAAAATATTTTCTTTAAATACAGGTTTGTTGTGCTTTAGCTGTACCAATCTCTAAAACATTTAAAGGTACACTCCCCATATAATTAAATTCTCTGCCAATCAAGTTTTTATTTTACCATTATCCCACATTGTCCTTATTAGAGCACCAATAAAGTTATGATGTAGGGAGGGGGGGGGGGCTCTAGCTGTACAAGTACTTGCTGAACACAAAGGAGTATCCAAAGGGAATCAAACTGCTCCCAAATCTAGCTTTACAAAATAAATTTCAAACATGTATAGGTGTTAATTACCCAGATGAGAACCCTTAAACATGTCATTGGAATTACTGTAGTTCAATTTAGTTCTAAAATGGGATTGCCAATTTTCAGCTGCAAATGTTTGATTTTAGGCAAGGGTATGCAAATGGCCACACTGCATATGATTTGTTTTGAATTTCCTTAATTCCTTTAAATCTGGATATTTTTTTTCAATTTATCTTAAAGTCGCAGCCAATTCTGCTTTTTAGACTTTTGATCTGTACTTCCTTACCCAGTAGGTTTGGTTAATTAGGAGAATTTGTGATTTTTTTCCCCTCTTTTTAAAATGGCCACTAGAATTAAATCTCTATAATCTATTTTTGTATTTATTTAAACTAATTTCTTATAACTACAGTACGTTTGGAATAATTACGGCATTCTTTCCTAAGTAGCAATCAGCCCCAAAGTAGACCTTATAAATATACATATAGTTGTTTTTGAGTATATGTACATGTGTATAAATAATATAAAGTACAAAGTAACCTATGAGATAAATATTAAAATGGCAAAAAAAAGGCTGAATATTTCACTTTCATTTAAATCTTCAAGCAGTGCGGACTATGGTGGATTTTTTTTTACAGCATGGTATTAAATAAAAAATTAGGTTCAATGAAGTTTCTATTTAAGTGTTAATTATGCATGTTCTGTGAAAATGTTGACAAAGTTTCACAGAGTGCAAAAGAAACAATTGTGCTTGGTACAAGTGGGAGTACACTGTAGTGAGATGTCTGAGTCCTGTGCACAGACAGCAGATAAACGACGTTCTAAAATGAATATTGCTTTGTTCTTTGTTATAGCAGTTGTCTCTTCATACTAACACGCAGTGGCATTAGGCCAGGTAGACCAGGGCCCAAGGCAGCAAGATTTTGGGGTGGCAGAATTTGATCGGCGCTTGCCAGGAGCTCGTGTGCATGCGTGATTGGCCCTTGCCGATTGCGCATGCGTGGCTCAAACTCCAATCACGCATGCGCAGTCCGCATGCACTGATCACGCATGTGAGGCTGCAACGTTATGTCACATGGCATCATGTTGCCATGGCAATGCATCGGTGCGGCGCTGGAAGAGGAGGGCAGCCCCAGTAAGTGACTAAGGGCCCCATTTTTGAAATACGCCACTGCTTCCAAGCTATGAAAAGGTTAAATTTAAAAGGTTAATTTGAAGTTAGGAAAAAGCTATACAGGTAGTCCTTGTTATCCAACGTTTCACTTTACAATGAATGGCATATCCAACGCTTTACAATGCAACCCTAAGGGCCATTTTTTCGACGCCGGAATGCGTTATCCAATGCCTGAATGTGTTATCCAACGCTCACCACCACTGATTAACATGGGACTCACTTTACAATGGTTTCACTATCCAACGCTACTTCCAGAACGGATTCTGTTGGATAACCGAGAACTGCCTGTATCACACTTGCATGAGGAATAGATCCTCAGAGCAGAAGAGAAACATTTAACAAAAGACTGCTCTCCATTTATATAATCTTGCCTATACTGACTGAAGCTTGTGACTTTAAAAAGCCTCAAGAATAAATATATTGGAACTGTAAGAAACCTTTGTTCGAATCTGTATTTTCACACAACAAAGATCTCATGGTATTTTCAGTGCTTACGAACCAGCATTCAACCTGAGGAACATTTATTTTAAAGGATCCTCCTGAGTCCTGAGCCATTTTTACCAAGGGTGATCCCCAGGATTCCAAGATACATATCAGTGAAGGCAGTGGCGTTAAAATTCCCTGAAAGAACATCAAAATGGCCACCTAATATTGTGGGTCGTGCGGGCCAGTAGGAAGCTGCAACATCATAATAAAATGTTCTCCACAACAGAGATGTGCAATTTTTTTGCTTTGTCAAAGTTGTCAAATATCACCTATTTCAATTTGGCGCAGAAGTTCATTTCCATACAAAAGTTCATGGCAAATTCAATTAAGGCTGAAAAGTCAATGGGTATTGCTTACTTTTATTTCCACTTTCTAAATATAATCGACCTTGTGTATATATATATATATATATATATATATATATATATATATATATATATATATATATATATATATATACAGTGGTCGACAAATCGCCAAAAAATCTACTCGCCGAACAAAAAAATCTACTCGCCACCTAGTACCAAATGTGTGTTGCTTGGGCCAATAGGAGCTCGCCACGATGTTAAATCCACTCGCCCGGGGCGAGCAAATGTATAGGTTTGTCGAACACTATATATATATATATATATATATATATATAAAAGAGTGAACTCGTGTGTCAGCTATATTGCCACTTTAAAAAGGTCAAAGCACATTTTTAATAATTTGGGCCATTTTGGTGTCAAAAGTTCAATCACATTTTTGGATGATTGTTTGAACTTTTGAATAGTTTGATTAAAACTGAAACAAAGCGAATGTTAACGTGTTCACATATCTCTTCTAGCTGAAAAGAATGTGGTTTAGCTCCATCCTGTAAAAACAGGGGGGATCATTAGGCAGGACTGCTGCTATAATGCATTACCACATGCAGCACTTATCATATGAGATCATGGTCCCAAGGTTCAGCAAAGTATCCAGCCGCTCCTCCTTCTCTTACCGTTCACCCCAAAACTGGAACAATCTACCGGAGACTCTCACATCCACCACCAGTCTAAGTTCTTTCAAAACTAAAGCTGTCCCACATTTTAATCTGGTCTGTAACGGTTACATACGCCTATAATATATATTATCTCTAACTGTGCATTCAGTGCCTTGTATATAATGTATACCCTGTTCACTTTTGTTACTATGTATTTGTAGCCATGTATTATTTGTCATCTTAACGCTATGCCCAGGATATACTTGAAAACGAGAGGTAACTCTCAATGTATTACTTCCTGGTAAAACACTTTATAAATAAATAATGAATTTCATCACGTGATATTGAACATTTACATAACTCAATAGCTAACCAAAGAAGAGAAAGGGTAATTGATTATTTCTGTCAATAGAAATAAAATGATGTCACTAGAAAGTAAGGGGTGTGGTTGCTATGAAAGAAGTTATTGAATAATTGTAATATTACTATATTAGTATTAGTAGTAGTTGAGTGACATACCCCAAAAGCCCCGAAGCCAAACACAATTATGATAAAGTCCACAGTATCTGCAAGAAACATTAGCACGTAGACATCTGTCACAGCACTGTAATCTGGATGAATTAGATTGAAGAAAAACTGTCTGATCGGCAAATATATCTGGAGTGTCCTGAAAAAGTAAGAAAAGAATTCAAGCTGATTCCACAGATTGGATTTGCAATGTTACTTTGAATTAAAAAGATTTAACATTGTTTAAAAACACAAAACAACTTCACAAAATGTGAGCAACAAGTCTCCAAATTTATCAATATAATATAATGTAAATAAACGTTAAGAACTTCTATATTCCTAATTTCCTTTTACAACATTAATGACTGCTTTTTTTTCAAGATTATAAAAACAATCACATTTCATATGCATTACACAAACAAGATGGCTGCATATATATATATTTTGGAAGTCATTATTTTTTTCTCCGGAAAGTGTTAACTTTCCTGTTTGCATCACTTCAATTTCATATCAACTGCTTTTATCAGCTGTGTAACTCTCCTTTCTCTCAATGGTTAAAATAACAGGCCAGATAGGGGTGTTGCACTGTCTGGCAGGAAATTATTTAAGACGTATCAGATGTCAACATTTCTCTAAGCAGTTATGGTGTACGTTTCTCTGTCACATTCCCCAGTTTTCCCCATGTTGAGTTACATACTTTTTAATGGTAAATGCTTTTGCCTTAATAAGTTGCTCTCGAAGTTTTTCCATTAGCAGTTCCTTCTTGGATTTCTGCTTGATACTTAACACACTGCTGTTTCGAGTGCTGGTACTACCTATAAAAAATTAAAATACAACATACCTGATGTAAATCCTCAAGGAACTTTTGTCCATTCTAATTCTATTTTTCTTTTCAACCATCTCTTAAAAACTGTGTGCCTTCTGTATCTTTCTCTCCTGTTTCTGCCATCTCAACTTCCTGTTTCTGCCATCTCAACTTCCTGTTTCTGCCATCTCAACTTCCGGTCTCTCAATTTGATTCTACCTGCTGTCTATTTTTTCTCATCTGTTTTTATCCTAATTACCCCATCTCATCTCTTGCGCTTTTTGCTCTTACATACCATTCTCCTCCTCCCACCCAGTAGAAATGGGCAAATCCACTGAAATCCATTTCCCAGATTTCCTCGCATTTCCCCCCCAAAATCCGTTTCGCGATGTAAAATCCACGGACGGATTAGGTTGGTTTTAATCCGCGCGGATTCATCAAAATCCGCCATTGGATACAATCCATTGACGGATTTGCAGAATCCAATCCATGGATTCAGCAATCCCTTGGTGGATTCTTAAGAATCCGACAACGGATTGCTGAATCCGCAGATTGGATTCTGGAAATCCGTCCACAGTTGCGGAATCCACGGAGTGTATTGGTAATAATAAGAAATCCACAAAATGCAAATGACCCTTTTTGAGATTGATCCGCGGACCAAAGGATCCAGCCGATCCTCTGCGGATCCAAAGCCGCCCCCCAAAAAATATTGACCATCTCTACCACGCAGAATAATTTTTCAAAGATGGGTGCAGTACAGGAGAGAAGTCCCATCATCTAGTAGGTTATAAGGTGTGAGCTTTACCCAAAGATATGGGAACTACAAGAATTTCTCACATTACCTGCATTTATTGGACTCAAAGACAGCCATGCAGACAATTACAACAGATACACTCATTGTAAAACATTACATTTTTAGAGCTATTAATACCAGTCTTTGCAAACTCTGCATTTGCCAGCCACACATGAGATACTAGTTTATTTATTTTTTGCATGCAAAATTATATATTTTCGGGGGTGTTGCACTCTTTAAAAAAAAAAAACAAATACACCTACATAACCATAAACAAATTAAATCAACTCACATGTAAACTGCAACATATTTTCCAAATTATGCCATTACATGTGCTTCCTGCTGGACAGTGCTACAGTATTTGCACATATTAGTTTCTCATCATGTACGCTTTAAGAATACTCCAATGTTGGAAAGGGGATGTGTCTAAAATGTTCTTTTTTTTTTTTGTGCCACAACCCCTCATTCATTTTAAAATGTATAGATTGGACAGGTTGGCTGGTTTCTATGTCAAATTTGTGCCAAGAGAACTAGTGTAAATGTATTTAGAACTGTTATGTATGTCAGCCCAAATGTGACACATCATGAAAATTAATTTTTGGATGCTAGTATTTTGTTGCATATTTAGTTGAACCTGTGTGAGTCTATGTTGGTACATGGTCTTGTTATTTAATTTTTTACCTCTCTTAGACCTATGTGAAGAGTAACTGGATCTGTGTGAAATTTGGGAACCACTACTAGAACTCTTTCGCCTGATGGCCATCTTTTCCTCTGGGAAGTGAACATGGATGGATTCTACTGATGCTGCAAGGTTCACTGACTTTAATGAACCAACTGAATCTCTCCTTCCTGATGTCTCTGAGAGTTCATCATCTGTGTCCGCTCTACTTATATTTTCACTGCTGTCATCCTCATCCCAAAGACCATGACACTAAATAAAGGAAAACAAATAAAGCAGTTGTTAACGGTTAGAAAATATGGACATAAGTGAAGCTGCTTTATTATGCAAGATTTCATATTCAATGTTAGCTTCATAAACATGGGTGAAACATGCAAAATGTCAAGGACTGCACATCTGATGAGGTAAATTACTAGAACTGCACAATATATTCAATGATAGCTTGAAATTGAGAATGTGAAAGTATAGTAGACCTTAACCTTAATCCTAATGTATAAAAACCAGAAACCATGTATTTTTTTGGTGGTTAAAGTTCTTTAGTGGTAATACCATGCAGTCTGTTATCCGCTCTGGCCACTTTGGAAACTACACAAGCACATAGCTGACAAAACTGGGAACAGGAAAAGGGTATTTTATGGGCGGGCATGCTTTGCACATTTTCATTTACATATGCCTCAGCACGTAGTTAAAAAAACAATATTCATAATACATCCAAGAAAAACAATTATAAACCGTGGCACGAAAATGCTGATAGGAGCTATATACTAATACCTTTAAAATAGATCTGTGGAAAAACAAAGCGAGGAGTTGAACCAGGTCGTAGTGCACATAACCTTCTTTCTTCTCAACACCGATTATATTGGGAGGATAGTAAGGTTTGTCCTTGGTATAGTCCACAAATTTATTCCATGGGAAGAATCCGAATTGGAAGAAATATTTGATAACAATTGTTACCTGCGCAAGAATAATATTGTATGGAAACATTAGAATAATTATTTCAGTTTCATAAAGCAATGTATTTATACTGTAGCTTCTCTGATATTAAGGTAATTAAATGTAACTAAAACATTATCAAATCTTTCACACACACACACACACACACACACACACACACACACACACACACACACACACACACACACACACACACACACACACACACACACACACACACACACACACACACACACGGTCAGGAAACAATTGACATACCATGAAGCATAGTCCAATCACTCCAATTATATGTACAATAGTGCTCGGAGTCAGGGGTATCTCCTATCCCCAATATAAGTAATTTGGTGGTGGATGGACTGCAGCGCTCAAATGAAGACACAGACTACAACACTGCTTGCAAAAAGATATCTACAATGATTTACTTAGAAACAATATGTAGAACAATATTAATATATACAGTACACAATATAAATACTATAGCCAGATACAATGACCCACTGTCACGTGGAGCAACTGCTGGGCTGGAGACCAGTGGCTGGGACAGGCTAGCAGGTGAGAAGCGATGATCAGTAAACAGGCAGAGGGCTGGTGGCAGCAGGTAGCAATGGTCAGGAGACATGTTATCTGGCTATAGAGTTTATATTGTGTATACTGTATATTAATGTTTTTCTACATATTTTTTTCTAAGTAAATCATTTTGCAAGCAGTGTTTTAGCCATTGTCTTCATTTGAGTGCTAGAGTCCATCCACTACCATATTACAAATCTTTAGTATATTATCAAGTATATTATACAATCATACTGTTATAAACACGGCAAACCTGTAATAGCTTGTCATTGTCGTCTGCATACAACGTGAGAAAAAAGATGACCAGAAAACACAAATTGATATATGCCATTCTTATACGCCGTGTGAATCTTCCATCTTTTCTTCCAACCTTTACTGTTGCTAATTACAACAACTTCTATATCAATTGGTAGTACATATCTTGATAGATACCTTTGTAAGGCCGCGTTTATATTGCTGGCGAAGGCGACGCGACCGATGATGTCACCCGTCGCCACTGGCGAAAGTTGCACTTAGGTTTGGAGCGACGTCGCTGGCGACAAGGCCAGTCACCTCATGAAGGGGGCGGGCAGAGTGCAGTAGGCGCTCTGTGATTGGTGTAGAGACAGTCACATGTGGCGACTGTATCTCCAAAAATCAAATTTCAATGGCTTCAAAAAATGTTGTACCTCCATCGCTCCCGCGCTTACTATAAGCGCACGCGACGGATCCAATGTATTTGTTTTAACGCGATGTCACGTCGCCGTCGCCGGGCACTATAAGCGCAACCTAAGAAGGCACTTTTGTAACTAAGAGGCATTTTCAGCAGTATAACTTACCCTAATGTAACGGTATTTCTGGCCCGGCCTGACCCACCCAATCTCACATTGGCCCCTGTGGTCTAACCGGTCCCCATAACAGTGTGGTAGTGTCTGGTGGTGCACCTGTTGGCAACAGGACTCCTGAGTCTCCCGCATGATGGTGTGTGGGGAGGACCCGTCCAGACAGGCAGCTGAGGTAGTGTGCTGAGTCCTACCTATATCCAGTGCAGCGCCTCCACCTCATCAGGGTCCCTGCGTCCGCATGGGGATGGTCCTGTTGAGGAACTCCTCCGTGGTGCTCCCCTCTGCAGAGTAATCCCAGACTCACACACGAGGGTGTCTTTGATCAGATGCATCTTTATTGCTTGAGGTGGGCTAGCTGCCCTCCACAATGGGGTGTACTTAGCCCTCCATCTTCCAGCTGCTTCCCTCCGAAAGGTACGCCTTCCCTTAATAGGTGGGTTCCCTATCCCCGCAGGGATCTCGGCCCTGTGCCAGTTTCCTGGTCACAGTTCTCTCAGGCAGCTTGTCTCTGTCTGCTTGTGCTGCCAGACTCACAGCTCTGCATTCAGACTACTGCAACAATGTTGCAGACCTCCATCTGCCTCTTACTGAACACAGCAGCACAGCAACAGGAACTCCTCAGCAACAACTCAGAACTAACTTTTAGACACAGTGCTGTGCCTTATGTACACTCTGGAAGCTGACACACCTCTGACATCACTAACCATGGAGTCAGAGCATGTGACCACTCCCATCCATACACAGGGCACCCCACCAGGGTGTGAGGGCAAACCTCCATAATTACTGCTGGCATGCCCACAACTTACCAGGCCTTACTGTCAGCAGGAGAGATGACTGTAGCCATTTTAAATGACCGCTACACTAACATATCAAGGCAATTTGTACAGTTTGTTGCAATTAATTAATTAGATGAACTACAGTAGGTAGAAGTTACACAATACATATTACTAGGATTGCTAAGATCCACCCGTTTTCCTGTAACCCTACAGTTAAAACTGCACTGCACTCCCTTCGCCCCTCTCATGTTGATTATTTGTAATCTACTACTCATTGGTCTCCCTACAGTATCTCACAACTCTTTCCCCTGCATTATATCCCAAATGGATAAAATTACTGTATCTCACTCTCTCCTAGACCAGAAACCACTCCTTTTGTCCTCAAATCCAATTCCTGGCTTTCCCCTGACATTTCTATCATGACCATGTTCTCCTCACCTTATATGCTCTACACTCCACAGCAACTCCCTATATCTCTAGCTTTGTGGAACCCCATTTCCCTTGCTATACAACAAACACTTTCTGTTCCGCCGTCAAGTTGAATTAAAAAAAAGCACCTTATGAATGAAGCACGCCAATAAACTGGACCAATGATTACTTCCCTGCCACTGCCATCCCCAGCACTTACACTATCTTCTATTGCCCCTCTAAGTCTCCAAACATAATTCTTAGATTGTAACGACTCCAGGGCAAGGAGTCTTTTCCTGATCCTGTGCTTGCTTATTTTTTGCACTTATTGTAATATAATATCTTGTATTCTAATGTTTATATTGGGAAGTGCTGCATACATTTCTGGTGTTAAATAAATAAAATATACATCCATATAATTGTGTCCATTATTTGCCCCTTTGTATAGCATCAAATAATTCCACTTGGTCTGAGATGGTCTGAACTCCTTTAGTTAATCCTCTGTGCTAAAGAAGCACTACAGCTTTGTTTTTTTTACAATTCAAATAGGGCGGAACCCCAGATCTAAACCACGCTAACTTTAGTTATGAGGACCCCGGGTTGCCCAGATACTCACAAGTGGAGGGAGAAGAAATACTGGTAACTTCACTGATCAGTATCTGGCGATCTCAGCGGTCTCTGGAGCTAGAAATAGTGTGGTTTTGCCACTGGGGACACCCCGGTTCAAATCATGTAAAAAAACAATGTAAAAAGTAAAAATAACAAGCAGCCATGATTGCGGCTTTAAGTGTAAGAAACAAGACTTAAAAGCCGCTTGCATTTGAGGAAATCGCAATCAAAAGTACAAAAAATATATAGATTGGACCCAATGAACACTTTTGTACAGTATGCGTTCATACGTCGCTCCTGAAGTCATTAAGGGGTGAACATTCCATAACATGTTTTGCACACTCACTGTAATAGCAAAACAACCACCTTTGGTAACTAATACATGGCTCCAATAACATAAAACTGATAAAAATGGAGTGGAACGAACAAACGTTCTCACAGAGCTTCTCTCACTCACTTGATATGCGTGAGAGCGGAAGCCTTCAGCAAACTTCAATTACAATATTACATTATTCCAACGTATATTTGGTCACTGCTGTTGTTTCTAGCCTTATGAGCTTGAGAACAGCCATAGAAAGGTTACATACCTCTGTATACACAATGGCTGTCATCCAAAATCGCTTACTGGGCCGTGGGACAGACAGCATAGCCCAGAGAAAAATAAGGATTGGCAGCACAAAAGTAATCATTGAAGCTGAGATCATGTGGTTAAGAACAATCACAAAATAGCACACCATTTCTGATCTGGCCACCAAGGTATTGTATAGGGAATAAATAAGTAGCAACACTCGTGGTTGTCCAACATAAAAATGTTCTGAATCTTCCAACTCTTCATCTTGAAACATCCTGTGTAGAAAAATATTTGATAAGAATCACATTGCAAACAGCTACTGCATAACTTGTTTTTTAAAGTGTCATTTTGACCGAGCCCGTAATATGCGTCAATAATTCCCCTGCTATTTACAATATAACCTTTCTGTGGTCAAAATTCTCCTACTGGGTTTGATTGAACGAAATTCTAGATATGATAAGTAATGGGACAGAGCTCTTTGAACCTATTTGTTAGAAAGGTTCGTACAATTAACTTGGCTTATTTATAAGCCGTGCTGTTCCAGAAGTTACCTTACAGACAATTCAAGTAAATAAACCATAAGGGGCCATATGTAGTAAGCAGTGATACTTCCTATGACACCTGGGGTAGCACTGCTTAGTAAATGTGTCCCTTAGTTGTTAAAATAAGATATTAGTTATTATTCAAACTAAATAACCTTTTCTTAAAAAAATGTGGAACTGTAATTATATATAAATAAAACAGCAGCTATGTCCTGCATTCTCTCCCTAACACTGAAAAGGAAACCTGACAGTGACCCAGCCATGTCAAGTTTATGTTGATGCACATTGATATTAGATGGGCCTATTCTCTCATTTAATCAGCTTTATTCTACATCATTTAGTAACCTCAGGCTAATTGGGGATGGAGTGTAATATTCGGAGTGGTGTATAGTTTTATATACACCGATATACAGTATACAGAAATCAGCATCTGCTGAAAAGTTGCCGGCTGTGTTTTAGCACACTTATTGAACACATTATATATTCATTCACATTACATTTATTATTCCATTATCAATATTCAATAGTTTATATGCAAAACTGAATTCCCAGTCAATTACATCAGGTCAGGTCACCTTCTCAGGCTTATCCTTCTAGATAGTGTATCGGAGGCTCATTGTCCTGTGTTGGTTATTTTGTTATGCCTTGTGGATACAGATACTGCTTTCTTGAAGGAAACTTAGAGGCACCTGGCAGCTACTTTATAACGCACACTTTTCTAGTGTGTAGATTTCTTTGCTGTGCATGTGATTACAGAAATAAAATACAAAACATGGCAGTGTGTACATGAATTTCTTGGCTACAGGAGAGAGCCCACAGTTTGTTCTTCTGCAAGGTGTTGTGCATTTCAAAAAGCAAACGTATTAAGATCTTAACAAAACCAGGTTCATTTAAATCTAAACTTAAAATAGAAACTGCTAAAAAAAAAAAAAAGAAAAAGGAGATGTTGATGAAATAGTTAGAGAGATGGTTACAGTATGCATCTGCATTTAAAAAAGTAAAACATCTTAATTGTAATCTTACTTGTTTAGAAGCAGTTCACTAGCTGTCAGCTCATGTGTAAGAGGTGGCAATATAGAATCGTGCAGTTTGTCAGCTCGACTATCGTCTGGACTCAACATCATCATGTTATTGTCAGCGGAATCATCCTGGGATGCAAATGAAAGTTGCTCAAAACTGACAGCTTTACTGTAAGATGGTGGAACGTCGCCATCGGTGGCAGAGTACAAAGGCATTTCTGTGTCAGGTGTGTAACTAGTATCCTCCAAGTCTATTTCATATTCTTCTCCCCCTGCTTCTAGTCTTGAGGTAGCACTTTTGCCTTCTTCATCGTGCTCATCTTCTGCTTCTTCGATAGTTTCGGTTGTCCCCTGTCGTGAGTAGAGCATGGTGCACTGTGTTGGCTCGCTGTGGAAAGTAGATGTATGTCACACAAAAAGAGCAGCAAGATTAGCATTTCAAAAATAAAAGACCTGCATGTGAATCGTTACACTTTAATAAAACCTTCTCTTACAATTGCAATGTGAGAAGCAGAATGTTCAATGGCATGCACAGTACAAATCTGGCAAAAAATAATGAATCCGTTTCCTTTTAATATTCCACCTTCCTGACACTATAAAGGGAAAATAATTGAATCGTTTGTTGAAAAGTAACAATTATATTTTTCAGATAGAACCTTTCAAATGGTCCTGAAAATTGCATCTCAAAGCATCAGTTTTGTGGGCCATGTTTATAATGAGTTGCTACTCCATAAGAAACCTTGTTGCACTGGAAGTCCTCATACAGCTCCTTACAGCCCTTTCACTTCAATAGGCTGTAATGTGTCTTTTGGGACTGGAAGGTGTCTTATGAAGAAGCACTGCTAAGCAAATATGGACATGACTGTATTGGCTAGTACATGACAATGGATTGTATTTGTTGATGTTCCGTGGAACGTCTTCATAGACAGAATTACAGTGTACAGTTTTTGAACCATCACAAGTCTTTTCTTCAAGTGTACTGCACTTGAAGTACAGTGCTCACATTACATGTGAAGAAGAGGCTTGTGAGGTTTCAAAAGCTCTATATACTATACCTCCACTTATGAAGAATTCGTGTTTATCCCCTAAAAAGGTACTGTATCAAAACTTACAACTAATCTACACTTATTCAGGACCAATATGACTACTAGAGCTTTGATTAGTGCCAAAAGGGTGATATGTCCTTGTCTGAAAGCTCTCACACCAAGTACTTTAAAGGTTCCCAGTAGGAACTGATGACAATGATTTGTTTAATAAGTTAAAACTAGCTGTCTGACACCTTCAAAATATTAGAAATACTAGACGCATGAGTTTTTTTTAACCCATTTTACAGATTACATGTTTCCCCCCTTTGATTCAGTTACAATGAAAACTCTGACTCGGGGAAGGAGAGGAGGAAACGAGCCAATATTTGTTCCAGCCAAGTGATACGCTAAACAGATTTATGTAGGCTCTGTACATGTCTTAGTGCCAAGTAGACCAAAGGAAACAATAAGGGAGAGATAAAGGCAGTAAATCCCATCTCAAATTTCTGTTTTCAATATTTACAATGTTAGGATAAACTTTTAAAAGTGATTTAAAATTACTTATCCTTATCTAAACTTATCTAAATTAAATGAACATCAATGACTAGTTTTAATTATTAAATTAAGGCGACACTGTGTGCTCATCTGCATGTCATTTCCCAGTATCCCTAGCTGCAGTGGAAGCAGATAATGGTGAAAAGCAGGGTTGCAGACATGTCTGAGACAAGTGAAAGTGCTCACAAGTGATATTTTTTATTTAATCTATTAAACATAACACTGCCACGGTATAAATCTGTCCTGTGTGACAGCACCTTTCACAGATGCTTTCCAAACGGCAAAATAATGGCATTTTAATGCATGAAGAGTAGCAGAGAATGGCAGAAAATGCTTGCGTATTTAGGAAATCAAAATGTCTACTTGACAAACTCTATTATTACGGAAGTAATATCTTTCCACATCACTATAGAGTTTCAATACTGATGTCCTGTACTTGTCCCACACTACACTTTCTGTAGGAGGTAACAGGATCAATGTGATCAAGCAAAGAGTCTAATAGACAGGATCCCTCTACCCTGTCACGTAAAAGGATCCAGAAATAAATATGGAAGACAAACACACACATACCTCAGTGCAACAGGTCCTTATGGACCATTTAATATACAGTATATATACATTTCAGGTCCACTTGAGGAAGGTGTTTGTTCACCCAAACAAACAGCTGCCCATAATTATGTGGTAGTGTGGGTACCTGTGCACTTTGGTATTGGTGGTGCTGGCAGGGTCTGTGTAGCGGTCTAAGACCATTGGTCACGGCCGTTTCGCTGTGACTACATGACCGCCGTCGCTTGGCCGTGACTCACCCCACCGCAAAGACATTCTGCAACTGCCCACTTCATCGCTAAGGTAAGTCCCTAACCTTTACCCTTACCCTAAAACCCACTTATGTTAACCCTTAATACTAACGCTACCCCCTACTCTAAAAATCTTAACCCCTTACCCTAACAAACGCCCCTAAAATGAACCCCCTTCCCTAAAACTTCCCTTCTCGTCAAAGTGGCTGGCAGCATAGCGGCTAAACGCCAGTGGGACGTTGGTCGCAGCGAGACAGCAGTTTTCAACTGACAGAAGGACCAAGACCCCCAAAATGTTGCGCTATATGTATCCGCAACATCAGCAAAACAAATACAGAAATCCTGCGCTCCTCCCAAAATGCCTTGCAATTTGATAGTGAACGTTTACATTTTGATCCTAAGCTTTATAACAAAGGAGTCATTTAAGTTGCAACTACAGATGTGGTAAGACTTATTGTTTTTCGGCTCAGTAGCAAACCGAGGGACTGCGACTGCCCCACTGCCGGAGGATAATCGCTGCGGGGGTCCAATCCGGAAGCATGGACCTCTCGCAGCGCTATCTCCGGAGCCACATGTATAAGCTTTTTGAGCCACAGATCTGGAGACGGTAAGGCTCGCTACATCTGCAAATGACTCCGCTGTTATAAGAGTTGGGCTTAACATTTAAAAGTTCAGTAATACATTGCAAGCCAATTTGGGAGGAACGCAGGGTTTCTGTATTTGTTTTCCATAAATATATGGCCAGTTCATTTGCAGCAATCGCCACAAGTTACTGAAAGTCATATAGTGTTACCGACGGTTTCTGGTATAGGTCGGAGCTCACGTCATTCTGTTTTGCTAAATGCATCCGTTTACTTAATAAAAGAACGAAGATACTGAAACTGAAGTAATACTGGTGTAATTGTGTGACATGATAAACCTTTATTGATGTATTAAATGGTCCAAAAGGACCCTTTGCAGTGATGTGTGTGTTTCTTTTACTAATTTCATCCTGGAAATGTTCCACATCGGCCAGCATATTTTGGTTATCTCTAAATATATAATATTTACCCAGAAAAGCTTTTACAAGATTGTATTTTATGATAGTTATCACTTTAAAACGTTATCACAGTAAAACTTTCCAGAATTGACAGCATTGTTTCTCTTCTATGTATATTTACTCTTATATCATTTATTATAATTGAGGTAATTATTGAAATCTGGAATAATGATACCAATATTTCTGTAATATGAAAAGCTGTTTTACAGCATTTGTCATATTACAAAATAGTAATAAACACTGTTTACCTTTAGAGTGTAGGTGTCTGGTGTCTGATCCGGCACTTCCGGATCATGTGATCGCTCCAGAAATGATCACATGACGTGACCAAGACCCGCTTGCGGGAAACGGAAGTGGAGGGGACTCCATTTCTATTTCGGTCGGGTTTGGCCGCTAGATTGGATCATCGGATCAGACCGCTCACCCCTAAGAAAACCATGACCTACCTGGTATGTCAAAGCCAATGTCATACTAGGTCTGCCATTAGCGCACTGTAAAGGCTAACAAGGCAAATAAACATGTGCTAAATGAATTTGCTTTATTTGTCAGTGTGTGATGCATTAAGTTGTCTTGATTTGTAGGAGAAAGAATTAAAACAATACTTTGGAATTTATACAACTACATTTCAGAAGTCATAGGGTCTATTCTAGTAGCTTCGATAAGTGACTTATCTAGTATTTTGGGTACTTCTCGAATGAGTTTGCAAGTGTGGATATTCAGAAAGCTTCGATAACTTGCCAAACTCGCTCCTGAAGCGCTTTTCCCCGATTGGTAGTGCTCCCGCTCAGACAAACCATGCGGGAGCTAAAAAAATGATAAAACTCGCATTTATTTAAAATATTGAGCTAATCTAGTAGCTCTGAGATGCGCATCGTGGCAGCAACTCGCAAGCAACTCGCAGGTTCTCATGAGATCCGCGATGTGACTCTGAAGTAAAAATTTTTTTTTACTGTATCGGATTGAAGCTGGGTGTCTCCAGAGCTGACACGCATTAATACCAAATCCTGAGACCCCTGCTTCCATCGTTCTAGCCAAACGGATTGGTAGATATACCATGTGATGCCTTTCCATTTTTGGAGTGATGTGCCATCATCAAAAAGGGAGGAACGCATGCTACCTGATTGGCTATCTTTCTTCGCTTTTTGTGACATCACAGCACTCCAAAAAAGGAAAGGCATTACTCGATATCTACCAAACTGATTGGTTGGTGTACCATGTGATGGCTTCCATTTTTTTTCTGAAGTGATATCATCTTAAAGGCATGGGAAGCATGTGCTACCTGAATGGCTGGCTTCCCGCCATTTAAGATCACGTCACATCCTTAAAAAAAATGGAAGCTGTCACATGGTACACCAACCAATCAGATTGGGGGTGTACCATGTGACAGTCAAATGTAAAATCACGAGCCTTATAGAAGGCCTGTCCCATCTCATTTGAGCCCAAGAAGACATTGGCCCCTTTGGATTACAAAGAAGAGAAGAAAGAAGAGAAGAAACAAGAAAAGAAACAAGAAAAGGAAGAACTCAAGAACTCACCGGAGATGTCTCTTCAATCAACAGAGGATCATGGACTTCTGTGCATCAGACTGTTGAGCATTGCATCAAGGGTCAAGAGTTGGTGCCGCATTAGGACGAGGGTGAATATGGCAAAGGTAAGAAACACATTCATTGTCTTATTTAATTATGTGTTTTTTTAGGTTGCCCATTGAATGGCAATGTGTGTGCTTATCTATGCCTCTTTCTGGGTATAGATAAGCACAGTGACAAACAATGCATTTTTTGGCAAATGCTTGTTTTTATTTAATTGATATGTATTTTTTTTTTTTAAGCTTGCCAATTCATTGCTAGTGTGGCAATCCATGCCTATATTGTGGGCATGGTTTACCACAGTCACAAGCAATTGGTTTATTGTCCAATGCTTGTTTTTATTTAAATGTCATGTGTTTTATTTTGTGGATTGTTTTTGTTTAGGTTGCCCATTTTTTGTCATTGTGGCAATCCATGGCCTATAATTTTGGCATGGTTTACCACATTAACAATCAATGGGTTTATTGGCAAGTGTACTGTTATGCCAATGTTATTTTATTGTGTATTTCTTTTGTATTGCAAACAAATGGGCAAACATGCTATTAGCCATTTTTGGCTACTAATGCCTTTGCCCATTTGTATGTGTGGTAATGAGGTACTGTAGAGGGAATGGGTGTGGGTGTTCGGATAGTTGCCCTGGGAAGGTTGGTTACATCTCCCATGTGGGTATCAGGGGGTGTGGGGGGTTAACCCCTCAAGTACTATAGTGGTTACTAACCACTAAGATAATTAAGGAGTTAGTGGCCAGTAGTTAATTTTTTTTTAAATGTTGCTGCCCACGGAAGACATAGAGGACGCAGAGGAAGATGAGGACGGCCTTTATCCTGGCAGGGGGAAGTATAACTTTAATTTATTTTATGCTGGCTGGGTAATGTTTTCTTTTTAATGGGCAAATGCGCTGTTATCCAGATCTGGACAATAGGAATGTTGCCCATTATTGTAATGTATGTGTTGGGGGGGGGTGTGGGGGGGGTTGGGGTGGAGGGGGTGGATAGTAGGGCTGTTGTATTTTAATGTTTCTTGGGTGTAGAGGCGTTGGGTGAAGGGGGTTGTTGCCCCTGCATCACGTGACAGGGAGATTTAAACTTTGCGGGGATACCAGCACCCCATATCGGGGCCTGTAACTCGGGAAGCAGGGGTCCACGAGGCTGAAATGAATGCAGTTCAACTCCGGAGACCCCCTGCTACAATACTCGGTTATTAAAATTAAATAAAAACAGTGCAATTGCCTGTAAGCCTGTGGCCACGCTGCCGCTGAGCATGCTTGGTGCGATCACTTCAGTGATTCCCAATAAGTACGGCCACGCTCAAGCGGTGCGCGTGTGCTTGTGCACGTACGCTTAGCAAAGCTAGGCCCTTGGGGAGACAGGGAAAATTGATTTTCAAGCGCGCTGATGGGTCACATAACCCGTCAGCAACCAATCAATCAGCACCAGTCAATGCACACAGCACACAGCCAGCCACACACACAGACATAGCCCCGATCCAGCAAATCACAAGCCCCCGGCCACGCTTCACCCCCCCTCCCACCCCCACTTTCAGGCTTGCCAAATTCAGCAGGACTGCCGAGCACTCATGCTTGGAGAGTTGGTGATGTCACCGCTCTCAAGCATGAGTGCGCTCAGCGGCAGCGTGGCCGCAGCCTTACGTTGCGGTTCCAGTGCATTTCTCACTGTACTGCAAGTTTTCACACATACAATTTTTTTCTATGTGAAACTAGCAACGGAGGCGTGGCCACACCCCTGCCGGCGGTTGAGCCAATGAGGACGAACCAGCCGAGTGAGGTCATGGCCACGGCCCCTCAAAACTCCAACCACGCTCCCTCCCGTCGCAAACTCTCCCTCTCTCCCAGGACTGCGATCTGCGGTGAAGCGTTGTGCACACGCCCCCCCCCCCCCCGGCCGGGCGCGTGTGCTACAGAACGCACTGGGACCGCAGCCTTTGAGCTGAGCAGGGAGATACAGCTTTCTCTGTGCAGCTCTCTCTGTGCGGCTCTGACAGACTGCAGGCAGATTGCAGTGGTAGAACTTAGAAAAAGACAGAGATAAAAACACTGCTATCCCAAGCGGTATTGGCATTTTCCTACCTCACGGTTTCTGATGCGATAATTCTCTCTGAATACCGTGATGACACAAATGTCAGACCGTGAGGTAGGGTCATGCCAAATCATTCGATGTGGCAGTGATAACATCGAAGCTACTAGAATAGGCCCCATAATCTATTGTTCAGGTGAATTATGATGGTTATCAGTCCAATCAATAGAGTTAAGGTTAATGAAATTGTTAAGCAGCTTTTTCCAATGCTAATGACTTTGCCTACATTTATTTAAAGTGAATGACTCCAGTTTTAGGCATATTAATTATGAACGCACATTCCTTGTGCTGTTTCCATTTATTAAACCAAAGCACAAAGGAGCGATGATCAAAAGTTGACATCAAAAATGATTTTCCCACCAAGCAAGGAGTGAATCCTCTGGGAGAGCCAAGAACCTCCACTGGTGCTATAGGAAATTATGCTGACATATTATTTAAGTGTGGTATTCCGCTGTAATTAATTTAAAGTATTGCATCAACATTTAATCTAATGGCAACACTTTCATTATACTTCTAGCAAAGTGTTCCACATATAGACATGCTCTTACATCTCCGTTCAGCTAGAGAAATTAGATATATTTATATATGAATGGCTGAAGGCTCATATTGCACAGCACAGAGAATAGTCATTAGCAGAAGCACGTGATCTTTACAATGGCCCTTACTAATATGAAGTACTGTATAAAGATCTGTCAAATGTGGAAATAGTTGATAAAAGTGAAGATACACCTTCACTTTAGTCCTTTCAGTGATTGGGAGAACTAGAAAGTAATGCACCGTCCCACCATCATTGATGTGGGGAATAATATCAAGTATTAGATTTCTCACCGCCTCTAACATCACTGCTTAGGCTGTGTCCCCGCTAGCGCAAGCAATGAGCGTGCTGTGCGGCAGTTACTTACATATATAGATATATAGATATATATATAGATATATGTAAGTCCCCGCTCACGCTTTGCACGCGCGCTCGTGCACACACGCTCACCCACGCTCGGCGCTTAGGTAAACCAAAAAAATTAGTTTCTAGCGCTGTTCGGTTTGCCCGCAATGCCTCACCCACTACCCCCCCACCCCCGGGCGCTCAGCGCATGCGGCACCCAGCTTTAGATGTACTCTCCATGGTGTCATTGGAGATATGCTGGCCTTTCTGACAGAAGGGGTTAAGTGATATTAATTGAATCTGCTTTCCCAAGAAATAAATAAATAAACGAGAAACATGACCAGCATGTGCTGTCAGACTATAATAATCTAGAAAATAAATAGTAACTTTTGTGGAGGTTTCAAAGAACTTGCAGTACTATTAAGCAGACCTGGCCAAATCTGCCGAAATGCAGTTTGCACGTTTGTTTTTGAACTTTACAAAAAAGTTCCAAATATTGCGTAAAGTTTGCGCAAACTGTTAAAAAACTAAAACTTTTTAACAAAATTACACAATTTTGCCAGAGAATTATTTTTTTTAAATTAGCAGGCTATTTTTTTTTGTGGCGAGATCGCTAAATACCCGAAAATTCACTAGTGAATTAAAAAAAAAAAAACACAGTTTTTGGAGCTAATTCAAACTTTGGCGAAGAATTTGCCCATCTCTACTATTTAGCACTGAGGCAAGCCAGCCTCTTACCTTAATCTAATTGGTTAAATTAGTCTGAATTACTAATCTACACACAGGTTAAATTCATACACAGTATTATTATTAATACTAAAAGATAGTTTTGTGTGAACATGTTGAGGGTCAGTACCAGCCAGTAAATGCCATTGGGCAGGGCCACCAACAGAAATCATGGGGCCCAGGACAAATGAAAGGAGCAGCCCCCCCCCCCCACCCAAACCCATAGCGCACTCTCTCCCCCCCCCCCGAACCCATAGCTCACCTACCACGGAAAAAAAAAATTCAGCGCGCAACTTTTACTTAACTGTTTTCTTCTTATTGTAATATGGAAAAAAAACATTACAATGCAGTCTGTTTATTTTTATATTTTTAACAAAAGACAAAGATTCCCAATGCTAAATCCAATGTGACAAAAAACCTGGGGGGGATTCAGTATGGGCCTGGGGGGGAGGGGGTAAGGTATGGGCCTGGGGGGAGGGTGTTAGGTATGGGCCTGGGGGGGGAGGGGGTTAGGTATGGGCCTGGGGGGGGGGTTAAGTATGGGTAGGTGACTGACTGCCTGGGTGACTGACTGACTGCCTAGGTGACTGCCTAGGTGGGTGACTGCCTGGGTGGCTGACTGCCAGGTGGGTGGATGGGTGACTGCCCTTTGATTGATTGCCTGGGTGACTGACTGCCTGGGTGACTGACTGCCTGGGTGACTGGCTGCCTGGGTGACTGACTGCCTAGGTGACTGCCTAGGTGGGTGACTGCCTGGGTGGCTGACTGCCAGGTGGGTGGATGGGTGACTGCCTGGGTGACTGACTGCCTGGGTGACTGACTGCCTGGGTGACTGACTGCCTGGGTGACTGACTGCCTGGGTGACTGATTGCCTGGGTGACTGACTGCCTGGGTGACTGACTGCCTGGGTGACTGACTGCCTGGGTGACTAACTGCCTGGGTGACTGACTGCCTTGGTGACTGACTGACTGACTGGTGGGTGACTGACTGGTGGGTGACTGACTGACTGGTGGGTGACTGACTGACTGGTGGGTGACTGACTGACTGTCTGGGTGGGTGACTGACTGCCTGGATGGGTGTCTTAGTGGCTGGCTGACTGCCTGGGTAGCTGACTTCCTGGGTGGGTGACTGACTGGTGGGTGACTGACTGGTGGGTGACTGACTGCCTGGGTGGGTGACTGACTGCCTGGGTGGGTGACTGACTGCCTGGGTGGGTGTCTTAGTGGCTGGGTGGGTGTCTTAGTGGCTGGGTGGGTGGGTGACTGCTTGGATGGGTGTTTGACTGACTGCCATGGTGGGTGGGTGGATGGATGACAGACTGCCTGGGTGGGTGACTGACTGCCTTGGGTGATTGATTGCCTTGGGTGACTGACTGCCTTGGGTGACTGACTGACTGCCTGCCTGGGTGGGTGACTGACTGTCAGGGAGGGTGGGTGGGTGACTGACTGACTGCCAGGGTGGGTTGGTGGGTGACTGACTGCCATGGTGGGTGGGTGACTGCTATGGTGGGTAGGTGGGTGACTGAGTGACACTTGACTGAGTTACTTGGGTGACTGAGTGACTGGGTGAGGGACTGGGTGGGTGAGTGACTTAGGTGGGTGGGTGAGTGACTTTGACTTGGTGGGTGACTGAGTGGGTCGGTGAGTGACTGGGTGGGTGAGTGACTGACTGCCAGGGTGGGTGGGTGACTGAGTTTGACTGAGTGGGTTATGGGTGGGTGACTGAGTTGGTGGGTGCGTGGGTGACTGAGTGGGTGGGTGACTGAGTGGGTGGGTGGGTGACTAAGTGACCATGGGCATGTGACATTGGTTGAGTAACTGGGTGGGTGTGTAGGTGGGCGAGTGACTGGGTGGGTGGGTGAGTTGGGTTGGTGGGTGAGTGACTGGGTGGATGAGTGACTGGGTGGATGAGTAACTGGGTGGGTGGATGGGTGACTGGGTGGGTGGATGAGTGACTGGGTGACACTTGAGTGACTATGACTGGGTGGGTGGGTGAGTGACTGGGTGGGTGAGTGACTTGAGTGAGTGACTGGGTGGGTGACTGGGTGGGTGGGTGACTGGGTGGGTGGGTGAGTGACTGGGTGGGTGAGTGACTGGGTGGGTGAGTGACTGGGTGGGTGAGTGACTGGGTGGGTGAGTGACTGGGTGGGTGGGTGAGTGACTGGGTGGGTGGGTGAGTGGGTGGTTGGGTGGGTGAGTGGGTGGGTGAGTGACTTGGTGGGTGAGTGACTGGGTGGGTGAGTGACTGGGTAGGTGAGTGACTGGGTGGGTGGGTGGATGAGTGACTAGGTGGGTGGATGAGTGACTAGGTGGGTGGATGAGTGACTGGTTGGGTGGATAAGTGACTGGGTGGGTGGCTGGGTGGATGAGGGACTGGGTGGGTGAGTGACTGGGTGGGTGAGTGACTGGGTTGAGTGACTTTGGGTGAGTGGGTGGGTGGGTGAATGAGTGAGTGACTTGAGTGACTGGGTGGTTGAGTGACTGGGTGGGTAAGTAACCTTGGGTGGGTGACTGGGTGGGTGGGTGACATGAGTGACTGGGTGGGTGAGTGACGTTGAGTGACTGGGTGGGTGAGTGACTGGGTGGGTGGGTGAGTTGAGTGAGTGGGTGGGTGAGTGACTTGGTGGGTGAGTGACTGGGTAGGTGAGTGACTGGGTGGGTGGGTGGATGAGTGACTAGGTGGGTGGATGAGTGACTAGGTGGGTGGATGAGTGACTGGGTGGGTGGATGAGTGACTGGGTGGGTGGCTGGGTGGATGAGGGACTGGGTGGGTGAGTGACTGGGTGGGTGAGTGACTGGGTTGAGTGACTTTGGGTGAGTGGGTGGGTGGATGAGTGAGTGACTTGAGTGACTGGGTGGTTGAGTGACTGGGTGGGTAAGTAACCTTGGTTGGGTGACTGGGTGGATGGGTGACATGAGTGACTGGGTGGGTGAGTGACCTTGAGTGACTGGGTGGGTGGGTGGGTGAGTGAGTGGATGAGTGGGTGGGTGAGTGACCTTGGATGAGTGACTGGGTGGGTTGACTATGTGGGTGGATGAGTGACTGGGTGGGTGGGTGGGTGACTGGGTGGGTGAGTGACTGGGTGGGTGAGTGACTGGGTGGGTGAGTGACTGGGTGGGTGAGTGACTTGAGTGAGTGAGTGACTGGGTGGGTGGGTGAGTGACTTGAGTGACTGGGTGGGTGAGTGACTGGGTGGGTGAGTGACTGGGTGGGTGAGTGACTGGGTGGGTGAGTGGATGGGTGGGTGGATGAGTGACTAGGTGGGTGGATGAGTAACTGGGTGGGTGGATGAGTGACTGGGTGGGTGGATGGGTGACTGGGTGGGTGGATGAGTGACTGGGTGGGTGGCTGGGTGTGTGACTGAGTGGGTGAGGGACTGGGTGGGTGAGTGACTGGGTGGGTGAGTGACTGGGTTGAGTGACTGGGTTGAGTGACTTTGGGTGAGTGACTGGGTGGGTGAGTGACGTGAGTGAGTGACTGGGTGGGTGAGTGACTGGGTGGGTGAGTGACTGGGTGGGTGAGTGACTGGGTCTGTGAGTGACTGGGTGGGTGAGTGACTTGAGTGAGTGACTGGGTGGGTGAGTGACTGGGTGGGTGAGTGACTGGGTGGGTGAGTGACTGGGTGGGTGAGTGACTGGGTGGGTGAGTGACTGGGTGGGTGAGTGATTGAGTAGGTGGATGGATGAGTGATTGGGTGAGCGAGTGTCTGACTGGGTGTGACTGGGTGGGTGAGTGGGTTGGGGGATTGACCTTGACCAGGTGGGTGCTGCTTCCTTGCCCGCCAGATGCGTCTCCCCCCTGCCCCTGTTGCTGCTGCCCAGGGTGGGAGGTAGGCTTGGGGGCACGGGAGGTAGGCTGAGGGGGGGGGGGAGACTGGCAAGCTAATTCCGTGGCGGCTGATGCCCGGGGCAGGAGGCTAGGGCGGGGGAGCTGGGTTGGCGGGTGTGGTTTCGCACAGCGCTTCCCCTCCATCCCACATGGGGAGTGGAGGTGAGGGCGGACCCACAGGCAGCAGGCCGGATACCGTGCTCTGTGCATGCACACAGGGATCACCAGCATTTTTTTTCTGACTTTTTTATAATAAAACGGGCACAGCCACCCCGCCTGACTCACGGGGCCCGGGATGCCAACCCCGGCAGACCCCCCCTGTTGGCAGCATTGCCTCTGGGGCTGATTCAATATTCTCTGAATTACACACTGCAATAGGTGAAAAACTGCCCTTGACTTGAAGTTTGCTCTCCGGGGCCGGGGTTTCCTTTCCCATTGTCTGATTTTGTTTATTGCACTTATGGAACTATAATGAAATGTACTGTTTCTTTTGTAAAGCGTGGAGCACATTGTGCACACTATAAAAAAGAGATATACATACATACTACTGTATGTATCTACTTATCTTGGTCAAGAAAAGGGCAGAATTTTCAGGATTTTACAGTCTTCGGGATTGTAATCTATAATGCAGTCTTGATGTGGCTATAATTTATGACTTTATAGTGATATACTGTGATCAGACAAGATTGTGATCAGAAGATTGCAAACATTCATGTAAAAAATGTCTGACATTATGCTAGTACAGTATTACTAAGGATTTATGGGTATAAATAGGAATACAAAGTATACTCATATTACACATTGAGGAAACAATTATTGGTAAATGGCCCTGCCAGGCAGATGACTTCTATACCTTCAGGCTGCATACTGTGCAATTAGTTGTTTAACCCATATTTTAATGGTGACGTCACTCTTCAAAAATGTACCTATAAAGTGCTCCTGCTGTGTCATAATCTACTTAATTTGCATATACAGTGTATATATATATATTTTAGTAAAAAACAAAGAAGAAGCAAATATTAATTAAAAAAAAACATGTGTAACCCCACTTCTGGGGGTTCTTAACTCTGAGTAATGCCCAATTTGACAGTATGTTGCGAAGTGACCAGGCATGGGCCTGATTACTCACTGTTTCTAGAACATGCTGGGTTGGTCACATGGTTCAGCATGACTCAGCAGAGACTAAGCTCTGCTCCTTTTCTGCCCAGGGACAGGGAGGTAGAAGAGAAGTTATAAATAGAAGGAATTAGAACTTCACCCTCAAATCCCAGGAGGAGAGCAAGAGAAGGGGGTCTCACCAGTAAATATGTTAGTACACAGTTTTGATATTAGGTAGTCTAGGGCAGTAGTCCCTTTGTTGTTTTGATTGATAGATTGATAGATAGGGAAGTGCCCTTGAAGATAGGCTAGAAATGTAGGAGTCATAGCAGTACAGCCTCCCAGAAGGGAAGCCTGTGTGCCCTAGAGGTTACCCAAATAGTAGCCCTGGGACTGGCCTAGAGAAGCAGTAATATGGAACTCCTTTGACATTCCCGTGGTGAGCATCCCCAGGGAATAATGGGTGGAGCATGCTTAAAAGGATTTACCCCTATCACACCAGCACTGAAGCATGCATATGGGATGGGCAGGGAGCAGAGATCCAGATCTTTCTAGTAAGGAGAGGAAAGGAACAGTGATTTGTCTGTGTACATTCACCTTTAGTGAGAAGCCCAGAGGAGAATAAGGTTGGACCGAAAGGAAAGCGGCTACCAAAAGGATGGTCAGAGAACGTTACAGAACCCAAGGTCTCATTGACCAAAGAGATACAGGGGCAGCCCAGGGAAGGGACCCAGAAGGTGTAAGAAGAGTATGTAATATGATGACTAAACTATTTTGTATGACTAATCAACTACTTCAACTGTTCACATGGGGGACAGACCCACACACGGGGGACAGAGCCGCACACGGGGGACAGAGCCGCACAAGGGCGACAGAGCCGCACACGGGGGACAGAGCCGCACACGGGGGACAGAGCCGCACAAGGGGGACAGAGCCGCACACGGGGGACAGAGCCGCATACGGGGGACAGAGCCGCACACGGGGGACAGAGCCGCACAAGGGGGACAGAGCCGCACACGGGGGACAGAGCCGCACACGGGGGACAGAGCCGCTCACGGGGGACAGAGCCGCTCACGGGGGACAGAGCCGCTCACGGGGGACAGAGCCGCACACGGGGGACAGAGCCGCACACGGGGGACAGAGCCGCACACGGGGGAGAGAGCCGCACACGGGGGGGAGAGCCGCACACGGGGGGAGAGAGCCGCACACGGGGGGAGAGAGCCGCACACGGGGGGGAGGGGGGGGGGAGAGCCGCACACGGGGGGGAGGGAAGCCGCACACGGGGGGGGGGGGAAGAGCCGCACACGGGGGGGGGTAGAGCCGCACACGGGGGGGAGAGCCACACACGGGGGGGGGGGGGGAGAGCCACACACGGGGGGGGGAGAGCCGCACACGGGGGGGGGAGCACCGCACACGGGGGGAGAGCACCGCACACGGGGGGGGGGGGGAGAGCATCGCACACGGGGGGGGGAGAGCACCGCACACGGGGGGGGGAGAGAACTGCACACGGGGGGGGGGGAGAGAACCGCACACGGGCGGGAGAGAACTGCACACGGGGGGAGAGAACCGCACACGGGGTGGGTAGAGAACCGCACATGGGGGGGGGGGGAGAACCGCACACGGGGGGGGGGGAGAACCGCACACGGGGGGCGGGGGGGGAGACCCGCACACGGGGGGGAGAGAACCGCACACGGGGGGAGAGAGAACCACACACGGGGGGGGAGAGAACCGCACACGGGGGGAGAGAGAACCGCACACGGGGGGGGGGGGGAGAGAACCGCACACAGGGGGGGGGGAGAGAACCGCACACGGGGGGAGGAGAGAACCGCACATGGGGGGGGAGAGAACCGCACACGGGGGGGAGAGAACCGCACACGGGGGGGGAGAGAACCGCACACAGGGGGGAGAGAACCGCACACGGGGGAGAGAACCGTACACAGGGGAGAGAAGGTGCATGTGTCAAGGGGGCCATTTTAACTACACTTTTCAGTTGTTCTTTTTTTAGTCCTGGTAACAACCAAAGTTATATTCTTTATTTTACAATATAATAATCCTACTAAAACTAGGTTGACGGTTGGTCAGGAAAAGCCATCGGTGAGTTACAGTATACAGGGGTATTCAATCATTTACAAGTTGTTGTGTTTGCTTTCTGATTGCAATGTGCTCCTAGGAAACATAGGTTTGCTTACTTATTTGTGATGCTAGCCCAGTAAAGGAGAACAGGAATGGGGCAGAATAATGGGCCAGCAGGTTGAAGAAATTAAAGTTAATAGAAGAAAAAGTGCTCCTTTAAAGGGGCAGGCTTCAGAAACCTGACAGCAATTGAATATACACTTTAATACAAAGTGCTTTCACAGTGTCACAAAAGGACTTTGTGTTAACCTTTTCCCTGCCAGAGATCCAACTGCACCTGACTACCTCTAGACGTTGTGGCCATGAGATCGCTTCAATAGAGATCACGGGGCCACGACTGCCAACCAACAACAGAAAGGGAAGTGTAGGGGGCTCCAGTTTCATTTCGATTAGGCCAACTACATCCATCATCACCTAGAAAACGAGCATTTTTTCTATGGCACACCTGGTACTGTATATCAATAGCTCCTGTGTCGTGTCAGGGCCAGGACAGGGGAAAAGCTAGGTTGAGGGCAAGAGAAGGGTTACATCAAAGATAACACCTGAGGATGCTATGGGTGTAGTCATGCAAATCATATTAATACACACATCATACAAAAACACCCGCCATACACTTAATAACAGTTTGATAAATGAATGAATAAAACATGCATGGAGTAAGCACCTTGATGCTATACTGGCACTGTCGGCGGATGAAGAAGATAAGTCCATGCTGTACATTTTACGAAGCCTAGGTCGAGCACGCTCACTTGTTTTTGGTACAGTGTCTGGTTCATCTAAATCATCAAGTGTAGACTGCCTGGAGAACAGCATGGTGGCTTCAGTGTAGCAGCTACCAGCACAAACAGTCACAAAGACACAACGTTAGGTAAGAAGCAAGGGAACTGGTTTAAACACAGAACAGCATTGTAGAGGTGTCAATTCCAAACAGGGAGCACAGGTAATTAATCATAACATTTGATTAATCAACAAATACTACGTACAGTGCAATTACCATAAAACATATCATTATATAAAATAATGTTTCACTTTCTCAATACAATAGTAGCTTTAAAAGTAAATTCAGCCACGTGTATTTATGAAAACAAAACCTGCACGCCAATGGCACTTTAGAATAAAGTGTATTGCCTGGTAGATTGTGAAACTTGGACATTGGACCAACAATTTTTTGTTTGTTTTTTACAAACATATTACTAAAAATGTGAAGACCAGTAAAGTCTACTATAATGCCACCAGCACCTTAAATATAATTTTTCCTCCAATACCATTATTAATAATGCAAGTATATATTACGGCATCATAAAAAAAATAATCACTCTAAAATTCATTTTATCACGATACAATATAAAATATAACACTATAGATTTAAAAAAAAAAAAAACTTGTTAAATAGTCATCTTTCTATTAGAATGCAATTTGCGTACTTGCGTTATCGGTTTTCCAACCTCCAAGGAACCTCTGGTTCCGGAGATATTTATAGTTTTTGTATGTGGCTGTGGGGTAACCAATAGAAACTTGTGACATCTCTCGACTCGATTTCTATTGGCTGCCTGTGCAAGGCTGACCCCAATGGTCACTTTTCTTCCACCAGGCAATTATTCTTTCTAACTAAGTTACAGTATATCTCAGGAACAGGGGGTCCCCAAAGGTCAGACGACAGCAGATTGTCTCAGAAGGATCATCACAGTTCAGGTAATGTAAAAAAATACATGTACTGTATATACCCACAAAAAAACAAGCAGTGAGGACAGTGGCTTTAATAACACGTTGAGGTTTTTTATTTTACTACAAAACATTAAGGGCCATATCTAGGAAGCAGTACTATTCTAAATCCTATAAGACCAGTTTGAATGCTGGAAGACAACTTACTGCACATTTACTTAAATGCATCGTTAGGAGACTTCTGGCATCAGACTTCTCTTATGGGATAGCCCTGCTTAATAAATATGATCCTAAAAAATATTTTTCAGGGGAAATGTAACCTATTATTCAAAATAATTTGAATCTACTCCACCTACTGGGCATATTGTTAAACTTCCCATGACATGAACTTTTGAAAGTGTAACCTCATTTGAGGGATATGGTGGTCTGTAGTGACCTACTGTACTTTCAGTACAACAGACAATGGGGTTGGATCATCGCCTGAAAGGTAATTTTAGGTGTGGCACTTGCAGAATTTGTAATACTATTTTACTGTATCTCAAAAGTGTTTTTTCATTTAGAGAAAGTGCATAGGATTGAATATTGTATAAACTGCAAGAGCACCTTTGGGATTTATTTTATTACGCTGCCCCTGTGATTACATTTATGTGGGCAAAACCATTGGAGAAATGTGAGTGATATGAAACATAGATGGACTATTATAAAGTTTGACTTCCCCTTAACTTTAGCTCAAAATGTTAGGGTACAACATCATAGTAATTCCAATGTATTCAAATATAAGGGTTTAGAATGGGTTCACCACCCCCAAAAAAGAAATGGGGAGACTATTATTGTCAAAAAGCTAATCTTTCTGGAATTGTGCTTGGAATGCTACTGTTGAAAAGGGTTTTAATAATGGTTATGGTCTAACTTATTTTCTGTGAATTATATGGATATTTACGCTTTTATTATAAAATTGAACACTACTGTAGCTGCCTTATAAATGTTTTTATTGTTTTATTTTCTTCTTTTTTTCACTGTGCTGTTATGCTATTAATGGCTGGGTTTGTGGCGGATCCATCCTCTTCTGCCCGGATGAAGTATGGATCACGGCCGTAATAGTAAGTAGGTCATCACAATTGCCAAAACACCTATGGCTCTGCCAATTATGATTCATCCATGGTGTTTAGGGTGAAAAGGAGATAAAGGGCCATATATTTTAAGCAGTTTGCTGCCATACATCAATGGGCTGTAAGGTGTATTCCAGTGCTGGACGGTATCCTATGTCAAAAGACTGTTTAGAAAATACAGTATGGCTCAAGCTGTTTACATGTCAACACAAACATGATCTACAGAATGCCCATATTTCAGCTTGTCTGGGAAATAAAATGCATCTTTATGTAGATGGCTTTTCATTTGCTACCATTAGGTTATGTAGTATAAATATTGTCCTTGTTAACTACTACTATATATCAGGGCTTTTACGGCTTTGGCCTTAGATAGGAAGTTTATTATACTGTACACCAGTCCATTGACATCAGTACATGTTTTAAAGAGCTGAGTTATCTGATAATTACATTTTAATCAAATACAATCTGATTTAGAGTCCTATTTCAGTTGATAACACCGCAGTATCTATAAACTGCCCAATTAAAAGCAAGCATTTGGAAATATTATGGATTTCCATGCTATTTTGCTCCACACAAGACACTTAACTTTTCCCTGAGATCAGCACATTGAGTTTGCCTGTTAAAATTACTTCTGAGTAGTTTCTAAATGGAATAAAAGACTTGATCTGTTTTTAAGTTAGCAGACCACATATCACAGCTTATTAAAAATGATCAGAGCATCTGCTCAAAACTCTAAAATAATTGAATTGACATTTCCTTATGGAGCTGCTGGTGAGTAGGATAAGTATCTGGAATCAGCAATCTGACACATTCCTGCCTCTCTGTTATTTCAATTCCCTTCATGTACAAAGATGAAGAAAATAAAAATGTATTAGTCTTCTGTTTTATGTATGTTTGTTCATTTATTTTACATTACCTCAATAATTATCTAAAGTGCCAGTCTTATTAACCTCGCAAGCGGAATCGAGATGGTGCTCGTACCATCTTGGCTCCCCTATGGGAGGTTAACAAGACCTTCCTTGTCAGTGAGCCAATCAATGGAGACTTCATATTAAAGCATCTTTAACCTGGAATACCATTGGATCGCCATGATAAACACAGTCACAGAATAGCTTGATGCCAAGCAAGACGCAGGCATCAAGAGTGAGGGAAGTAAGGATCCTCATGATGTAAAACAACATCTTTGGTTCAGGTAATAAAAAACAAACAGTGATTTCTGCTTGAAATAAATAATAGATATGTAAGTCGTGAAATCATTGTCAAACAACCTATAAAATCCCATGTCACATGACACTTATAATTTGCAACAAAGTGGAGGCTCTTTCACGTTCGTTGTAAAGAAACGTGATCCAAATGAGCGGGGAAAAAAACACATTTCAGGGAAATAACTTTACTTTTAATCTGGAAATGTTAGTGGATCAAATACTATATGGTGGGAGGTTGCAGTAATTTGAAGTGGGATATTAGGCCAAATTTAAAAGAAACTCCAAAAAAAGTGTTTGCAATAAAATATCTGTAAAATGAAAAGAGATAGAAGATTTGACAGTGAAAAATGGGATGATGATGAAAAATGCGATTAAGGTGAAAAATGTAAAGAATGCATTCAAATACATATTTATTTGTGATATGTCTAGTTGGTTGTACTGGGATTTTTTTTTTCTTTTAACGTATAGACATTTAAAGGTGATTTTTAAATGTTTTTTTGGTTTGTGTCATCAGACAGGCAGAAATGTATTAGAAGTGGAATAGCTGCTCTTTTATTCTACCAGCGTGTCTCTTGTTTAAACCACACAATCTGTTAACAAAACCCTGGTTTGTAAATGTTCTAACAAGCGCCAATGCAGTTGTTTATTATATTGGGAGTATTTTCTGACCATGTTTGCTGAGAAAGTAAAATTAACTTTAAGAACCCATGGTTCCCAGCTGCAAAAACAAATGAGGTCAGATATATAAGAGAAAAAAAACATTTTTCTTTGGTAAATCTGGTGCTATTTGAATCATCTGAAAGACTTTGATACGTACACAGAGGGGGGGGGGGATATTAACTAAACTTGATAAGATGTATAGGAGCTTGATCCTGTGTTAACGGTCATTGAACCAAATGGCAGGTAATGCAGAATCGAGTTCTGATATGTTATCCGAGTTTAGTAAATCTCGGCCCATCATTTTAGCAACATATTCACATCCCTGTAAAAATACAGTTTTATTCTAACATGTTGGTGCTGATAATGTATCAAGATGAAAGTACAGTAGTCCCATTAACAATAAAGTAATTTGACTTATGTACTGTTGGCATTACGTGCAATCAGCAAACACATCTGAGGTACATTAATGAGATATACAAGTAAACAATATAATAACAGATATTCCAGAAATGTGAAAGGCCAAAATATTTGTTTGATGAAAAGAACAAATAGTAAAATATCAACGTGATTTTAGCAGCTGCCCCTCCATCATATATGGGAACCATGCTGTTGGGTTCTTTAAACAATAAACAAAATGCTCAATGATGTTGTGACTTTCAATTCTCTCATCAGAATTAGGCTGATTAGTTTCTATTGTTCTATCGTAGAATAAACCAGGGGTTTTCCAGCACTCAAAATAGCACATATCAGCCCTGTGACTCTTGAATGCAGCTCGCTTTAGATCATGGTTTCTGATGGTGCTTGTTTAGATGTTTAACCTATCCCACAATTTAAAGCAGCTGTCATACTATGAATCTTTGACTTGACCAACAAAGCAACCAACTAATGTTTTTTTAGCCCACCGACTACACAAGGTTTTCACAGCGCTTATTACGGATAAAGCAAGTATCTTTTTTTTATAAGAACATTGAATATTTTTACCGAGTTATAATGTTATCTATTACTTACTATACCTGGACATGCTATCATGGGAAACAGCAGAATCTTCACTGTCCATCCTTTTACTTGCCATCTTATCATGGTTATGGTGACTTGAAGTTGAACCAGGTTCCTCATCAATCCTATCTAGTCCCGACTCCCTGGAAAGGTTCATTATGTGGTTTTGATAATACATGTGAATGCTGTCCCGTGTTGGAACATTGCCCTGAAAAGTTACAGTGAAGTATTTAATGTATTGCAGCTACGGACAGTTGAATACACGGTTAACTTTCAAGACATTCATTTGTTTACTATATTACAATGTTTCTTGTCCACTGAGATGTAAATGTACATTCCAACTGGCCAAATGTAAAAGTTATATTTTTGTTGATGTAAAAGACTTCTACGCACGAGTTGAAGATTTTCTAAGTAAAGATTCCACACTCTCCAAATCAATGGTTTACAACGTGTGAATATCAAAATACCAATTAATAAATGATTAATTGCGCAGTTGAACTATGATAGAATAGCTGCAGTATGGTAAACGCCTACTGCTTTGTATTGCAATAATAGATTAAAAGGATTAAAGAAGCTTGGAAAGAAATATAGCTGTTCACTAAAAATCAATATAATGATACATCAAGAGTACAGGTACAGTAGTAAGATATGTAGAGGAATTTAGTTTAAAAAAATGGCTGCATTGAGAAAATTAGTAAATACCTCACAAAGCCAAAAATAAAAAGTCAGCTCTTCAAGCACAAAAACATTATTCTTATGTTATCATTATCTTATTACAGTATTTATATGGAGCCAACATATTCAGCAGCACAGTAAAACCTGGGGGCGAGGGCAAGAACGAAACACAAAATACATAACTTAAACATAATGAAATAAGTAATCATGTCCCTGCTCCGAGGAGCTTCCAAACTAAAGGAAAGGGAGAGTGAGGGCACAGGGATAAGTGGAGGTATAAGGTCACTCAGCACGGAATTAACTGTAGGCTTGTGAGGAGGCTGTAGGGGAAGCCTCTTTAAAGAGGTGGGTTTTGATGGAAATGTGAATGGTGGGGGAGAGCCTGATGGTGGGGAGAGTCTGGTGGTCTGGGAGGAGAGTCTGATGGTGTGGGAAGAGTCTGAAGGTGGGGGAAGAGTTTGATGTTTTGGGGGAGAGTCTGATGGTGGGGTGGAGTCTGATGGTGGGGGGTTAGGAGTTCCTCAGTTGAGATGTAGTCCTGGAGAAGTTTTGAGGTGGTAGTGAGAGAAAGTAATGAGGGGGGAGGGGGGGAAGAGCCGTACTGCAGACATGAGCTGAGCAGAGACAGTGTGTGAGAGAGTACTTGGGGATTAGTTTGGAAATGTAGAGAGGATGTGTCATGGAGAGAAAGAGAGGGGGATATAAAGATGGAGGGGCAGGAGATAGAGGTGTGTAGGAGAGAGGAGGAGGGAAAGAGAGGGAGGGGGAGAGGAGGAATGGAGAAGTGTGCCCCCCCAACAGAGCGGGAGGGGGAAGAGAAAAGAAGGGGGAAAGAGAGAGGGAGGACAGTGAAAGGGAGGGGGCAGTGAAAGAGAGGGAGTATCGACAGTGAGTTGTTAGGAATGAACAGTAAGAGAAAGAGAGAGGGAGGGAACGTGTGAGAGAAAGAGAGGGGGTAGTGAGAGGAGGAGAGAGATCACCACAGGAAGAGAGACCATCACAGAGAGAGAGAGTGAGATAGAGGTTATACATAGCAGGTATATGGGGCAATAGGAAGAGTTATAGAGAGGGGTTATATGGTGCAATAGACGTTATAGGGAGTGGTTATATGGCAATAGATTATGTGCAGCCCTTTTAGGGACTGAAGGGCCGCAGGTTGCCCACCACCAATTATGGTATTTTTTTTTACTATAAGTCATTGTCTCTTTAAAATGTTATGGGTAAAATATCAGCACTATACCAAATTATTTACTTGTACTCAATGGCTGACAGAACTTTGGATTGTGAAAACTCTAGGTCTAATTGTAATGGTTGCCAGTACAATACTTTGTATGTAAGACTGTAACATTGGTTAACCTTTATAATTTAGATCACATTAAAAAAAACATTACCTTTTTGATTTCTCTGGTCAGCATACAACGTTCTATTCTTAATACTGTAGAGATATCAATGTGTTCTCTTGAAATTGAGTTCAGCCAAGCGGTAAAACTATCAAGTGTTGCGAGGAAAAGAACCCACGTAAACTTCAATATGTTGAATATTCTTTTGATGATGTTATCTGTGAGTTAGGATATCAAATATTATCATTAGAAGACTTTACCAAGCACAACAAAAAGACAATATATTTCATGATTGTTTACTTAATATGGAATTTGAGTGTCCATTGTATGGCTTCAGAAAATGCATTTTATTCCATTGGGTTTTAAAATGCATTATGTTTCATGCATACATACTGTAGAGTACATGATCAAACATGGCTATTAACATAGCTCAACACCCGAGTCGCCCCAAAGATGTCTCCCTAAGAGAGACTCCCCAATATGCCTTCACTGCCCCTGTCCAAAGAGACACTTCAAAGGCCACGTGGAGCTCACCAGTCCCTCCCCCCTGCTTGTCTGCTGTGAGGCCCAGTACTGTGTGCTGCTATTATTTAATTCTACCAAAGAATCAATGGGACATAACTCCTGAATCGCCCCAAAGGCGTCAGCCGAATGGGTGTCGCCGTTTGCTGATGTTTGGTAATGTTACATCTGTTACATTATGTTATTGCAATCTGAAACTCACCAACCCTCCAATCCCCTGTACCCAATGTTTCAACTTATCCTGTCTATAGATTGCAAGCTCCTTGGGTAAGATCTCTTCTAACACATTGCAGGGGTCTCTTCTAACACAATTTTAATCCTGTCTGTAAATGTTACTTATGCCCATAATCATATCTCTAACTGTCCATAAAATGTTTGAAACCTAAATGTATAAGCTTTGTTCATTTAATGGAACCATGTATTATTATAACTCTGACTTTTCCTGTCTATCACAAACTGACTGAATAGTATTGCGATGCCCCCTTTAGTGGAGGCCTATATTAACTTAAAAAATAAATGATGATGATGATGGTCTGCTATAAACATACAGTACACATGTTCCAGATATCGACATTATCCACAGAACATGTGTATTAATAACTGTAATGCTACTTGTTTGTTTCCTGTTAAAGTATTTTGTACTAATACATTGTTATTTATGACAAAAGTAGCCTTAAAAGGACAAAAGTAAAAAAGTACATTTAATATAAAGAATTACATTTTAACTTGTATTTAATTGACTTTGAGTCAGATCCGAAAAGCTTTCTTTATGTTTGATAGTTTATTCAGTTACGTGGTGCTTGTTTTTGTAACATGTGGCTTTTGAGGTATTATAAAATACACTGACTTAAGTATTTTTCCTATAAGTTCTAGGGTACTGACCTTAGTACTAACCAAAGTCTTGGCAATGCTAGTTAAATTCTTCACTCCTTCCTAGGTTAGCTGCCAAACCTCTAACATTCAGATGTACAAATATTCAAGTGTAAAATATATGGGTCTATAAGCATACCTATATATAGTGGTGAACTGCAAGTATTGCTGAAGATTAATGAACAGGTACAAAAAAGAAGGACTTAAATTCTATGATTTAAGTACAAGTCTAAAAAACATATCACTTTCAGAGGCTCTATACCTCCCGACCCTATGGTGACCCTAGCTCTAATCTTTAATGACATATTTCCCTTGAGGCTGGATGTGATTTAGTATCTATTTGAAATTGGGATATGGAGTACTGTATTACTATATATCAACTACGCAGTGACATGTTTTTCAAAATCCTGGAGTATGTACTAAGAAGAATTCACAACATAAAACTTTTTTTCCCCTTCCTTTCTACTCAGATTTATGCATATTTATGTGAGATCATTAACCCCTTCATTATTGCTCTTTTTCCTTCCTTCTTTGGTCTTTTTAATTTTTGGTTATTTTTTTTTCCCTGTGAACTTTTTGCCTTTTCAACCCTCCCACACTTCTTGATGCATGAAGCTCCGTACTGTATAATAGAACGCAGGCTACGGCTACTGACTCCCACAGCTGTTCCTAGAGCTTTACACATCCACTCCAACAATAGTATGTTCTAGTTATGTGTCGTAAATCTGTTGTTGGTTATCACTGCAGGTTGGATCGCAGGACTAGTAGCTGCTGCTTCAAATCAACATGCAGCCTCAGCAAAAATATGAAGGTTGTTTTTTTTTTCTTTATTTATATTTTGACTAAGGGTTTCGGGATAACTTTTAACTTATTTTTAATGCAACTTAAAAGAATTGCTTAAAATGGAATATTCAACTAGTGGTTGTAAAAGGAAAATCAATATTCAGTCGGTGGTTGAGCAGTGCATGAATCTTTATAATTGTCAGCTTTCAAAGGCCTCCTTATGAGCACTAAAGGTTTAATATATTAAAACGTGGCAGTATTGAAAACTGGGTTTGCGACAATATTTTTTATGAGATGGGTAGCGATATTCATCTCATTTCCATAAGTAAAAATGGTGTTATCTCATCATTAAGTAGTCCTGGCGACACTAATAAGAAACAGCTCATACAGTTTTGTGCTAGGCATGTAGATGTGGCAGCGAAGAATGTCATCACTTTGATGTCGGAGGCAACCAATGCATTGCAAAAGCATCAAAGGGGTTAATATACATTAATGTTGTGCAAATTAAAGCACAAAAAGCATAACATCCTTATGTGCAAATATTAAACCTTTAGTAGTCCAATTTGCCAACTAGTCATCGGTTGACTATGACTACGGCAGCTGGTCACTTGGGCTTCTAAGGACTTACTGTAATATATTAAAATTATTATTATATATCATCTTTTGCAATATATGTATTTTATCACCTATTCTAGGTTGGCTAGTGTTATCTTTCCTATGTGCTATATATGGTGGCTATTATATACGCAGGCAAGAATCGGCCTGTCAGCATAAGGTAGATTATATATGTTGGCGTTAGTCTGATATCGCCAGGAATAGTTTAGTGAGTATCATGTGAATTACTCATTTGCACGCTCATTTACACTGGGTGCGTTAACAACTATGTTGATTTATCACACAATAAAAAATAATTTAAAAAAAACCCCTTTCACTGCTTTAGTGAATAGGTCGATAAAAAAATAAAAACCAAATAACACCAATTTTCTTTTAATTTATTGACCTTTAGTGGCTCTAAGCCATACATTTGCTTCCAAAGTTGATTTTTTAATTAATTACCATTACTTCAGATAATTATATTCAGCCCCAATTGATTTACTCAGTTTAACCTGTTTGGTGCCAACGGTGCCTGTGACATATTGGCAGTGGAAGGGTCAAGACCCAGAGAGGCCACCTACCCAACTGACCACTATGCAGCATCCAGTTCTACGTGTAAAACTGAGCGTCATTATCTGATAATAAGAAATAACCCAAGCAACAGGATATTGTGCAAAACAAAGTACTGGAATCCACATCCATTTCCAACCATTCCCTTTCTAAACAGGTCTTGCTCTATGTGTTCACAATGTACCTGGGCCACTAGGTTTCTTTTTGTCATGTTCTTCTTCATCATCTTTCTCTTCACATTCTACGATAATATGACCTGAAAATGACCAACAATAAATTAGTTAACTAAACATTAATGGAGAAAGTAATCAGATAATGCTAGCCAGGCTGGGATGGAGTCAATATGGGACTGTGAGGATCCGTAATGACAATGAATATATTGCAACATATTTTGGATATATCCTTAGTATAGTATCCTATAATGTATAATGATTTGAAGGGCTTGCATATGTAAAAACAAAAATATGTTGCATGTATTGACTATAAAGCATTAACATTCTAATAATGAGAGGGGCTCCCTGCCTTTGATTTCTTTGCCTGGATTTAAGTAGCCCTGTATACAGTATTTATATATGGGACCAAGAGAAATCAGCGACACAGCATTTGTTAACCTGGGAGAACTTTACTGTCATTTTACTCTAGTTTTTCCTTTAGATACACGGTCTCGTCATCAGTTTATTATAGGTTCCAAAGAAGTATATTTTGTAATCATTAATACTTTTACAGGACACTTTGCTGTAACATACCTTCTGCAATCCCCTTCCGTCTCATTTCTCTCTGCTTTTCTTCTTTGCTCTCCTTGTGCCTTTGTCTAAGAGCAGTTTTGGGATCTGTAATCCAGGCTTGATACATAAACTAGACGGAACACAATTATTTTATTGATTCATTCTACGATAGATGACAGATAGATATGATAGATTGATATGATAGATAGATAGATAGATAGATAGATAGATAGATAGATAGATAGATAGATAGATAGATAGATAGATAGATAGGTGGGTGGGTGTGATTTAAGTATGCCTGCCATTAGTATACGCCTTCCGTGTTCTACTTAACTTGTTATTAAGTATCACGTTTACAATTGGTATTGGATATCACTGTTTCATGAATAACTTCCTACAATTTATGTAGTGACCTATTGAATTTGGCAAACAAATTAAGTGTAATAAAAGTTACACTATTACACTAAAGTGGCTTGTTAAGATAAACGTATTCCCACTAAGTGCATAAAGATTCCCTGGTGATTTGATGAGAAGGATGCATATTGCACAAAATAATTCATATTCAAATGCATTACACAATGTTTTACTATAGGTATATGTAAATTGTTGTACTGTAAAGAAACATATTTGTTTATAGAAAACAAAACTGTATATGCATTCAAAGTTAATATTGAATACAGCTACCAACAAAATTATGTACAGGGCAAATACAGCAACACAACAGCTGGCTGCTACTGTAAGTTTTAAAACCATTTTGAGTGCCAATTTAAACCTGCAGATCTGTCTTCTGCTATTTCTGTGTGATCAAATGTTTAAAGGTGTGTGTTCAACAACAATCTCACAGAATAATTCCCATCTAATGGAGTGAAAACTCTTGGGGGTTAATTATACAATATATTGCCTTAAGTGGCCATTCGGAATGTTTCCTGGCAGAGAACCAAAACCAAAAATGGCCGCTTCAGCATATATAGAATTACCGCCTTAGAGTTAAATGTGTTATTAATGTAATCTAATACCTGAAGCCCATATTTTAATAGCTTCTTAAAACAGCAACATTTATTACATTCTGTGAATTACATTTTCGTGACATGATTTGGGTTTTGGATGACAGAGAAGAGATTTTCCAATCATGTTTACGAACACATAGCATATTACAGTCAGAGAAAAGACAAAAGACGTTAAGACATTTGTCTTTGTGATTGTCATTTGTGTCGAAAATCACTTTCAATGGCATTGCATTTTTTTTTTTTTTTTACAATGGCATGCAACACACAACATAAAGCCGGCTAAACACAGTGTCTTAGCATGCATGGAAGCAAGCACCACCAATGCACATGCACATCATGACATAAACACACCTGGGTCTCAGGGAAGCTGGGGTTTACAGAGTTAGTACTGTTATATTGATTTTGCAATATCTTTAAGTCATCAGGCACAGGTGTTGGGAGACATTTTCTCACAAGTAAACTAAAAATGTTGCTGCACTGTAGTTGTCACATTTGTAAGGAGTGCTCTACCCATAAAGCTTCTTCTAACGTGTTATCACAATGTGCTGCTCATGTAGTACCACGTGGCTGTGTCAAGCAACAATGCCTTTGTATGCTATACTATACTTGACAACCATTTCTGGAAATGGGCAGTTATTGGTGTGCAGATAAGACGTTATAGGCAACAGGAACCTAAAGTAATTAAAGCACTTTGCTTGTTTTGGTGTCAAAATTGTTTCATTCTATAATAGCTATTACTATCTATTTATCAAATCAGTAAGATACTGCACTTATATTGCTGATTTAGAATATTACCTTTCCCTATGTCATCAAGCTCCCAGTCACAAACAGAAGGAGAGTATTCTACTAGTGTATGTACAGTAGTTCTAACGTTCTAGTACAGTAGTCCTCTTTGTCTTGAAGAAGTGTAGATCTGGTATAGGTTCTGAATTAGGACTAACATGGAGAGTTCTTCATAGGTGAAATCTTACAGTTCTTTTCTTTATACTCAGTAAAGAACTTTCAGTACACTCATGAATGTACACTTTCAGTACACTCATTAAGAATTTTCATGTTGGACCATTGAAAACTATAATAAATCCATTGGTGCTTGGAGTGGGTTACATTGAAATATGGACACGTCATTTTTTAATTTTTGATCTCTAAATAAAACACATTTGTAATGGTTGGATGTGCACACTCATACTCAATGTTGCTTCCAATTGTAAAAGTATAGTTTGTGTGGGGTATATTAGGGTGTGGGACCTTGAAGTGGTAGTACACTTTTAAAGATTGACTAATGAGAAATCCTAGGGATGATTTGTCACTTGGTGCTACAATATGTGCAACAATGCACAACCAGACCCTTATTTTGAATGTAAGCGAAGGTACTGTCAGAGAAGAGTGATATATTTTTCATAAAGCAAAATGGGCTTCTTTTTACTTTTCTCCAAATTACAAATATTGAAATTAATTTTCAGCGCTTAATATAGGGGGGAACTGTGTTAGAGAGTGTAGAGTAGACAGAACGAAAGTACAGTAAGCTAGACGTGATACCTTTAATGGCTAACTAATGATTATAAAGTAAACATTTGCAGAAGAAGGGACTGTATTGGTCCTGAAAGTTTGCACACTTTTAAGTTTTTAGTTACTCATTAAATGCATCACTTCTACCTTACTTTGGTCCTGCAATAACTGTGTTACAATGGAACAAGATGTATCATACTGTACTTGTCTTTCTTAGTGAATTATACAGAACTAAAAAAGTTATTATATTAATCTGGCTTGATACCAAGCTCTCTGAGAGTGGATTCATATAGTAAACATTTGTTGTTTTTCTAGTTCCATGCTAGTTTTATTTAGTTTTCTCATTTGACCATTTCACAGCAGTATCTATACTATAGGACACTCTAAATTTTTATATTTGATTACCACTAAAATCTACATTTATTGACAAATGTAAAAAATATACATTGGTCTTCAATGCAGCTAAACAAAATTGAAAAACAAAAGGATCTGTGGGGATCAACGCAATGAAACACAATTTATATGCTGTCTCATTAAAAGTTAATATAACTAAAATGTTAGCCCTTTGATAGAAAATGCTATAGGGTAAAATATTTATGCTTATATGTTGTGATTATAAGGTGTTTTTTTCAATATACTGATCTTCTTTAAAATTTAGTTTACGGTATAACAATATTCCTTCTGCTGGCTTGGTGACACAAGGAAATCTGCAGAAAATCAGAATATGTGCTTTGCAATTAAGAATGGACTTTACAAATCAGTCACTGGCCTGTACTGTACTTTAATTGCACAAATCAAAATAAAGGTCGGAGGGAATTCCTGCAACTTGATTTGTAGAGGAGATGGTAAGCATCTGTGGAATGTACTGTATGCAGTTAGACATTCTGCATAACCCAGTCCACACTTACTAAATTTATGTAACAGTATGGTAGAAACTAGACAAGTTAACAAAAGTAAAATTCCAGCCTTTTATTTTGTAGCAACCTTTAGGAATTTAACAGAAATAATTATATTTGTTGTCAGCTGGTTAGTCACCAGCTAGATACAAACTTTTTTTAGACTATTAAATCCCCTTGGCTTTTTCCAGTATGTTGCAGGTATAACTTACTATATCAGCTTTTTATCTACAGTAATTCAGTGAGACCTCTAAACAGATAACCATTGCAAAATTATTAATAACATTCTGCCATCTATTTCATGAACATTTTATTTATTCTTCTAGGGGTGAACAAGACAAACGTATAAGAAAATAACTGAATAATGGTATATCATAAATCTAACACACTGTATTATAATCATGTACTGTATGTGTAAGTTGTATCAAATTATGTGTAATGAATAGTATAATTATTCCATTTACTAGGAGGCTGTTCTCATAGAAATGAAACCGGCTAGAAAGCCAAACCACTGAATGTGAAATTATATTTATCATAGCATTTTGCTATTTCCTCGTGTCTTACCAGCTTCCTGAGAAAACAAAAACACAAAACTGTCTACCAGCCTTATGAATGCATGCAGTTGGGTTTCACCTTTCAACAACAGTAACAATGGTAATCTCATGGGTAGACGAGGAATGCCTGCATCTGCATTTCCCTCTTGGTTATTTCAGACTGCATGAATGGGATGTGTTTACAAGAACATTACAAATCACTAATTTCCTAATTAATTGGGGGCAACTGTTCAATTGAATTTAAAATACATATTGGTATGGACATCATTTGTGACATTTTATTGTTTTGGAAAACGCACCCAAACACTGCAGGAAGAGGAAGTGCAGAGGAGGCATTGGCGTAAGGATACACTTTGCTAATACACTGTGGACCATAGTCACATTTGGCAAACACTATTGAAATTCCTGATGAATACCTTTGCAGCTTTGATTAAATATTGAAGAATTGTTTTAGGCAGTTTAATGACAGACTTTGGCAAGGCTAAAATGGCTGAAGCAAACTTTCCAATAGCTCTCTAAAAGAAGGACAAAGCAATAGCAATTAGTAGAAAACAGTGAACATTAATGGAGTAATATGTTATGAAGTTAGTTCTATTGAAAAGCAGACTACAGGTACAGTATATACACAGACATTTTCTAAATGATCTAAAACACCACACATGCCTGTTCACTGAAGACCGACATCTATTATCAGTTGTTAACATGATTGAATCGCTGTTAATAATCAGTAATAGTTATCACACCATAGTGAATGAAACTCAAAATATCTAAAATACCGACGGTAGGGACAAAAGGATAAATAAAAAATATCTCTACTTCTTTACACATTTCATGTTATAAAAGGAAATGTTTACACTATATTGTAGGCACACAAAGTTATTAGTAATTAGTAATTAGTTATTAGTTATGAACAAGGCCTCTTTATGCATTGTTGTATTTCTTAAAATGTTACATACTGTAGTATATAGTATGCAATTGTATTAGTAAAAAGCTCTGTGGTTTTAGTAATCCCTACAGAAGTATAAACTAGTTTTGCCATTCACAGAATGAATTCGGTAAACTTAATCAACATATTACACAAATATAACTAGATAGCAAAAACAAAGGCAATCCTAGCTGTAGCGTTTTGCTAATCATTTAAAATAATTTTCTTTGCATAACATAGCTTCCACTGCTCTCAATCATTCAGTGCTGGACAGGCTTGCGACTTTTTATTATGCTGTACTTGTATTTATTGTTTTACAAATAACATTTGCAATTTGATATACTAAATAAATGGTGACAAGAAAACAAAAACAAACAAACAAACAAAAAAAAACAGTTTTCTTAAGCAAACCTCATGTCAAGCAACCTAAGCAATGCAAACATTTTACTTCTTCCCTTCTTCTTCACCATTCGTTCTCTTGCAACATAGAAAAATAAAGTTCCTTGTAAAACTTTATTTTTGCTGTACCTTTCTAAGGCAAGTGAAAGAAGACCTGCGTCAAAAACACCTTTTATACGTTGAAGGGTTTTGTCAATGCAAAGGGCAAGCAGCATTGCAAAAGAATGAACCCAAATGTTCATTTCAGTATTCAATACACTTACAAATACAATACGAGACAACGGCATCAAGGTGCTTGGAGCGCTTTAAAAAAAAATTATATGATGACAAGCTTATCTTTCTAGGGAAGATCTGCCCATCGTGCACTGGCAGCTGGACCTTCGAACCAAGCGTACCTGGAAAGCCGATTTTTTCCTTAGATCATCCTCATCCTTTTTGTCATCATCTTCTTCCTCTTCACTGTCCGTCTCAAACAAATAATAATCACCGCTTCTGACCACTAAGTGAGATAAAATAGTTACTCATTTCGTGAAGTCGCTCACCTGTCTCTCACCTTTTTTGACAACAGTATGAGTTGCGGCTACAGTAGAACAAGACGTGTGGGAGCAGACGTGACTAAAGACAAGAAGTCACTAGTGATTGCTGATACTGTAAATTGTGCTTAAAGATTAGCTAGTGTCAGTGTGGTGTGTAACCTGATGGATAACATGAGTCAGATAAACTAACATTTAATAATGTCACAGTAAGTAAAAGCTATTTACTCAAATTAAACTTCATGTATATAGTTTAGTTAGATATATACATTCTAAGCAATATCTGCTGCAGTGTGTGTAAATGTGTTTGTCTTAACTACAGTAACCCAATGAGTTTTCCCCATTTATTTCGGCAAAGACCAAATTAAACAGAATATAACCTGTGCAGGTCTATGCGGGTGGAAAGTTATTAACACTCTTCTAAAAGGTACCATTCTTATATCCCTTTTCAATATACTATAGTGAGAGGTGGGGTAATGCTCAGCGAACACAACATAAAGTTTCGTTCAAGTAAACGGAAGCCAATGAACCAAAAAAGGTGCTTTACCCAGCTTCTCACCATACTGAATAGAGAGGATAGTGCCTAAGAGGACCTGCAACAAAGAAAATGTTGACGGATTAAATAAAAAAGTGAAACATGGTTGAATTCTTTGTCTAAATCAGGATTCAAGTTGAACCTTATAAAATTTCAGATGTTAGCTAAAGTAATGCTGATTGCTAAATGAGTCGCAGGATTGCTGACAAAAGACCAACATAATATTAAATTTGTGCCTGTGAATTCAGAAAGACCTTTCGCCTCCACGTTAGTATATATTAAATGACGTATGCCTTGTATCCTTGAACAGAACGTTTTTTTTTTTTTTGCGTTGTCTTTTTACCAAGCCTAATAAAACACAAATAGTAACAGAACAAAATGAAAGAAACACAATGAGCGTGTACATAATGGCACCCACTCCATTACTTTCTTCACAGTGACTCTGACTGCTAAAGTAATGTGTGGCTATAAGATCGAGACCCGGGTAATAATCACTTGAAGGGTTTATGTGGGAGAGAAACAAACAGATGAGATGTGAACATTTCGCCTTCATTATGCAAACTCTTTGCATGACTAATCAATAGACACGTAGCAGTGCATAAAGAGATCTCGTATTCTCAGTTTCCAATGAGTTGTGCGTTATAAGGTCTATTTTCTTACTTTTAAAAAGAAGTAGTCACAGACAGCAAATATTAAACACATTACAAAGAGAAATGGCAGGGTTTATTGGGTCTTAAGGGGTTTAGTTACTTAAGTAAGAAAGCTGTTAATTAATGTTAAAGGCCATTCACTTTAATGGCCATATTGTACAGTATACAGGCATACCCCGGTTTAAGGACACTCACTTTAAGTACACTCACGAGTAAGGACATATCACCCATTAGGCAAACGGCAGCTCACGCATGCGCCTGTCAGAACGTCCTTTACAGCAATACCGGCTCCCTACCTGTACCGAAGCTGTGCGCAGGCGGGGAGACTATAGAGCCTGTTACAAGTGTGTTATTTACATCAGTTATGCACGTATGTGGTGATTGCAGTACAGCACATGCATCGATAAGTGGAGAAAAGATAGTGCTTCACTTTAAGTACATTTTTGCTTTACATACATGCTCCGGTCCCATTGCGTATGTTAATGCGGGGTATGCCTGTATTCACTATCCCTTTTCAGTAAAGAGATTCCTACATACAGTACCTTATCAGTTACAGTTTGGCTGCATTCATGTCGGGAGTGTTTGATTTATGACTTAAATGTAAACACACTATGGTGAGTTGTTTTTTCACCATAATTATAACATGTGAAAAGTAAAACAAATAGAATATTTATATTAAAAAACAAACAAAAAAGAAGACATGTATTTGTCATTTTGAATGCCTAGGTGTATTCATAACTAGTATTTTCAATGGCTTAAGTAAGTATTTTATCCAATCTATGCTCCTGAACATACAGTGTAATAAAGATGTCAGTAACAGCATCATAAAAGTCAATTTCTGTTATACAGTAAATGCACCTACAGAAAGATAGACACTAATAACAAAATGCAAGTTGTGTGCCTTTGCTTGACAAAGGGAAAGGGATTTCTGTTAAATATCAAAAAGATATGTAGCCGAGCCCTGCCTCTGGTGCGGGGGAGCTGGCGGTTAGTTGGCCGGAGCTCTGCACGATCGTGTGGTGTGGGCAGCCATTTTGAGTATATCGCATGCACAGTGCGGCGAGGTGCGCATGCAAAGTGTGTAGAGTGTAGTGGCCATCTTAGGACGACTCCGCAGATGCAGCCGCGGGACTACAAGTCCCAGAATGCCTAGAGGGAGGGACTGCCCACGTGGGGCCGTCCCAGCCAATGGGATTTGCGCAGGCAGGAGGAAGAGGAGATATTTTGCGCGCGGAAAGCCTGCAAGTCAGTCAGACAGAGGGCAGCAAGACAGCAGGTAGTGTCTAGGGAGCAGTGCCTCCTGTTCAAGGCCTAGACCTTGGCCCCTTATGTCCCAGCTAGGCCCGGAGTAAACATAAGACAAGTGTTGTTTGGAAGGCCCCAGATGGGGACTCTTCCCATTAGTGTAGAGTACTGCGCTGGTGACCAGATGGCCACGTGGCGCCCCGCGGCCTTGGACCAGGCCACAGGACTTTGAGACATTCAGGTGTGACACTCCACCTGGAGCTCACCCCACGAGGCAGATCAGGACCCTTAGGAGAGAGGGGATTTGTGTTGGAGGCCCAGCGACAAGCACCACCTGGGTACCCAACGTGCACCTACATCCACAGGGGGTAGCGTGACCTCACACTTGGGTGGGACAGGACACCAGGGGTATTGGTGCCACGGCACCCTCAGTGCTTTGGGGGAACCGCCAAGTGTTGGGACATTTAGTATTATGTATAGTAAAGCTTAGTTATATACTTGGTATGGTGTATTACTAATTCTGTGTGTTGGTTCCTGTGAGGGGCTATCCCGCCAACACTGGGATCTCTCATAGGTGGAGGCGCTGCACTGCAAGGAGAAAGAGCTCACCCCAGGCTCCCAGCGGTGGAGGCTTAGGCCTCCTGTGAGCAAACAGGTATAGGAGCATGTGTAATTTCCCTTAAGCATAGGGAATATATATATATAAATAAATATATATATATATATATATATATATATATATATATATATATATATATATATATATATAAATTCTGCATACAGCACTGTAACTGTCTGTGATTTTTATGAGTGGTAGGTATTTTCTGTTGAAAATAGTCCAATAAAAATATCAGTAGCTAAAAATCGACTCGGCCGTACCTTATAGTTTCCTACCAAACTATTTTACAAAAAAATACATTTCATAACAGTAGTTAAATTGATTTATTTCGGGAGAAGCTAAAGATGTTAGCACTACATAAGATCTGGGAAAATATACCTGAAGTGAAGATGAAATTACTGAGAATATCATTACAAAATTCTGCAACATCTAGATCCCTATAATAATTGTCCCTAAGTTAAAAGCGCAATAGAAGGTAGGATCGAATAGCTTTAATGCATTTGAGTTTGCACTCATTAGCTCGGACAAATATCAAAACTATACAAGTTTTAATTTCTTAAACAATATAATTAAGATTTTGTATTACAGTATAATTGTTTGTGATATACACATGGTGTAATATTAAAATATTCAGTATCCAAGTTCAGTATAATAATGGAGGCGAAATGATTTCAAAACATCTTAAAGTTGGGACAGGATTTTTTTCTTATGTTAAACATCAAATGTGTAATGTTAATAAGGGTCATATTCACAGAGCAGAGACGTCTCAAATTTGTGATTCTAGTAAAGAATGTTTCTTGAATAAGACCCTTACTAAAGAAAATTTGTAGAAGAGACCATATCTAATTTCTTAAAAATATCAAATACAGATGTGATCTATATTATCGGCTTTATAATAATGCTTAAACAGTACATCACAATTCATTCAAACATATAATGCTATCACTTTTTATAGTATGAGTCACACTTGTATTTCACAAGATTAACACAAACTTTGAAATGTAAACACAATGGCCTATATTTACACTGCTACGGTGTTATGCCATAAGAAACCTTCCAGAGCCAGAAGACACCTTACAGCCTTTTAATTTGTATGGGCATACAATGTCTTCTAGCGCCGGAAGGTTGGTAAATATGGGCCGGTATCTTTTTTTTACGTTCTAAAAATAAGATAGGTCTCTTAGTGAACAAGAATGCTCTTTTCAAATAGGAATGAGAAATATTGGCACAGTTTCTTTGTGACTTCATAGAACTGGTGTAGAAACATATATTAATATATTCTTCATGTTTCTTTTTGTTGTTTTGATCTTTGCCGGTTCTATGAAAATAACATACAGTACATGTATTTGTAGTAAAATTCAAGTTGTACAGAATGATAGAAAACTCCTGTAGATTACACAGGATGAGCAAGAGATACAGAATGCTTTCAAATAGTGCAAAAACCATGAAGCCATGTTCGCCGAACAGTGAAAGTGAACATAGTTACTACTCACTGCGTTACATTGTTTCAAATATTTCTTTATTAAAAATGACTATAAAAATAAAATAACAAACCGATTGGGTGTAGTAAATGCTTACACCATGTGCTCTATCATTGCATTCACTGGGGCTAATTGGGCGATTTCGGAGGTTGTAGCAGCTACAGACTGTGGAGGCCAAGTGGTTACAGAAGAAGGATCCACACTATACCTGGATCAATACTACCTCAAGTGTATAAGACAACCGACTAGCCCAGCATGAGAGAGACAGATGACTGTTATATAAGGGAAGTATCCTGTTCCTTTACTCACCACTCTATAAGTAATACTCGCTATTATCTCTACCTACAGTACTTACATATTTTACAGATTGAATGCTTTATTTAAAAAATATTGTATATGACTAAGATGTTGCTTCTGACTATATCACCGATTGAGCAATATTTCGTTATATTTCCAAGACAAAGATATACTAGATAAAAAAATGCATCCATCATATGCATGCTGCCGTCTGAATATTTCTATTTATTCTGGACTACAAGACTCATTGCATATTGTATGCTTCTGCTATGCATCTGTCCACAATCTCTGTTTGTCTTATAGATATCCCCTGAGACTGAAGAACAAGATTTGCACATTATGGATTTGAAAGGCATAAAAATGTGCCTCGTTTGTTTTCATGGTGCTACAGGTGTATCTCTCAATACTATTAAAAAAAAAACAGAGTTTCTTCTGTTAGCCCTGCAACTTTTACTAGGATTTATCCTATGTACTTAAATGCCACATTGCATTTAGCTCACAGAAGGATCTTTTTGTTAATCATATACAATATAAAGAAATGAAACAATAAAAAAAATAAAATGGTATGCCTGAAAAAAGTTGGCTAGATGCATCAGATTTCAATTTCAAATCATTGCTTTATACACCTGATCCTTCTAAGGAGTCACAAAGATGAAACCATGCAGAAAAACAAACAGATTATTCTGGTCAAGGATATAAGGGCGAAATCCACGCATTTGACAAACGATTGAGAAAACCTACTGGAAGCATGATCAACCCAAGGCCGCCACCACTGCTTTTTTTTGCCCTTGACTTTCTCTTTTTCTGCTTCTCCTAAAATAAAATATGTTCATATATTAATTTTGCATGAGATACATGGTTTTACACTGCAGTCAATAAGAGAATTACCTCTGGGAAACATAAATCAGATATTGAAGACACACACTCGCACCTATATTGTGTTTATTATATATACATATCAATTTTCCAAACAAGTCTGTAGAAATATGTGTTTCACTATTACACCCACACTGTTGTGCCGTCATGTTTCAAGGTACCCAACATGAAGCATCTGTCATATGAAATAGGATGAAAATGCAACGAAAGCACATTTCAAGACTTACTCATTCGCCACGTAAACCTTTTGCATGACTGACATTATGCTACATATCTAGAGATGTCTAACGCACAAATAACTATCAAGCTGCCATTTAACCCCAGAAAAACAGACATGCACATGTACTATTATGTTATAACGTATAACTCCAGGTTGCTTCTATTGATACACTTACACATTAGGATATTGAAGTATTAGTTCGCTTGGTTGTTCTCCGGGCATTAGCAAACAATATGGGGGTTGCATATCTGAATCAATAGCACCAGTTAGGTGTTATTTAATAAATAAAGGTTTGCATAACTTTAGCTTATCCTTTTTCCCTATAGCATGTCTGAAATCTCGTGAATGCTGCCTAACTTGTCCAACTGTAAAGCGACTTTACTTTTAGTTATTTTTTTTGGTTTGAAGCAAGGGGTCTCCGGAGCTGAAGCATGTTGGTTTCAGCTCGGGGACCTACTGCTTCCCGCGATACTTACATCTGAATGGGCTGCTGGGCACAGAAAAGTCTGTTGAAAGGGCTCATGTCATGTGGACCAATAGAAAGCTGCAATTATCATCCCTTGCGGCTTCCTATTGGCCTGTGTACCACAGGACCTTAAAACAGAAGTAAGATAGTGGCATCACTTTCAGATGGAAGTATGTCTGGGAGCAGGAGGTCCTTGAAGCTAAATATTTACGTGTTCACCTCCAGAGACCCCCTGCTTCTCACATACCGTAGTTGGAATATTTTTTTATTTGCTATATGCAATACGGTGGAGGTTTCTTGTTGCCTTTTTCACCCACCATAACTTAAAACGTCATGGTGTATATATATATATATATATATATATATATATATATATATATATATATATATTTATATACACACATACACATATATACAGGGCTCAACAAATGCACTCGCCAGCTCACCATGGGCGACTGCATTTTGGCTGCTGTCGAGAACTTACCTGCAGCGGTGTCTGGCGCCGCGGTGTGGCAATCACCGTCTTCTCCCCTGCAAATTGTAATGTTTCCCCTGCAGGTCCTGAAAAAATGGCCGTGCTGCATCAAATGACGCTGTGTTGCCATGGCTATGGGACACTACATGACGCTGTGACGTCACGGCATCCTGTTGCCATGGCAACGCAGCATCTCTTGATGCCGTGCGGCCATTTTTTCAGGACCTGCAGGGGAAACATTACAATTTGCTGGAAGTCAGGGATCGCCGCACCACGTCGCCGGAACCCGCCACAGAAGAGTCTTGGGGGGGGGGGGGTGGGAGTTACTTTTTTTGGGGGGGAATGAGTTACTTTTTGGGGGGGGGGGGTGGGCGGCAGGTGGGTTTTGCCCTAGTTTGTCAAGTCATATATATATATATATATATATATATATATTTTTTTTTTTAAGGCAAAGCTCCATTAAACATAAGAAAGAAAACTGAATGTGATGCACAGAGACGGGAATATAAAATATGGTAGTAATGCGATTTGCAAACATTTCTGAAATAAGCCTCAAATGTACAGTACACACAATCAATTTCTGCAGAAAGGATGATTTTGTGCCACCAAGAGTGTGCAAACTAACTTTACTGCCTAAGGAACAGGAAGATATCAAGTCAAGTGCCCTGAGTAACAAAGAAAAGACACCGGGATTCAATGCTAGCACTGTCTCCAGAAGAAAGAAAACAAAAAGCATTTATGGAACGTTAGAAAACAAACTTTTGTGTCAATTTAGTTTAAGATATTTGTTATATATATCTATATATCTTCAGTAATATGTTATGTATTTATGCTTCATTATTTGTAAAATATAAACTTAATAGAAGGCATGCCTTATAAAAATACAAAAGCTCTTATAATATTGAATCTCAAAAGCATATTTCAAGGGTCAAGTACTTACAAACTAGTTTACAGATACATCCCCAATTCATTACGAATAATGAATTTTAACTTAACAGTGAGCTTTAAGTATAATGGCCCAGTACCTTCATCATCATCTTCAGATTTGTGAATATCTTGTTCTTGCTCTGCTGATTCCTGGGCAAGACTCAACATCCTCTCTTTACCCTTTTTGTATTTTTGTTGCCTGGCTTTAATACGGTCCATCCTGGCAAAATGGACAATTGTTTATGATCGATATGCATTTCTAGCAAATATCATTAGGGATTTATTGGCAAAAGTACTGTAGATTGCACATGTGTTGCCTCCTGATCTTAGAGGGGGCATGCTGTACATTTTAAGTTAACAGAAAGGAGCTGAATTCTACAGAAGACAAACAAATACGGCATCACAATGGAACGTGATTGCACAATGAGAGGCAATGTCAGAAGAAGCACTGCCACCATTTAAATATACCATTGTAAAGTCAGAAAAGGGAGAGTGTCATAAGATGCACAAAGCTTTGTAGTTCTGGTATGTTTTTTCACCATACCATATACAGCACATATATAAAACATACAAGATATATAATGACTTGGACCAGCAATAAAATAAATCAGGGAATTAGGCACATGCATTCTGTTGAGAGATAAAGTGAGCAGAGATTCAAAATAGAATACGTGTAATTTCAAAAACAAATGTAAAGCTGTAAAGAAAATCAATACATTCTAAGATCTATACTTATGTCATTACTATGCTAGACATGGAAGAGAAAATATGATGCTTCCTTAGATAGAAAGCAATACGTAAAAACATTGAACAAAATCATTGTAAAAAGTGAATGACAAATTCCCATACTGTCTTTTGAGTTGGTCCATAGATTTTTTTTCTTCTTCAATTCTGGCCTTTACAGCTTTGACAATTGTAGCCTGGAAAAGTTCAGCACCTCTACAGAAACAAAACAAAGGAAGTATTTACAAAGTATCACAACATATATATAGCAGAAATAGTGCTTCAAATGTATTAACATTATATAATGGCTAACCTAGCAGAGTGATAAATACTGCTATGCTCAGGCACACGAATAACTCAACATCAACACTACAGATACAAAGCCTGTATACATGGCCCAATCTGACAGTTCTATGGATACAATTAACCTATCAAAACAGCAATACATTATTTTGTAGAGTCCAATTCTTTTATACTTCATAAGAAAGATATCTACAGTACTTGTACTTTAATTTCAGGCATATACATTAGGGGCTGTGGAACAAGGTTGTTGACACGTTGTCACCCAACTACTTTGACCAAATGCATCATCACATACAGTAAGCACATATCGCCAGCCTGCATTCAGTGAATCACTGGGAGTAGTGAGCAGAAAATGAGACATTTGACCCATAGTTTCCCATTAAGAGAGAACAGGTGAAGGGCGCTCCTAGCTGTGTTGAGTGAAATTCAAAATCAGTGATACTTGTTAATACTCAAAGAAATACAATAAGTCTCAATCTAAGTGTGTCATAGGGATCCTAATATGAAATAAAGTGCAAAATAAAGGTGAATTCTAGAATAATAGTTATTAGACGATGTGATAAATAATAAAGTGCACAGTGGCATAGAAAATAAATAAATTAAAGTAATGCAGCTCTGAAGCCATTTTCAGAATGTATTTGCAAATTCCCAAATGGAGCAATCTTCAGAAACTTCGGGAGCACCTCAGATTGCTGAAGATGACCCCATTAAGACCAGTCTTCGCCGCCTACTGAACAAAATGGTGGATGCCAGTTCAAATATATTTCAAGTGAAATAATCCATTCTCTTAAAATTCTGCTTCCATCATTGCACGGATCTTCAAAACTTGCTTCAAAAGTCTCTTCCACCAGGATGTTCCACCAATGCTGTCACAATTTTACGATCTCTTCAACACCAATATCATTTACTATTACGTCTTCCACTGTCCTACTTATAATGCACTAACAGCATTACTGTAAGTTCCTGTAGCATTTTTTAAGTCTTGTGGTCTCCTTTTATCTGTCAATATATTACTTGGATTGTGCACTCATGGGGGCAAGAACTGAAACACGTGTATATAAATGTTGTTCTGGGTTCCACTGAACAGAAACGCTTATGCGACTGTGGGCAAGGTCGACTAAACAATGATATACCAAGTAAACGGGTGTTAAGGTGTTCTAAAGCGTAACACAGTTAACTAACTGGGCCCTGTATCATATACCATTATATCTATGAAATAAATTAGAATTAAATGACAGACCTGTGGATGTCTTCAAAACTGATTTGCTAAACTTTTTGCAAGCTTTCTGCAAAATATACGTGAACTTTTTACACAATTTCAAATTGCTTGAAAATGAGCAACATTTTGACAACTTTGCCAGAATTTTGCCAGTTTGGACAGAACCTTTCAAAATATCAGGAAAATTGCAGCATATAAAGGGCCAGGTAACCTATGATATTGACTATAACGCTTGACAATTGTTCTAAGAGTAGCACCCCAATTTGTGCAAGCAGTTTCACGAAATAAAGGCACATTTCACCTGGTTTGACATATCAGTAAATTGTCACATTTCAACCCACACTGCTTGGAAAAACCCACATTTGGCACCTAATACGCACCTTGATGCAAGGATCTGAGAAGATTTAATGTCTGCAACTACATGAAGGAAGTAATAGCTCATAAACACTCTTCTTTGCAACAAGAGAAATGCGAAACAAATGCTGTCCCAAATGATTCCTGCCTCTCCACTTGGCAGCTCGCAGTCAGGACTGTTTGCAGCTTACAAAACAAATGAAAGATACAAATACAATTAATATGATTTCGAGTTCTTCTGAATAAAAATAAGTATTTGAGAAAAAAAAAGATTGGTTTCTGTAAGAAACATCACATTGTGTAACTTTACAGATATTGCGAGGAAGAATACAAACTGACTTCAGCTTGCTATTGTGATGAAAAAGGATTACTGTATGTCACAAAACATTAACAGCACGGTGAACCCCAAAAATGTTTAGTAGCGTTCTTATTCTTTTATAAAAATATATTGTTTTGTCTTTTTTTTTTTTTTAAAAGGATATTAAATGAACAATCCAAGACATTAAAATAATAATAATAATAATAATAATAATAATTTCTTCATTTTTTTTTAATACAGATTTGAAACAGGGGTTCTCCGGCGCTGAACTCAATTAATTTCAGCTCCAGGGACCCCCTGTTTCGGAGATACTTACCTCCGGAAGGGGTTGCCGGTATCTCCTGCAATGTTCTGCTTCTTCATCACACGGGCCAATAGGAAGCCGCAGCTTTCTATTGGCCCGCAAGGCCCGGGAGCGGCTACAGGCACCCACTATGGAGGTATCTCTGGAAGTAGGGGGACCCCGGAGCTGAAATTAGTGGGGTTCAGCTCCGGAGACCACCTGCTTCAATCCTGTATTTTTAAAAAATGACAAAAATGAAGAAACAAAAAACTGGCTTAGTTTGCCTCTTTAAAGCTGCAGTTCAGTCAATATCCTGCATGTGTGTTTTTTTTAATAAATCAGTTCTGTAGTAAGAAAAATTACTTTTAGCATTTTCTGTTTTAAAAAAAACAACTTTTAAAGACCAATTTTCTTGTATTCTATTTTAACAGCCATTTGCTAAGGCACTGCCCCTTCATGTCCTGTCACAAGCCCTGGCACACCCCTTTGTCAGCCCTGCCCTCCCTCTAGCACATGTCAGTGCAGGAGTGCTCATGAATATTCATGAGCTTCCACTGACAGACAAGCAGATTATAAACAAATGCCAGCTTTTAATATGTCACCAAATTTCGACCTATCAATACATGGAAAACGAATTGACCGGCAGCTATACAGTTCTTTAGGTAATTAGAGATTGCACACATAAAACTAATGAAGTAAAAAAATAAATGTAAAAAAAAAAAAAAAGACTGAACTGCAGCTTTAATGTTCTGAACATTTAAAAAGAGTAGAGCACAGAGCTGTCATGTTGCCATATTGGTGATGTCGTAATTGCAAATACATTTCTGCTCTCCATTGAGCACAGAAAGATACAACATTACTGAATTATTTACATTATGTGCCTTGATTATTTTAGTGATATGCAGACCTTTCTGTAGCAATCCCTGCTTCCAAAAAGATTTTAGTTTTTACCTCCGAAGGAGGGATACCATGCAGCTCAACCGTGATGTTCTCAGTTCCAGGGACTTGTACTTTTTTTTGTAGTTTCATGCCAAAAAAAAAAAAACTACCAATATCGCCAACAAAGTCACCAATAGAAAGCTTCAACATCATTGGTATATGATTGGGAAATGACTTTCCGTTGGTGCCCCTGGTAGCCATATTTGTAGTTTTGCAGCAAACCCACGGGGCTATATTATATTATTCTCTTAAAGAAGTACTCTTGCTCCCGAGAATTAAGGGTTAATCTAGGGGTAAATGGGGTTCCCCTGGAAAATGGGAGCAGCACAGTTAAGGTCTGTGGGAACGTAGAGAGCCATTAAGGAGAACACAAATATCCACTCAAACAAAATTCAGAAGCAGGGGTTGTTGGTTTAAAGACACAATGTTAGAAACTTACATGAAAACAGAGGACAATTGCATGTTTTTATACTGTAGATGTAGCCGGCCCTTATAACTATTTCAAAATGACGTGCTTCTATTGGTACATGCATTAAGTATGTGTGAGATTGCATGAGTGACTGAACTGTTTCAATTCCTCTGTTTAAGGCCGGCCCTGCCTGGAGCTGAAAATAGTGCATGTCAGCTCTCGGGACCATTTGATTCCCATCCAGTAGGATTCTTCGTTTGCCCCTTTTCGGGTTGAACATTTGTGTCTTCCCCTTTGCACTTGCCAATGTAATGAGACAATAGAAAATAAACTATATATGAAGTCAATTGCTAGAAAGAAATGTAGCAAATTATTTATAAAAATGTTTTTGAATGGCAGACATTGGGATACTTCCCATCCCTTTCATTGTATAAAGTAATTCATGAGTTGAGTAATCAAGCAAGATTCCCCATTTTAATCTTATACTTACGGATACGATAACCTTTTACAGTACAGGCCAGACTGAACGCCTGGATCAACCAGCAACTGTTTTTGATTAATGACTCAATGTAGCCACATGCTCCTATCTGGAATAAAAATAAATAGGATTATGTAAAGCCAAGCAAAAACGCAGCAGATCGGCGTTAAAGGAACTTCACGTGGCAAAAATGAATGTGCAGTAGGTAGCTAACGTAAATTATTCATTAGCATATACATTTAAAGTACTATTCCATAAGCATAATACTTCTTACAACGTCATGCATGAGATCCAAAAACAATGGCATTCTTGTACAGTAAGTTCACATTTATGACCTGATTGGCCAGTTGGCCATGGCTTATCTTTGATGTGGTACGGTTCTCAGGATTGACCAAGTCTTATTAATTTTTGTTGTTAAAAAATTAATCTGTCCCTAGTTTGCTAATTACACATTCATTATTGTGAAATCTTCTAAAAGATTTCTACTTTTGAACAATAATCATATAAAATGTCAAAAAATAGCTAGACATTTAAAAAAAAAAGATAACTTTGTTGCTTTTTTTAACACCACCAACCTTAGTGACCATCGTGGAATTACTGCACAATTCTATTAAACATTTTCTAAGCTACGAAGAGGTTTTATTATATGGAAGATGTATGTGTGTGATATAACACCAATATATTTGACTAAATCACAGATATATTTCAATCCTGAAAAAAAAATCATGTTTCATGGAGACTGAAAAAGTCACTTACCGATAATATGTTTTTCATTGTTATAACAAATACATTGTAGGCAATCAGCCAATCCCAATAGCGCAGAATGATTTTAATAGGTTTTAGTAGCAGATCTCCACCGAACAAGAGGAAATAGAAACAAGCCACCAAGTAGCCCATGCAGAATATGCTGATTCGCGTAGTTCCCGTGATGAAGATGATGGTGAGCACAAACCAGAATAGGTAACTAAACATTATAACTTTGCACATGTCCAAATAAGATCTGAAAAGCAAACAAGGCATGTTTTCAATGATTCATGCAGAATAATTCTGAAGAGTTGTGAAATACAAAATAAGCACAGTATATTTATTTATATATTAAATATATGTATTGAGTTTAAAGCAACATCATTTAGTTAACACTACGGTTTATTTGAATTTGAGATTTACAGTGCATTGCCCAATACAAATGTAGCACTTCTGTTACGAAAACCTCAGTCACAAAAATTTGATGACTAAATTATATATAAAGGTAGCAGAAGTTACACTCCTGTTACAGCGATATGTTGTGTTAACACTGGTGCGTTATGTAAATGCAGCACGATTGAAAGCAGTGCTTAAGGAGATAATACATGCATTATGTAACGCATTATTTCGCATTAGTTGGGGTAATAAAAGCTGCTACATCTGTATGTATCTACATCAAGTATCTATCTTGAATTTGCACATTATATGGTGCCTGCATATACTGCTGCGGCACAGTTTATTCGAGCATTTGCCCGTTCTGTGCCGCAGCAGTAGCCTGGCGCGCGCCCGAGAGTGACGGGCGCGCGCCGAAGCAGCGGAAGAGCGCCCTCCGATCGGGGCGCTCTCCCTACCGCTGCCGGGTCCGCCGGGTCCCCCGGAACCCCCTGCCGCTGTCCCGCGATCGCGGGACACCAGGGCTCCCTCGGGGAGCCCCTGGACGCGCGTGCAGGGGGCGCACGCTCCCGAAGACGCGTGACCGCGCGTCTATGACGCGCGGCACGCCGAGGGGCGGCCACTAGCAAGCCGGGAAATCTCCCGGCTTGCGGATCTGGCCGCAGTGTAATAAACTGTGTCGCCAGTGTACAGTACATACATACATACATACATACATACACCTCTCTCTCTCTCTCTCTCTCTCTCTCTCTCTCTCTCTCTCTCTCTCTCTCTCTCTCTCTCTCTCTCTCTCTCTCTCTCTCTCTCTCTCTCTCTCATGGTAAACAAAGTTCAAAATGAAAGGAGTGTTCTTTGTGATTATGTCTTACACAATGTAACAGGGACTTATCCCTGTTGAAGAAACTGCCTCTAAATCCAGCAGGGAGCTGGTTAAGTGCAGCCAGGCAATTGACCAGACTCCACCTGCCTAATGAGAGCTCTGTGAAAGAGCACATGTGAGACACAGGAAAGAGATTTTCTTCAGTACATAAGGGTGCTGACAAGAGGAAAGAGGTCTTGAGTGCACCAAAGGACTAGGCATGGAAAACAAGACAGAAGGGGACCAGACCTCTTTTCCTGGACACAGGACCCAGGAACCTGCCAGAGGCTGGACCCTCAAACACACCAAGACACCTGGACACCACTGACCCGAAGGGCCATCTGCTTTAAGGTGGTATACCTGCTTGGGGGTGGTATACTGGTAAGGGGCTTTCCCCCCCAGTCTTACAGATAGGGACTGGGGAGTAAGTTAGCCCTTACACAGGGATAGGTGTTTGTTGTTTTATGAATATTTTTGTTTTCTGTGTTATTTAAAGGAACAGGCAATAAAGCCTTATATTAATTTCACCCTAAAAACAGTCTCCATTTTGCATACCTCTGCACACATCTCTTAGGCCTCGGACATGGTGAAGGGAAGAGCACTAAGCAGCGCTGACGTTCATGCTCTCCTGCTCAAGCAGGAGCTTTTTAGTATCCCTGCATGAGCATCAGCGAGCGCGCTTGTAAAGCCGTGCGGGAGGCGGGCGGGAGGCGGGGCTAGTGTGCCACGTCACGGCGCCGACGTCACGGACTGCCATTGGCTTTTGGCAGTCACGTGACGGGCCCTCCGCTTCCCTCAGCGGCAAAATTTAAACTTGCCTGTCTCCTGCATTTCCACACGCCTCCGCACGCATGCGGAAGCAGCTCCTAAAGCCGCGCTGATTACAGATGCAGGGGGTAAGTGCATCTGCTCAGCGCGGCTCAGAGTAGCTCAGCACGGTCTTTTTGACCATGGCCCTGGCCTAAGAGAGGATTTAGAAGGACTGGCATTTATCAGGGGCTTCTGTTGATTTTCTATTGTCTAAAGATATTCCACCTCTGAAATGTGAAATCAAGTGTGTCAGTTTTAAAGCAGCAATATCAACTGGGACCTTTTCCTTTATACATTTTTTTTTACATAAACCAGGGTGTGATCCCAGCAGCCTTATTGTCTCTCCGATATGCTCGGTCGCCCATGGTCTACTCCCGGGCTCGCTGCTCCTGCCGGTTCAGGTGTGATAAACAAAATCTGTTTAGCTGGGATTGCGCCTTTAAACATTCAGTGACCAGAGTTGAATTATAAATCAGTTTTAGAAAACACCCCAATAGTGTTTAATTTTAGGAGATCCAATTAAAATCTTTTACATCAACATTAGAAAATGAGAGGAGTGGAGGATTCCAGAGTGCAGGGTGACATCAAGAGGAGAAAGCGCAAATATAATGTAAATGAAAAGTAAAGGAGCCTTGTACAAAAATACAGTTTGAGCAGAGAAAGTACAGAACATAAGTACATTTTAAGTTTGGCGTTCTTGACAAGTTTGCTCCAACAGATGTACACACCGGGATTAACAAAATGACTAATAATTCATCAATCACAACTATCGAAAAATACAAAACTTTATTCAGTTTTAGGACTTAGATTCACTGTTACCCAGAAAACACGCACCAAATTAAATAAAACACCAGTCTACAGTTGTAAATAAATTGGAGATGATGATGATACATATCAATGAAGTATAGGAAGTATAAATATCACAGATATTTCTAAATAGGCATAGAAAGGAGAAAAATAATGAATTCAAAAGTGATGTTGTTTTGTATGTAGACAGGCTAACTAATTTTAGCACACTTACACTAACCATATTCTAAGTAACTTAATTACAGGACTACATGCAATTAGTGTAGGACAAATAATGAACTTTCTTGTTTTGGATAATACAAGTGTTATTTGCACTGATTAAATGCTGCTTAAATCTGGACCTTACAGTATATTCTATCAACTGCAAGATCACCAATCTGTGCGGTTTAACAAGGAAGCCCCTTTGACTTCCATGGGGTTTCCATGTGAAACCGCACAGATTGGTGGTGATCTCACAGTTTACAGAATATACCCCATAGAGCTTCATAATCTTTATCTGTTCCTGTTTGCGGCAGTATGAGAAGGATCAGTTTGTTATTGATATAGAGGCAGATTTGGCTTAGCCACGAAGAAGAAGCAGTAAAAGTCCACCCTCTGGGATGGACTTTCCTTGTGTTTACCTGCAGTGAATGAAGTCAGGGACGGGGTTATGTTGACTAAATGATGCAGCATCAAGATTCATGCAAATTTCTACATTGTCTCCAGCCATGATTCGGACCGCCGCCTTATTTTCATCCTCAAACACTTCTCTTTGAAGAGATGCGCATATCAGCAGCAAAAAATCATCTGTCCAAACATGAGAAATCAAGTGTAAGTATGTATGTATGGATCTCTCTCTGTCTCTCTCCCCTCTCCCTCTATATATATGTCATATCTACAGTATCTAGCTACTGTACTGTATATAGACCAGATGATAAACAGTAGATGTGGAGTGATGACATATTATACAGTATGTATATATTTAAAGGACTTGCTGTGTTCATGAATCAGATTGCATACATACAGTATGCACAACAGTTGATATAAAGGGGCTGGGTGTGATTAAGGCTACGCTTATAGTGCCGGCAATGGGGACGCGACGGTCGCTGGAAAATCAAATAGAGATGATTTCTAGCGATCGCGACCAATCCGTCACTCTGTGCTCACTATTAGCGCACGCGACGGCAGCAATGCATTTGTTTTGCCGTCACTATAAGCGCAGCCTTCTTTTGTATGTTAGACAAGTACTTTTTCAGCTAACATTTTTAAAATTGTTAAAAGGCAGCACTGGGATACAGGCATACCCCGCATTAACGTACGCAATGGGACCAGAGCATGTATGTAAAGCGAAAATGTACTTAAAGTGAAGCACTCCCTTTTTTCCCCACTTATCCATGCATGTACTGTACGGCAATCGTCATATACGTGCATAACTGATGTAAATAATGCATGTGTAACAGGCTCTATAGTCTCCCCGCTTGCGCACAGCTTCGGTGCAGGTAGGGAGTTCAACTTTGCTGTTCAGGACGTGCTGACAGGCGCATGCGTGAGCTGCCGTTTGACTATTGGACGATATGTACTTACTCGCGAGTGTACTTAAAGTGAGTGTCCTTAAAGCGGGGTATGCCTGTACAGTGGGACATACACCCTCAATGGTGGAGGCTCTGTGCAGATTAAAAGATGCTTTCCAAATGTCCAATACATTTAGACGACAGATACTTATCCTATATTTGTATTTACTGTATACACACCAGAACCAATTTTTATATCGGCGTGCCAAATATGTGAGAGCCTGGAAATTTTATTTTGGGATCACAGGAATCACTAAGCAACCATACACAAACTAAAAACAATTCGGGATATAATTTAAATTAAAACAAATGACGGTATTATCCATTCTACAGGGAAGAACTATGAAGCAATAGAATGCAACATCTAGGCCAGTCATTTAAAGAAAGCAAAACTGTGAAAATAGATCTAAATGTAAAAAAAAAAAAAAAAGAGTTTCAACACATAACTGTTAGGTGGTATTTTTATTGTACTTATTTAAGACAATTTTAACAAGCTATTAAATGTTAAACTGTTTTTCAGGTCAGTAAGTGATAAATCAAAGCTGAAAGTTTTCTTAACACACATTCAGCAATCTGGCTCAGATACAGTATATAACAGGAGTGTTTGACAGTTTGTTTTTATTTAACAGATTTAATTTAGTGGTGTTTGAAATCTCTGCGGTCCAGTGCTCACACTTATTACCTACTTCTTTGTCATCGAAAGTATCCAACTTTATGGAATAGATGTGATCAACTAAAAATAGCACACACACAAAAGGTACAGGATAAATCTAATATCTTCTGCACATACTTACAGACAAGAAATAAGGGGTTAGGTCTCACAATGAAGTCTGGAAAGTATAACCACTTTATTAAGTTAGAGGTAAAGTTGGCTCCAGGATGTCTCCAAGGGTAGTCTGCGAAGTTACAACAAAGCAACAGTTCGGAACAATTATTTTGTGGCTAACTTAATGGAAATCCGTCCACAATAAAACAAATATATATGGGATGTAAAAAAATAATCTTTTTACCTTTACATGGAGCAGGAGGAATGCCAATACATATGAAGTACTGGAATGTAATAATGCAAGCAAGAAAGCAGCAGTACTTATGCCAGATTTCTGCTATAGCTTTCCTTCTGCGTCGGTACAGTACGGCAAACAGCCAAAACGCATGAATAACGGCGAGGAAGTCCATCCTCTGACCAATCACATTAACAGACAGCAAGAAACAGGTCTGCACAAGAGAGTGACAAAAGTATGGTGTTTGAAATGACAAAGTAGCAAAGAATGATTTTGTGCTTGCATATTGTGGTATACACAGCATCACTTCTTCATTTTGTTGAAGCGCCATATGGTTTCTCTGGCATACACGTTAAACAGAGGTTTTATACTTTGATATTGTTCCCAGTTTCAATCCATCCTACAGTAACACTGCCCTGTCTTTTTTATATTACTTACTGTATTTCAAAGCCTCAATTGGCAGAGCAAGCAAATGCACATGTGAAGAAAGCTGCTTACTTACAGTATATAGATTAGATGTTCTGTGGTAGATGTGAACACAGAGGCTTTTCTTGTGAAATGGTATGGAGATAAATTACTTTGTGGTATTGTTACACAAAAAAACTAAATGTACACAAAGTCAATTAGCTGCCACTGAATACAGTCTTAATGTGATAATTAATTCTTACCTCCAAACCAAACTTGTAGAAGAAGTAGTTGATGAAATACTTGGCACAATTTATGAGTCCATCATCCAAGTGTTGTCTAGTGATATCATGAAAGATTGTTTTTGTGGCAGGTGCAGTAATATTGTTTCGGCATCTATAATATTCCTGATGTCGGTATATAGTAACTTCAAAAGCTAAAATGGCCAACATGAGTAAATTATTCTGAGGACAAAAACAAACAGAGGACAATTGAATTCAGTTACTTCTTTTTTTTTCTTGTTGATATTGATGTGTACTATATGGGGGTGATGCATCAAGATGCCCCAAATACAAAATTAGTGCAAAAAAATCACCACTTTATAAACAATAAAATAATACATATACATATGTGTATGTGTGTGTGTGTATATATAAATATATATATTTGTATATGTGTATTGTATATACAATATATATGTGTATTGTATATATATAACAAAGAAAAAAGCTGCGCCTCTAAAGAACATATACAATAAATATATATATATATATGCTATAACAATATGATGTAAATATGGATGAATATCTTAATTAATAAGCAATATATACACATATATAGTATTGTGGACCTATAATAGTATCAGGCCCACAAAAACATGAACAATAGTATATAAAAATATATATATATATATATATATATATGAAATAAAAATAGCACTTGTGAGCACATTCACATGTCTTAGACAGGTCTGCAACCCTGCCTTTGACCATTATCACCTAGCATACAGTGCTTCCACTATGGCAAGGGATTCTGGGAAATTACATGCAAATGAGAATACAGTGTCACCTTTTGTCTGAAATCCATGTTTACATGGAACCCTTATGAGCTAATGCTCGCTGTTATATAAAGTATGGTGTGTGTATATATATATATATATATATATATATATATATATATTTGTTGGTTTGTTTTTTTTCAAACAAGGGCTCCTCTTTTGATAAATCTGATGCTACTTTTATTCATCAGTATTATACCAACTTTACACCACGGTATCCTCATCCTTCTATGGGCTAGATCCACAAAGATCTGTTAAATCAGGGCTCATAACGTGACGTTACCTAAAACAGGAACGGACGTTATTTTCCCTGAGGTTAACGCGTATCCTCAAAGCGAATTATAATGCAAAAACAACAGCTGAACTACATCTCATTAGTAAAGGCATAATGGCACGTTATTGTAGTATAATGTGTAATCTTCCAATAATGTGATGTTAAGTATGTCTTACCGTTACTCCGATCCAGGCCCTGAAGTAGGTGCTTAACTCTATTTCACGGTTTGGATGCGAGTCTTGCCGAGTTTAGGTATGATGTAACGAACGTGGCGTTAAGTCCCTGTGTTCACCTTTGTGCATGTGTGTGGATATGTGATGTTACAACACATCATTTTCATATCATGTGCATCTAATGTTCACTAATGGTGTTATTGCCAATGTAGTGCTCTTATGTTACGGGAATTTGAAAAAACACCAATAGTCTTAACGTTGAATTAGTAGATATGTATTTACAGTATCAATAAATCAACAACAGTATTCCTAACAACCTGTTTAGTGCTGTAATTTTCTAATCCCTCTGTCATATGTTTCAAATAATGTATACCTATTTGAAATTGTATTTCCTATAATCTTTGCTTTTGACATATAAGCTACAAAGAAAGCCTGACTGGGAAAAAAATATATATTTGTTATAATGCACATACGATCTGAAAGAAATACATGAAAATTACCCGTAAGTAAGCAAGCAGAGGAGTAGATTTCCGGAACCCCACCCACCCAGATGGATCGATAGGAGAACTGTAGAGAAGTGAAGTCATAAGTTCTGTTTTGTTTGCAACATTTGTTTGATTTTCCAATGGCTAAAATATAAGAAACAAATAGGTGAAATGATAACATACCAGCTGCAAACCCAATACCCACCCATACCCACTACAACTGAATTGCTCCATTCATCCTCTCTATTTTAGATAGAACATTATATTAACTTGCTAAAGTTGAAAACATATGTACAGTAATTCTATTTTTCTTGCTAGATATAAAGAAATATGTTCCATTATTAAACTATATAGTAAAGGCATATTTTGAAGAAAGTATACCCTGCATATGTGGACAGCTCAGTGCAATCTCTGTACATGTATGGGCTTAATTAAACAGAATGAACAGAGGAATGCAATAATGCATCCCAAAAACACATATATTATATCCCCATGCACCTCACGGTTTGGATTTCCCACAGTTTATTAACATAACTTAATACCAACATAACTTATTTTACTAATAAAGAAAAAAACATTTCATATAAAACCTACTAATATGTTCTGGTTGCTTAAACATGATCATAAATTAGCACACAATTACATACTAAATTCGGTAGGTAAGAATTGGCACACACATAGCAGCACACATAAAACTTACCAGCGAACAGTTACTAGAAAAGTTTAGGGGCTCAATGGATGAGAGCTGGTACAACATTTTACATATTATGATCACGCACGTCCAGACAGTGCAAACACTTGATGCTAATGGTCGGAACTGTGTATAGGGCAGAGCAAAAGCCCAGGCAATCAAAAACACATAATTGAATAGGGATACCTAAATAAGACAAGTTAATGAAAGAAAAGGTTAGGAATTACATACAATATCCTGGTGTCAGATGCATGTGCTGGTTCTGTATAATAAGTTGACATGACCTGAATCATAAATAAAGGAATTTAGGTTTGCAATTAACAAAATTGTACATACATATTACAGCAAATTAAAATATCACTTGTGGGCACATTCACATCTCAGACAGGTCTGCAACCCTGCTTTTCACCATTATCTCTTAGCATACAGTGCTTACACTTGTAAAGTGGGTTGTAACACATCACACCAAATGGCCACATATGCTACTTTGTACTAACATTAATACCCAGACTCCTTTTGTTTATCTTTTACAGGATATATTCACACCATGAGACGACTGGATTCAAATTGTTCATAATCAGGTTTTATAGTTCATACCTCTTTCACGATGACCCATATGATGTAAGACGAAACGATCTTTACTATGTGAAGTTCCAAAATCCACCATACAAACACCTGCAGTTTATGAAAGTATTCCAGAAACTTTAGGAACAGAACTGTGAGACGGTCAATTACTAGATGCCATTTATTTCTGGAGTCTAAAGAAAAAGAAAAACAAAAGAAAATGCTATTTATTCTACACAAAAGTTCTTCAATAAAAATCAAATTTTTATTACCAAATAATATAAATATTTATGATAAGGGCACTTATTTGTTCCCTAGTTACATTTGATGTTGCTGCTTTTGCACTACTGCAAACCATAGTGGTGAAGCATTTCCCAGGGCCTCGACAGGTCCTGCCGTTACTTCACCACTACCACCACCACTATTTGTACCACCAGAAGCCCCTTGACTTGAGGCCTGAGTTGAGCTAAGGAGTGTAGCATCATCATCTGCGGATGCTGCTGTTAACCCCAGTGTGTTTCAGTCTGGAATGTAGAGATGGGATCCACCTCAGATCCGGCAATTTCTTTGGTGCGCGGATTTTTGCGAATCAGTCTCAAAAAGGGTGATTTGACTTTCCGGATTTTTCTTTTTATCACTGACAATCCAATCTATGGATTCCCCAATCCGTTGGAGAATTTTTAAGAATCGAATCCACGGATTTCGCAATCTGTTGGAGGATTTAAGAAAATCCTCCAACAGATTGCGGAATCTACGGATTGCATTATTAAAATCCTCCAAAGGATTGTAGAATCCGCAGATTGGATTATTAAAAATCCATGCAGATTATATCCAATGGCGGTTTTGGATTATCTGCACACAGATTGAAACTGAAACAACGCGGCGACGAATTTAACACCGCAGAACGGATTTTGAATGCAAAGCTCTGGAAATTCCGGGAACCGGATTTTGACAGTTCCGCCCATCTCTAGTGGAATGTACCTCTGATGCAACCCTCTGTGAACCAACAACTTTGTAGCTTACCTCTCTCGGTCTGTCTATTTCCTCCTTTAAAGGTGGATAATGTGGACCTATTTTCCCAGATCATATTTGCTGATATAGTACAAGATAAAAGTGTTGTTGTTACAAACAAATTCAGCATACAAGATATTGAGATGCAGCAGATGATCATTCATATGTAGCTCACAAGTGTAACAAGCAAAAAAAAACTACATAAAAAGGCTATGCTAATGTAGTCGTTTCATTCCAGTTGTCCAAGTAAGATAAATGTCAGGTTCTATATACTGTAGTGAGTTAAACTCAGACCTTGAGAAAGCTGTAAATATCTTCTTTTTTACTAGAACATGTATTTATGATAAGGTACCAATTATTACTATATCTTAACACAACCATTAACATAGCTCTCATGGCTTAATGTGTATGAATGTTGCCATCAAAGTGTTTTTTGTGATATCGGTTACGGACAAATGAAAAGCAGTAATCTCCCCAAAAATGATTTTTTTGTGTCTTATCGAAAGATCGGTGGATCTTTCGGACCTGAAACATAGCCCTCCAACCGGGTGCCGCACAGTTATCGAGATTTGTCTTTTCTTGTACTGGCTTTGACACAAAAAGTAACTACAAATATGATGGCGGGGGCACAAAACGGAAAACCGCAACATTATCTCCAGATGATGTTGCAACTTTCTATTGGCCCACCAGGGTGAGCAGGACCCTACTGCTATTTTGTGTCCACCGGACAAGTCACTCAGGAACAAGGGAGGTTCCCAGAGATCGAGGGACCATGGATCAGTTCCCCAGTTCAGGGAAGTAAAAAATTAATACACAATTTAAAATAGTGAGCAAGCAGGACTGCACATTCAATAAAGACAGCAGTAGGCAGTTTCCCCCAAGATACACTGCATGCATGGCTTGTTACTTTAACACAGTTAATTTAGTAACAGGAAAACGAACCACTGAACCTCATGGTTTATGGCTGCATTACCTGATGTTTCCTCTTCTGATTCTTCTTCCTCAACCTCCTCTTCCTCATCTGTATCGCCTCTGCCCTTGTCATCCCGTTTGTCCCATTCATCATCTGAATCTTGGTCCCCACCTTTCTCTCTCACATACACCTCCAGCTGTTTTTCCTCCAATATTTCGGTATCCGTTGCTAAGTTCATCATGGTTATGTCTGGCAAGCTTCCTTCTGGATGTGCCAATCTGTTGGCAGAATGTATCTGTCAGTGAGTTGCTTTAATGCTTTTACAGGAGAACAATTTCAGGGCAAACAAAAAGTGTGTACAGTATATTGTACATAAGAGTTTTGGCGTAGGCAGTATTAACAACCTTAATACAATAAACAAACACTGCAAACTGTGCGCCAAGGTTTATTAGTGTACATGTTCCATTTACAAGTGGTTCATTTTAGTCTGAGTGGTATCAACACTTAAACTTGACATTTTCCCCATGGGAGAAAATGGCCAGAGTTTAAGGAGTAGAAGCATGAAATTACAGCATGTCGTACAGCATGCATTTCATGACTTCACAGCACTTACTCATTTTGGTGAATTGGAATTTTTTTCTTGATGCTGCTCAAGAGTAATTGAAACAGAAAGAGAAAATGAGTGTGAGAATAGAAAGGTTAAAGGGATGGCAAATAATAGAATACATCATGCAATATAACCATTGTTAAAGTATGTCCCTATTGTAGATTGTACTTCTTTATGTAAACGGCATTCAACTAATAAATGAATGAGGGTTTTATGATTCTGGTTTATAGCATGCAGTTTAATTAGACCTAAATTGCTGAAGGTGCCACACTTTTACTATTAGTAGAATCTGGTATTTGACACTATTTATGCTACAATGTTCACATTTCTGAAGCTATTTACAAATAATTACACAATTAATTTAAAATCTTATTTATCAAATAAGATCCTTTCTGATAGCAGAATTATATAGATTTGCATAGCATGATGTTACATTATATTACTGGGTTTTCTTTTTAACTAAAGGAATCATGTTGTTTTAATAGTGATGTGTGTAAAAGCTGTTAATAGATTTTATTTGTCTACACTGTATATCACAAAGAAATATAACCTGTTTTATTTGCCCTTGCGAATTAATTTGCAATTAGCAATTAGCAATACATTTGTATGGTATAGAAAAGCACTCTATTTAAACAGATTTTCCCTCTCTCTTTACAACATAAGATTATGTATAGATTCTACACTTTTATAGCTATAAAGGGGAATATTTTTATGTACAATTCAATATACCAGTCACTTTTAGTGCTTACTTTCCCTTTAGAAGACCAGAATTAGTCTAATATATATCAGAATTATTAACTATGTGCAGCGCTGAGTACAATGTAATCCAATATAAGAAACTGTACACAGTACATAGTGCATAGTGCAACTGGTTTCAGTCCTACCTATCAGGAAGATCCCAACATGTGTCCATCTCAGGCTCTAACTCCACCCCCCTGGATATCACCTGTGGTGTCCCGCAAGGCTCTGTTCTGGGGCTCCTACTCTTCTCAGTGTTCATTAATGATCTTCCCACAGCTTGTAAGGAAGCCTCAATACACATGTACTGTATGCAGATGACACAATCCCATATGCAAACAGCCATAGCCTCTCTAACCTTCAACACATACTTCAGTCTGACTTTTTGAGACTCGAAAACTGGATTTCCCAAAACAAACTGTTTTTAAACATTGACAAGACTGTAACAATGGTATTCGGGACCAAGACTAAATTTTTAAAGCTTCCAGTGACTGAGCTCCTGATTAGAACCAACGCTAACACCACCCTAACCCCTGTCACTAGTTTTAAATACCTGGGCTTATGGTTTGACTCCCACTTAACATTCGGGATCCACATTGATATCCTGACAACCAAGACCTATGCCAAACTAGGGGCACTTTACAGGAACAAATCCTCCGTAAGTCTCCTGGTCAGAAAGCGTATCGCACAGCAGATGCTAATGCCAATTATTGACTATGGAGACATAGTATACGGCTCGGCACCTCAAACCCACCTTAGCAAACTTGACACCCTCTACAATTCAATTTGTCGTTTTGTTCTCCAATGCAACTACAACACACATCACTGCGATATGCTCAAAGAACTAGATTGGTCATCACTCGAGTCTAGGAGCAAAGTTCACCTTTCCTGTCTTGCCTTTAAATTCTTCATGGGCAAGCTACCCAGCTACCTGAACAAGCTCCTCACCCCTACCACATGCAGCACTTATCACCTGAGATCAGACTCCAAAAGACTGTTCATGGTCCCAAGGCTCAAGAAAGTATCCGGACGTTCCTCCTTCTCCTACCGTGCACCCCAAAACTGGAACAACCTACCAAAGACTCTCACATCCACCACCAGTTTAAGTTCTTTCAAATCTAAGGCTGTCTCACATTTTAATCTGGTCTGTAACTGTTTCATACGCCCATAATATATATTTTCTTTAACTGTGCACGCAATGTCTTGTATATAATGTATACCCTGTTCATTTATGTAACTGTATTTGTAACCATGTATTATTTGTTTTACTCTGTGCCCAGGACATACATGAAAACGAGAGGTAACTCTCAATGTATTACTTCCTGGTAAAATATTTTATAAATAAATAAATAAAATAAATAAATAAACATAGTGCATAGAATTCTGCAGGCACAATAAGTGTCCGTGTAAGGGACTATGGGAGGTGAACCCAGAACTGCTTTGCTCACAGGCAGCAGCACCTAAGTCACTGCAGTTGCTAGATACATATACTGTATGGCTAAATGGTGTGTGTTGTAATTGCTTGCAGATGAACAGCAGAAATCAGACAATGAGGAAATGGAGGGCTCAGGCAGGAGGAGCAGCAGAGACAACCAGTTGCTGGAAGCTGCTGGATCCTCTGCTACTGTAACTAGGTTCTACCTGTCTCTGTGCTTCGCCTTGTAACCAAGTTTTCCTGTGTTCTCCTGTACTTTAGACCTCGTAACTACCTGCTATAACCACAGCCTGTCTTGCTACAATGCTTTGGCCTCGTCCTTCGGATACAGTGCAGCACATCTGCCTTCTGTTGCCCCGGGTCTGGGTTTCCCTTTCATCTTGCCCCCTGATCTGGCAATCACTAGCAGATTCTCCACTTCCAGGTGTGCTAGAACTTTCAGGGAAACCTCTCCATCCATTGGGATGCACGTTTTCTGTCAAAGACTGCCGCGTATGCCCACGTATCACCCTGGCACCCTGCCCAGAAGAATGTACAGGTGTAGCAGACCTCATTTCCCCTAGTGATAACACAACATATCACGTTATAACACAGGATAGCCGAGAATTTCCACAGGATTCAATGGCAGCGATAATGTAAAATATCCTGCACCACAGGGGGCAATAAAGACTGCTGCGTCTGCACAATCTGTTGTTAGTGCCTGATATGTGATTTACCCACTGAAACAAGGAGCCGACACTGGGATTCAAACAAGGGGTTAACCCACTTGAAGGGCAGTGTTCTGGCCACCAAGCTGCTTTTACTTTTGATAAGTACATTCCCTGTCAGCAGATTTAACCGTTTCACCGCTACAAGTTTAATTGTTCCAGTGCTCTTCAGTATTGAATGGGTTAACTTTAATAGTGTGTGTCTGGCTATTCTTAACATTTAGAGTCGATTTATCAGCCTTGCAGTCCCTGTCTCCAGAGTTAAAAGAAACTGATGCTTTGCTACTGTGATGCCAGATATATCAAGTGGTGCTGTGAAAATGAGCCACAACCAGAATGCCTCATTACATTTTAACAATGGCTGTGGCCTTTGGGCCCCTATTGATTGGCAGACATTTTATTTAAAGGCCCCGTGTGCCATATTTACTAAGGAGTGCAAAGCTGCAGGGCACCCTCCGGTCACTTTATTTTAATGGACCATTGGTCACTGGAGGCTTAAAAGCGCTTGGTAATAATCGCCCTGTATGTTAGCGAGCATTTTTCACTTCTTTGCAGGTTATTCCTCCAGCTCTGTTATGTGTTAACACAAGCGTGCTCAACTCCAGTCCTCATGCTACGCCAGCAGGTTAGGAGGACATCCCAGCTTCAGCACAGGTGGCTCAATCAGAGGCTCAGTCAAAGACTGGGCCTCTAATTGAGCCACTTGTGCTGAAGCAGGAACTGATTGAGCCACCTGTGCTGAAGCTGGGACTGACTAAGCTGTCTGTGCTGAAGCAGGGACCGATTGAGCTACCTGTGCTGAAGCTGGGATATCCTGAAAATATGACCTGATTGGTGGGGGGGAGGAAGGGGGGCGGTGGGTTTGAGGACTGAAGTTGAGCACCCCTGGATTAACGCACTCAAATGAGCAGTAACTTCAATTTGAATGTGTGAAACCATAATGGACCTTTTTGATCTGCCCCTTAATTTGGAAATGAAAAATAGACCAACAACTTCACTATCAATTTTCTTTTACAAATGGACAATTTCCTTTGCAGTCAATGATTCCTCAAATGGTGCTTTTGAAAGTGTGTGTGTGGTGGGGAGAGGGGGGGGGGAGGGAGGGTCAGTTTAGGCTGCATATATTAAATAAGTATCTATTTAAATGAAGTTCATGTTGGGGTGGCATCAGCAGCTGCAGCAAATTTCCCAGAATGCTACAGGAGACTACGCAGAGTAAATTACTACTTCAGAATTAGGTGATCACTTTTTTTAATTGGACTAATATTTGATATTATAAGACGAGCTTTCGAGAGTTCTCCTCTCTACCTCAGGCCAGCAATACTGATTTACAATGATTTGCAAAGATTGAAAAGCTGTGTAAAACGGCAGGCATAAGCGTATAGGGCCCCATGTTAAAATAGATTTGAAGCAAAAGGTGACACTATGTGCTCATTTGCATGTCATTACCCAGAATCCCTTGCTGCAGTGGAAGTGCTGTGTGCTGGGTGATAATGGTGAAAGGCGGGATTGCAGACCTGTCTAAGACATGCAAATGAGCATACAGTAATATTTCCATTTGCTATATGCTTTACTGTGGAGGGTTTTTGTCACTTTTTTCACCCACCATAACCTTAATAATGTGTGGTGAAACCTATCTCAAGGTTCATTTTTCAAAGCCAGTATAGCCAACCCCACACTGATGAGACCCATTAAGGTCGAAACAGCTGCCTGTGGGTGGGTTTACTGGCTATGCATCTTAACCCAGGCTGTGCTCAAATCTGTGAAATGCAGCAAGCATAAACTTACAGGGAACCATGTTATATGGTTTTGATGCAAAAGGTGACACTGTGCTCATTTGCATGTCATTACCCAGAATCCCTGGCTGCAGTGGAAGCACTGTATGCGAGGTGATAATGGTGAAAGGCAGGGTTGCAGACCTGTCTGAGACATGCGAATGTGCTCACAAGCGATATTTTTATTTGCTGTATGCTAATGGTGGAGGGTTTTTGTCACTTTTTTTACCTACCATAACTTTTTTAATATGAGTTGAGCACTGTTGTAAAAAACAAGATAACAATCTAATGTGGAGAATTAATTGCAAAGGGAACAGTAAATAAACAGACAAAGCAATACATGCATGAACGGTACAGTGAGAAATGTGTAGAGCATGTAGGACCATATATCTATCAGCAGTGTGAAGGGGGGAGGGGGGGCGAAAGGTTTGAAATTAAAATTAACAAAGGGGTAGGGAGAAACATTACAAAAAATTATGATAGTGTGTAATATTTCTTTTTACTGTACATCTGTGTTAAGATCATGGAATCTCTGTACTGCTGCGGCCAGCTTTAATCTAACAAATGCCCGTAATTTTCCGGTGCTTTTTTCGGCTGGCGCCGAACTTGGCCGCGCGCCAGCCGCATCTTCCCTTCCTCCCTTCCTCCGGTCGCGACCCCCTGGCTGCTCGGCCTCTGCTTCCCCTGATCCCCCACACATACAGGCGTGATCCCCAGCACCCAGCGCGTCACGGATGCCTTCGGGATGCCGGCGGAACCGTGGCACGCGTGACCGGCTCACCGACGGAGGCACCAGTGACGCGCGGCCGCGCGGCACGGATCGAGAAAAAAACGCGCCTGCACGCGGTTTTAAATTACCCGCGGTGGCGGCTGCTTTAGAGTCGGGGCGGCCGCCACTGTAAATCAGTATTGCTGACCTGAGGAAGAGAGAACTCTCGGAAACTCGTCTTATAATATCAACATCTAGTCCAAATAAAAAAAGGTATCGCCTAATACTGAAGTACTTATTTACTCTGCACTATCGAATTTGACTAACACGGCTATTTCTACTTAATACAGGAGACTATAATAGACAAGGGATTCCACTGCAAGAAGACAAGTAACAACACTGTAGCACTGATCATTTCCAATGAATAAATCAACTACACCTCATCCTGTATAATGATACAGAGTTTAGCTACAGTACTGTACATGGACTTGCAAGTCAAATATCCTCTACATAAAAGAATATGTCCCTGAACACTGTGCTGTATTTCTTCAATATTTATACCAACTTATAGTAACTGTATATACCTCCCACTAACTCCTGGTAGAAATAAAAAGGCATTAGAGGTACTGTAATTGGAAAAACTAGCATGGGGCAATAGGCTGTTTATGGAGGCTACTACTGTATATATTTTCTCTAAAAGGCTTTAGGAGCTGGGAAGTTTATTATAGTGCTAATCATACATAATATACAGTACCCAATATAATACTAATACATTAGTACTTGTTAAATTTCAGGGATGAGGGTTTCGAACACGATCACCAGGGTGATGGACAGCTGCTTGAAGCAGGATTTTAATATTGAATAGCCATGAAAAAATAATGTAATCTGTACTACAAATAAAAAAAATCATTTCAGAATGTACATTCAAACGTGCCTTGAAAAATAAGGGAAGTCCAGCTAATATTGTTTCTTACAATTAGTTATAGCTATGCTACTTCAGCCCTTCACAGCCAGAAGTGATTGCATAATAATGTGGAGCAAGTTAAAGACGCTGTGCTTATAGAACATGTTAAAGCATCTGGATACTGCAGTCCATATTGCTTTTGTATTTTTTTTCATTGTCCTTTTTATTTTTAGATTATTCCAAATATTAAAAAGTTCCCGTTGAAGAGTTTTTTTCCCCCTCAAAACGTTACATTTTTAAACATTCATTAAATAAATAACACTAAAGTTACTGGTATCTTGAAAGACATTAGAAACTGTAAATATTAACACAAGACAGCCTAATACCATCGATAACAGATGATATTTTGGGCTGCAAGTTTTCGGCTCTTAGAACATATTCGATGTGCAAATACAAAATATGAATAAGTCATGGTTCAATGACACACTATTGCATATTTTTAGAAAGGACAGCTGACATCTGGAAAATGTAGCTAATGCGTAGACTGCTGTTTAAGATAACAGCGCATAGCTAAGCTGCAGTTTGTTTTCACCAGTCCTAATATTGTATATCACATACCTTGCTTATTTCCTTAAAGCTGCAGTTCAAGCTGCCGGTTTAATTTTTTTCCCCATTCTATATGTGCCTCAATACAATCTGCGCACTGACAAGTGATTAGCTAAGTTGCAGACCGATCCGTTATCCTGTAATCGATCGCTTTGCTAGGGGGTTATTTAATTCAGTTAATGCTACAAAACAGTACCCACGATGCAAAGTTCTGTGTGGAAGATCATGTGACCAGGCAGTTACTAGATTCAATTGGACAGGGCTCAAGAGCCAGAGCTCAGAAGAGGAAGGGGATGTGACTTTGTAAATGGTTTCTATAAAAACAAAAATGCTTGCTACATTAGAATACATTAAAAATGTCTTTAAAAAGTCCTTTAAAAAAATGCTACAAGTATTTTCTCATAGTACAGAACTGATTTATTTTTAAAAAAATCACATGAAGGATATTGCTTGAACTGCAGCTTTATCACATAAAAAGAAGCTCTTCTGTAATTGTGGGTATGAGAATAGCAATGCTAAATTATTATCTAATGTATATGTTGTTTGTAGTCAATGTTACTTACAGTACATGCACAAGCAAGAAAAAGTATAAGTGTTTGATTGCAGTTAACTGGCGTGATTCGTTTTAATGGTCCTTCTGGAGTAATATGACAGCAGTCAACTTGGTATATGTTTACAAAAAAAAGGAAACATTTGAATACCCACCTATTTATTATTAGGTAAACACGACCATTAACTTTGGCATGGCTACGAGGTGGGAGATGGAAGCACAAGAATGCATGCAATGGAAACATGAGTTAAGAGAGAAAAGAAAACAGTTAAGCAAGATGAAATATAGAAATACAACCAAGAAGCATATGTTGTCACAATGACAGTCTGAAAGTTAATAGCAATGACACAATGAGAAAAGGCATAAGTACAGTATGTCAGCAGGCATCACATTACAAACACACAATTGTTTAAATGAACAATGGCACATACAGTTTGTCTGGGCTCTCACCACACAGTACACAATATAAATGTACATTTATTATAACCAGCACTGTATATAAAACCATTTTATTTTACTTATGCAAATTAAGAGGACTGCCACACTATCCTGAATATTTAAGTTGTGTCAGCAATCCCATCTCCTTGTTAGATAGAAAAACATCTGTGTCCTATATAAATTGATACAATACAAAAAACTAATTTTGTTACATTGTGTTGCAAAAAAAAAAACATCACTGTATTAATATTTTACCAATAATCTTGTTAAAGCAAAGGGAAAATACGTTTATCAGTATTCAGAACTCCTGAGATTGCAATGAAACAAATTTCATAAAACTTTTGAAAGAAACATTTTGAAAGGAGGATTTAAAATAGCTTAAATACGGTGGTCAAGGTGCCTTAAAAAGTAGTTGTACTGTGCCGGATTTAACACAATTCTAAACCTCAAATGTTGAGATAATGGTACTGGGGTATTATTATAGAAAGGTTTATACACTATTTATCTTCTAGAAAGATAATGGGGGGAGATCCCCATTAATATAATAACCCCTTTACTTTGAAAAAGAGAAAGCAATTTTTAAATAAGAATAAATAGTGGCACTAAAATAATTGAACTCTGGTCCCCATAATACTATTGCACTTGACCACTATTAAAATATATTAAAAAAGTATTATAATACTAGATGGTATTTAATCACTCTGAAGCCACTATACTGTACGTTCTACATTATTACATTCTGCAAATAAATAGCCAGGCTTTGTTAAGATTGCGTCCACGTGACCTGGTTTTATGTTCTTTCCTTTGTCACAGCTTTGTGATCCGTACTCTTATAAATACAGTGAGAGAAATTACCTGTGATTAAAAAAAAAAAAACCTCTCTCATTATCTAACATTAGATTTTACCAGTCAGCCTTAAAGGAAGTAAGAAACTCTTTCCCATCTGTACTGCTTATCAAAAAACAAGGTAAACGTATACCACATGAGATGGTAGTGATCCCAGAAGCCCAGAATGTTCTGTAAAGACAGACTGCAGGCTGTTGCAGTATTAACTTCCCCACCATTACTTAAGGGCCATTGGGAACTGAATATACCGTTTGCCATCACGTTGATTTCTCAACACGTTTTATCTTAGAAATCGCTTCTGTCTGGATTGAAACGATTAGGACAGTCCCACAGGACCATTGTAAACATACTTGTACTATTCTGTATATTACTTTTTAAATAGTTAAATTTCACAGAATAAACTTCGCAGAATAAACCGATAACTGGACAAGCAATCGTATTTCAAATACCCCATGTCATACTAGCTTGTTTGAAATACTCTTCTTCGCTTATTTTTAGTTACACAAAATGTTATATGTATTCTCTTTTATGTGAGGCACTAAGGCCCTTATTCTATAACGTACGGTATCACAGATTTGGCGCTGACCCACGGAAAGTCCTATTGACTATCGCAAATTATACAGTAAGGGCCTGATTATCAAACACTAAATATTTTTGATTTCTGCTTTACCATTCATTAAAATGTAAAACTATGTAACTGAGTGCCATCATATTATATTATTTCGGTATTAAAACGGACCACCACAATGGCCTGATGAAGTTGTGAGTTCTACACCATATGTCGCTCATTGCAGGAAGTAGTCTGGACCTATATCATTTTTTAATACTTGACTTCAACAATATTTAGTCTGGATGGATTGTGACTTTGACTTTCTTCTGTTAGAAAACATTTAGATTTTCTTTGTATGTATGACTTGGCACACTGCAAGGTGAACTCTTCAAAAAGTTCAGCGCTTATGCTTGTTGCTTCCATGCTCTGCTTAAAAGTATTACATGTAGCCAAGTCCCCTTGGGTTACTAATTCTCTGGCCCCTCTAGCACTGTAAGTCCCAGTAAAGAGTGGGCAGTGTTGGGAGCAAATCCTGCAGGGCCTGGTTGTATTGTTATTTGTGTTACCTAATAAAGTTCAGGAGTAGCCTGGTATTAGGCTGAGTCCCCAGTCTTCACTGTGGCATGCGCGCCCGGCGGGGGGGGGGGGAGGCGGCGCGTGCACAGCGCTACACCGCGATCTGCGGTCTGGGGGGAGAGGGAAGGTTTGAGACGGGAGGGGGCATGGCTGTGGGTTTTTGGGGGCGTGGCCATGACGTCCCGCAGCTGGTTTGCCCTTATTGGCTGAACCGCCTCCGTCACAGATGTTGAGTTCAAATTCTCCTGCCTCCCTGAAAACCTGTCGCGCACCGCTGGGGAAAGGTGCGCGACAAGGTAGGGACTGGGACCGGCCTGACTGGGGGGGCGGAGCTTGATAGCACAGCGCACGCCGAGCCGTGCGCTGTGGCAGTGACTGGGACCGCAGCCTTACAAGGGGGGCCTATGACTGATAGGAGGCCGGTTTACAAGCCACTCCCCTGGGAAGGAGGGGGATTCCCTCTAGAGGTTAGAGCAAGGGTTGTGGGAGTTAGTTCTGGGCTGCCCTCCATGCTATGAGGACGCAGCAGTAACTCTCCTGGACAGGAGTGGGCTGAGGTGGTAATTTATGCTGAGGAGGGGTGCTCAGGGACTCAAGCCTGGTGTATTGCCTTCAGGGAATGGAACCTGTAATATCTATGATTTACCCAATAAATCCCAGTTATACCCTCTCTGGTGTGATGTCTGGAGTGTGAATACCAAGAAGAGTTGCCTATGAGGTTTATCTTGGCCGCACAAGGATCCTCCTGGGCTGGAGGCGCTGCGCTGACTGACAAACCATCCTTGGTAGCCTGTCCTGATGCCTCCCTATACCATCGCGGAGATCTCATGCCTTCTGTTCTACCAAACTGGTATGCACCAGCACCAGAGTACACCGGTAGCTGTAGGATCTCACTTAGTGTGGGAGAAAAAGGTGCCACATACAAATGTATAAATGAAGCAATTTCTCATCAGAAGGAGCACAATTGTCCACTGCTACAGTACTATACATCTCAAATACCTCATGTGTTGGGTAGGATTGCAGTGCATGGAGTGACAATGGATGTATAAATAATAGACAAGCTACCCTGAATGTACAGTAGCAGCAGTGACTGTGATATGGAATGTGATATGGAATGAACTATTGCCCGTCCACGTTGAACTGGGTTTATAAAAACTACAAATGGTAGAAACAATGGTTGCTTCTTGTGAAAATCATTGGCTGTGCAAATGAAGATGTGCACATGGCTATACAGTGCAGCTAATTCTCCACATTGCTCACATTCAGCAAAAAAACTGTAATCCTAATTCTGAGAGCCTTGAATTTTTTTTATGATTTCTGCATATTTTAGAATTAACATTATTTAAAAGGCTTGGGCAGATGCAGTTTGTCATACACTCTAATGCAGGGGTGTTCAACTCCGTGCTCCCACAAACAGGTTTTCAGGATATCCCTGTTTCAGCACAGGTGGCTCAATCAGTACCTGCTTCAGCGCCGGTGGCTCAATCAGAGGCTCAGTCTTTTCAGAGCCACCTGTGCTGAAGTTGGGATATCCTAAAAACCTGAGACGTTGGAGGGGTCTTACGGACTGGAATGGAGTTCCCCTGCTCTAATGTACGGTATACTACTGGGTCATTTTCTTCCATCTCAGATCCTGAGACTGTAGCTCACTCTTAAAGTCCGTACGTTTGTAATTCGACTGCTTAATGAAAATACATACACATTTTATTTGGCTGCTGATGATAGTATAATATGGCCTACAGACACAATGGAGTATATAAACAAAAATAACAAGAATGTGTGACCTGTTTGCAAACAGCAACCAAAACGATATTGTTTGCATACAGTATACTATATTGTATGACATACCAAATAGAAATGGGTGAATCTGCGAATATTCAGTTCGCATTCCCCCCCTACCCCCCCCCGAAGTTCAGGAAGAAGTTAGGAAAAGTGCGAACATGATGCAATTTATTTTCCATTTGCTTTGTGCTTGTGAGGCTTCAAACGTTTGCCTGTAAGTGAAAGTTCTCTGTGCGAACTTATTTTCAGTGCATCCTGCCTTCAAATGGCTGTTACATTTGTCTTTTCTGGATGCTTCAATTATTGTTTTGCACTTACCTATAAATGGTGTTGTCCTGTTTGCTGGTTACAGCCTTCAGGTCTGTGAGCTGAAGGAAATGGTCGTGAAAGTAATGAAGGTGCAATATGCACACCAACAAAAAAGAAGTTGGGATAAAGATACGAGTGAACAGATCAGTCAAATTAAAGGTTTCTAAACCAAGATCTGCTAGCCTGAAAAACAAAGCAAGGTGCCAAGTTAGGAGTGAAACATCATATTTCCGCCATAATGTTAGAATGATTACTATAAGCCAATGTGTTCCTAAGGACGTCCCTGTAAAAACTTATGTGGCAGAAATTGTAAGGGAATATATAGTTTGGGAAGGTTATGCATCATAATCTCACCTACAAAATTGGCGAGTTCGTGTCCCAAAAAATAGTCCCAGAATGATCAATGAGAAATTTATATTTGATAAATCTGGTACTATCGTGTCTTACTTTTGCAGCTCAGACTTTGAGACATAATATTAATAAATGCTTTGTATAGACATGAGGGAACTATACTGATAAACTGTAGGAAGTACCCAATAACATTTTTAGATTTATAGGCAAGGATTTTCTAGGAAAAACTGTGAGACTTGTTGGGCGAGATGGCCCTTTATCTGCTGTCAATATCTATTTTTCTGTCTTACATGTAGGTTGTGATACCTGTTAACAGGTCAGCATACCCGGCTTCATACATTAAATTAGGGTGTATAGGGCCTTTGAAACCTGATACCAGAACTGAGACGAAGTCCTCCAGCTACAGCAACTGTTTAGACCGTCTCAAACTATCAACGCATTTCATAGCAACTAGTCTTCTGAGATCATATTACTATTCTCTAGGAGCGGATTTCCTGCTGTAGGAACTTACACTATTCCTCCCTGCACTGAGTGGCAGAAATCTTTAGCAATGAAGAAAATACAGTGGGCTATGTTTCAAGATCTACTGGCTGCAAAACCGTGACACAAAGCGCCAGATTTATCTAAGAAAAAATTCCATATGAAAGCAATAGAGTTTTCATGTCTTTTTAAAATCTGTGACTAATTTAGTCCAGTTTTGCAGCCAAGAGACTTTGATACATATCTTCCAAAGTCACTGTCCAAACTATTTTAATATATTAAATGTTTAATCCCATTAGTTTTGGATCTTTATTTTTTAAACACATTTTGATAAAGGAGACAACTCTTAATTCATTAGATGGAATTGTTTGTTAAAAAAAATAATCTTAATTTTTCATTTATGAAGCTTTAAATGTTTGTCAATGTATAAATCTGTGAGGACATGGCAGACATGCTACTTCCTATTTATCTGTAGTGGAATGTAAGCATTTCAATATGGACCTCCAGATGTAGCCAATGTAGCCAATGGCCATTCTCTTCCATTCATGGTCGCCATATACTTCAATGAGCCACAGACCAAAAAGTTATTTTTTGAGAAGGAATATCATCACACTCACACACACACACACACACACACACACACACACACACACACACACACACACACACACACACACACACACACACACACACACACACACACACACACACACACACACACACACACACACACAAACACACACACACTATATATATCGCCTGGCAGGCCTTTTCAGCACGAGAGTGGTAAATCATTGTATGGAAATGAGGCCTAATTGTTCACTTACTTTCCTTCATCCAATCCGGTCATATTCATCCAAAGGGAAGGAAAGGATTTGAACTGGTAAGTGTAAATGAAGACAAGCACCAACATGGTGTAAACAACCACAGACATCCAAAAATATTTCAACATTCTCCTCCACCATCCATAGTGTACCTAAGAAAACAAAGATATACTGTATAAACAATTATACAAACAATTAAATATAAAGTCGATCCCGATGCTATATTGCTATACGTTCCTAAATTTGAAGACAGTAAAGATTATTTTGTTTACTTTCCTGATAAAATCGACCTAGAACAAAACCTCACAATCATAAAGTGCATTGCTACAGAGTTTACAGTATGTTACACAAGCTTTCTTCAGATGTAGTGAAGAGGCTAGTGAGATTTCTAAAGCTATACTGTACACTGTATAAAGAACTATCACATCAGTCTATTTCCTTTAACAACCTGCAATGGACCAATGCTACAGAATAAGTATTGTTACTATTACAATGCACTACACTTTGTAGTTGACACGTCCCTGCAGTAATTTGAAGATGTATGTATATTTGCAAATCAGTAAAAATCTGTAATGTATGTTAAATAAACTCAGTGATGGTATATGCCCCTTTGCTGACATACTGTACATCCCCAAGAGTAATTTATTGTTGCTGTTTCTATTTTATGGTCTGCTGACATTTACAAGCTGGTTGTAGGGTATCATTAGTTCTCAGATTAGGCTGGAGCACAGGATAAGAGCTGTCCCGTGAAACCATCAATTAACTGCTCAAATTTGCCTCCCCCTACTTTAAGACATGGCAACAGAGTTTGGACCTCAGGCGACACTGCATCAAGTATATTAGAAAATATTACCCTATAATAGCTCAACGTGAGAACTACAGCATAAGCATTAGGTCTTTAGTGGAACACACAGGAACAACCTGATGCATTTTCAGATTACAAAATAGTATAGATTAGACAAAAACCAAAATGGAAATCTAGCCATGAGAATCTTGCAGGATAGCAAATACCTCTCATTTTGCTTTAAACTAATATTTCAGAGAAGTAAAACATCATAAATCAAAATTGTTAACTACTGTAAGGTTGGGCACTTTTATGGTGTTTTGGTTCCAAGCCACTTTCTTGTTTTAGTTTTGAATCTTATAAAAAATTCTGTGTTTTATTTTTTGGCTTTAGTCTTTAGGTTTAAAAAACAAATGAAGAAAAAAAATATATTTAGTTTTTCCAAGTTTGGTCAAACTTTTTGTAAAATATATTGCTTTTATTTATTTAGTTTGAATATTTTATTTTAAAAAAATCAATAAATAAATAAAAAAATCAGAGGATGAGCCTTTCTTGAGATGTGGTATGCATTGAGTTCAGATTAGACAAATCGGTCAGACGTTCAATTCCAAGTTAAAATCAAACGTCGGATTTTCAATGTGCTTGAATCCGCGAAGTTTTGATTTTGAACCTGCGAACATGTCTATCCTTAGTGCTATTTACATGTCTTCCAAACTGCAGTTCGCCTATCAAACGACATTTTATATAACAATGATGATTTAACTGTACTGTATGATTGATAAACCTAATGTTCATATTTCAATAGATCGGTTTGTATCCCTATAGTTAATATTTACTATAGTATTTTTGTAAACAAAGTTAAAAATAAATTAAACGGATAACTTTTAATGCAATGGCTAGTTATACAAGTGCACATACCTGATACAGGGCTACACAGAACAGGAAGAGCATCATGTAGATAATTTTGTACATCACTATTTTCCCCTCGAAGCTGACGAAAAAGAACATGCCTCCACATACATAAATCCAATACTTGACGAACATTGCCATCACGAGGTTCCCCAAGACTTTCATGATATCTTTATCGTCGTCATCATCATCTTCCTCTTCTGGTTCCTGTAATTCCTCTTCTAATAAAAAATAGAAGCAGTGGTTACCATTCCCATAAAAAAATGATCTGTTGATATGCATTTAGAAATCGCAACTAAAATCTATCTATCTATCTATCTATCTATCTATCTATCTATCTATCTATCTATCTATCTATCTATCCTATCTATCCTATCTATCCTATCATCTCCCCTATCTTATCTATCGTATCTATCTAGCTTATCTATCTATCTATCTATCTATCTATCTATCTATCTATCTATCTATCTATCTATCTATCTATCTATCTATCTAGCTTAATTATCTTATCTATCTATCTATCTACCGATGCAGATATATGCTATATATTAAATTACACTCTATATATTAACACCTACACTGCCACAGGGGCTAATGCAGATGTTTGATGATAAATCCTAACTTCATCCTTTCAGGTTGTCTATAACGGGGATGCCGTTTAGTACACAGACTTGTGCAGTTGCAAAGCCTTTGGAGTAGATTCACTAAAATCCGCAATGCAATCACGTGTTAACTTCCATTAAAGTCACAGCTTTGTGAATCCCAGCCTTTAACTCATCACTAATAAAGAGTTACTGAAGATAACATTATTGAATGAACATTATTGAATGAAAACCTTGTCTGCTTAAAAATACTGTATATAATATATGAAATGTCACTGGCTACACGACACCAATACAGTCCATTTCGATATGTACTTGGTTGGTGACTATTTAAAAAATTGGTAGAATATAAAAAACTTCATCTCCGTTGGATTTTTCAACTTACCTTTTTCTTGACTTCCAACTTTTATTTCAGATAAGTTTGCTTCATGTATCTTTAACGCTTTTTGCTCAGTGAGGTGTTGCCTGAGCAAAAGCCAGAAAGTAACATTGAAAATGATCTAAAAGAAATCAAAAAGAACAACACGTACATTTCCATCAATACATTTCTATGACCTTTGATCTGTAACCACAAACAATAAAATCACAACTTGTTGCAGTAAAAATTAGTCTCGTTTTTCAATATCTTCATTTCATCGTTTATCTCCCCAAGTCGAACATACAAATGTAGCAGACATTATTTTAGCCACTAACGCGTTATGGAAATTGATGAAAACAGTAGCCATACTTATATACACTATGATCCACTTGCGGTACAAAGAGTCTAGACGTTAAACTCTAGTCCAACGTTGGAAGTGCATAACACATAAGTGATGGTGGCTCCATTCATTTGAATTGACTGTGTAAAAAGGGGGTGGAGTTAGCACGATTTCAGAGCCACTCTAACATGCTAGTGAGTGAAGTAGAGCGTGCTACTGTACATCTGTAGTTTATCCGTAATCAGATCATAGAAGCCTGCACAGCCAAAATCAATTCATGGTAAGTGAGTCAAATGACACAGAGCACTGATGATGCAATAGCATGTGTTTTCCATTTTCTATGAGAATTTCAGACAGTGGGAAGGAAAGATAAGGGTGTTTTGCTGAGACATTTCTTCAGGTTATCATGAGTTATGTTTTATTTTTTCAAAACAGTGCAAGAGCACTTGCCATCCAGGATCATCCAACATCTAAAGTAATTTCTAGAGCCTCTCCAATGTTATCTAAATAACAGTGCCATTTTCTGATTTTCCGATGTCTGCATTTACTCTGTCATTGGGTTCCCCATGTCAAAATGATTTAAAAGATATGTGCAGTGAAATGATAATTACAATGCAGCCCAATAATATCTTGAGTACAATATGTTCTTGTGGGACACTCAGAACAATGAGATATAGCATATTTTAACCACCCATGTTTCCTTAAGTCTAAAACAATCTACACCGATTATACAATATTAAGGACCTTGTTCAACATGGTGCCAAGCAGCTGATTGCAGTGTGTTCAGCTTAAAACTGCCCTTCAAGTCAACTTCAGTTTTCAGCTGCTCGCAGTGTGATTGGCTGCTTTGAACTGTATTGAATAATGCTATGAGAGTCTACACCAATTTGCTTAAAGCATAGGTCCTGCACACCATACCTTTTTTCCCATTTCAGATTAGTTATATGCCGTCCAGAACAGTATAAACAATTAGTTTGTTTTACTTAAAACATGACGTTCTAATCTTGTTTTTTATATGATTAAAAAAAAACCTTGGAAATTCACTATAAAACCCCCCAGTTAAGTTACAGGTCTCCCTCCAATGTGACCCAACTTTGGAAATGCAGAGCTGAGTGACATTCTAAAGTGACCACGTTCCATTTTTTTTCCCATCACAAAATCATATGATAAATGTCATATTTTCACAGGATATGGCAATATCTCAAAATCATAATCATAAAATAAGGAACCATATATATCTTTTTTTTTTTTTTTATGACACAGTTGAGAACAAAGTTGGGGTATGATTTGTGGTTAAAAATCAAGTGATCAAAATGAGTCAGACACCTCAATTTTTAAACAATTTCCACTTTTGAGGGAAATTTGTAACATTAAAGTACACTTATTCTGTTATAGTTATTTAAGAATGAATTATATTTATACACTGAATACTGCATTGACATTCTTGTTAACATTTGTCAGTTGCCCCACACATACCTTCGACGCAAGTTCTCCAGGGTCTTTTCTCTCAAGAAAACCTAGAACCTCAGGAAGTTCTTCTCGTAGGTCTATGCTCCATATGTACTGTAATGTTAAAAGCAGATTTCCATAAATCACCATGAAGGGTGAACTAATCATGGCATACTTCCTCCGATCCCGAATCATCCAAAGAGCACAGGACCATATTAGTAACACAAAGGTTAACCAGCTGTGGTATGTAATACTCCAAGCCTGGGGAAAGAAACCAACAATGTCATCAGAACTAATAAGAAGTTTGTCCTTCACATTCTATTAAAAGGTCCTCTGATATGGCTTAAACATTTTTACTTGGAATACTTATGGGGTAGTAGGGCAAGAGATTCCTCCTAAACATTAGGAAAAACCAATAGCAGATTATCTGACACAATGGGGGTATCCACAGATATATTGTTAGTTATGTAAAATACTCTCATGAATTTGGGGACACTTATTTTGCCTTTTCTAGTACATGTACAGTAACTATGTCTTGGCTGGATAGTAAAATGGCACTGGATTTTTCCATCCCTGGATATAAACTGTTGTCTGTCAAGATCTAGTACCTAATCTGCTACATCTTGATAATTTTGGACACATCTAAATAAAATCACTTGGAAACCCAAAAGAGAAAGAAAAACATGTTTGCAATAATGCATAATGCAAAGCGCCAAAATAAAGGACAAAGAGGAAAATAGACACAACACCATATAAAACAAAGCATTGCAGCATTACTATAGTAATAATGTTAGAATTCATGCTAAAATTAAATAAAGAAGAATATGTAAATATAAAGGTAGATTAAACCGCACCCTCTATACATACCATCATTGAAATGAGAGCACATATGTAACTTTGCTTCATAATAAACTGGAATACTGTCACCATTGCATGAACTTTAGCATTTTCTTTTTTCTCACTAGCTTCTTCATCCTTTTCTTCTTCCTCATCTTCTTCCTCTTTCTTTTCTAAGGAAAAATGTGTTAATTGTACTCTGTCATCTTGTTAGACTGCAAAGTGAATATATAGTTTATCACCAACATATTCAATAAGTAATGGTCTGTTCATTAAAATGTGTTGTTTCATATTACCCTTGTCAAGAATGTTCCTGGGGTGTGACCCCCATGCCCAATGAGTTGCAGTCAGTGAGCCACATTCATACACACATTCTGGTCATGTCCCAGAGTGGCCGAACCTTGGAAAAAGTTTCACAGCTTAGCACAGAGTGTTTTGTGCTCCCCACTCCCCCTAGACGATTGGTCCTGTCTCTTGAACCAGCCTACAACAGACTATTAAATGTAGGGAAAGGTAAAGATGGGCATAGCACTCTCGCTTCAGCTTAATTAGAGGGCATGTGTGGGGACACAGGTGCAAGTAGGGAAATAAGGGATCAATTGAACAACGAGAAAAAGAAATCCCTCTTGAAAGACTCAGTGTGTCTAGTGTAAATGAGTGTACAGTAGAGGCAACGATTATTCTAACACTTGCTTTAAACTAGCCGGGTTACATTCAGGGTATGTGCTGGGTATGTTCTGGGCTAGTTTGAGGCACGTTTAAGGCATTTCTGCATTGACTAACGACCCATAGGATTAACACAGCAGGGATCCCTGGCAGTCCAATTCAGTTTGAATGGGACTGCCAGGGACCCCCGCTGTTAATCTGATAGGCCATTAATCAATGCAGAAATGCTGGGGCTAGTTTAAGGAAAGTTTAAGGCATGTATTCAGAATGTACCTGGGTGTACCTGGGTCTTTTGGGGAATTGCCACTGGTTTTTGTTAGAATAATCGCTGCCTCTACTGTATATGAGTGTATAAAAACATTTGTGCCTATTAACCAGGTGGACATTACCAACAGGACCTTGCTGTAGTTCATTACTCACATTTGAACTTATTATTAGGATATAATACTTACTATATACAGCTCAACCCCGTTATAGCGCGATCCGCTATAACGTGGATCCGCTTATAACGCGGTTTGAGCGTGGACCCCGAATTTAAAAAAAAATATATATATATATATATTTTTGTCAAGTTTTTTTTTTTTGCAAACACACTGCACACTGCATATGGTCACAGCACACTGCATACACTCACAGCACACTGCACACACTCACAGCACACTGCATACATTCACAGCATACTGCATACACTCACACCACACTGCACACACTCACAGCACACTGCACACACTCACAGCACACTGCACACACTCACAGCACACTGCACACACTGCACATACTCACTGCACACTGCACATACTCACTGCACACTCACAGCACACTGCATACACTCACAGCACACTGCATACACTCATAGCACACTGCACACACTCACAGAACACTGCACACACTCAGCACACACTCACAGCAGACTGCACACACACAGCACACTGCACACACACAGCACACTGCACACACACACACACTGACACACTGACACACACACACAGTCTCACACAGTCAAATACACACACACACACACACACACACACACACACACACACACACACACACAGACACACTGTCTCTTTAAGGGAGCTTGCTCTCGCAAGACGGAAGCAGAAGCAGGAAGCAGAGACAGGGAGAAGAGCTGCCAGATGCCGGGTAAGTACTGTGTGCTGTTGCCGCTGCCCCACCGGGTCTGGGAACGCTGGGAGAGTTCTCAGCTTTCCCCCTCCGGCGGACACAGTACAACCACAAAAAAATAAAACCGCTATAACAGGGTTAAGCTGTATCTTGGTACTAACTAAAGGAGCATGTGATTTACTATTTTAGTATACTAATTTGAACACCCAAGCTTTCCACAAACACAGGTTTCATACACACTTACTATCCCAGTCCACAGTCATTGACTTTTGACTTGATCTTTATTAGACGATCTATACTTGGACCAAGCTGAATGTATAGCTTTATATGTGCCACCCCTATGTGGACGATCTAGGGATAAATGGTAACCTTGTGTGGTTAAATTTGATTTGGCATGTATTTCTGTACTTTGTTCACCAATTGGCCATAGATTCTATCCTACCAATTACAATATTTTTAAATTATGATTCATTAAACTATAACAGACTATGACAGCCACTCAAACAAACTGTTGTCTCACATGATGACGATGAAAAGATGCTCCATTGCCACTCTCTGGATGAGCCCTAACCTCCCTTCTCTCACCCAAATAAAAAAGGCAATACGGTACTTTCTTAAAATGGAGAAGCTGACAGGCATATTAAGGGACCCATGTTTAAAATTCCAGAAGATATGGCACCCCTGGCTGGTATATGAGAGCCTCTGGCCACCTGGTGAGCCTCCCTGAATCCTTCTAACATTCTTTTGTAGAGGGTCTGATGATGCATTGGAGCGGCTCCTAACGGTCACACAGTAGCTGTAACTCACTGAACAATTCATTGAAAGCAAAGTGATATATTGGTGATTTCCTGTATACTCTCCCTGACTATCTCATATAACTGATGGTTTACTGTCAACGAGAATGTCAGTTTATACTGTATGTGAAAATGGATGCTGCATGTCCCCCCCCTTTTTTTTAACTTTCTGCCCCTTTCCGTCTCCCCCCATTTTACATAAGCTGAAAATCAATACATTGTAAGTATTTAAAAAATGTGCGTGTTGCCATTACCAATCATATTGATTTACTAAGCGATGCTATTCATAAGACAACTGAATGCACCGCAGAGTCCGTCCATTACAGCCCTTCATTAAAATACTTGGGCTATAAAGTCTACGATGAAAAATCACCTCACAGTACTGTAAATGTGGCCTCAAATAAGTAGACCCTTGTGTCCTTGTTTTCTGATGATTCATTGCATTACTCTTGCATACAAATACACCCTACACAAAAAGCAAGTTTAAAGTTTTCTATTAAAACATTTCTGATTAGTTGAAATAATAATAATAATAATAATAATAATAATAATAATAATAAAGTTCTGTGATTGTCATGTTAATGTTCAGACTAAGCCTGACAGGGCTATTAATAATACCATGTGTTCTGATTCAGTTACAGTAGTTTACTTAGTGGCAACAAGGTCCCTTAAATGCCTTACTATTAACAAACAACAATTTCAAAAACATTTTTTAAATGTAAGCAAAATACCTTGAATTTCAACAAATCAAAAAAAAAATCCTATCAATATTCAATGGCTTAAGTTGCATCAATAAAAGAGCAATGAGAGGGATTAAATTCTGCCCCTCTGTGCATCAATATTTTGACTTGTAATTGCATCTAAAAAAAAATCTCCCTCGTCTAAAGTTGTGTAGTGCTTTTTGGCTAACAATTTGTGTAACCCAAACACTTTGACACAGAACGCCAGTAGAAAAAGGCGCAATGCGTCAAAACAAATGTCTATTTGCCCTTTGTTTACTTTAAAACACCACTTGCTTTGAATGGATAGGCTGTTTACAACAATATAATTATATAACAGAAAACTATTACTGTTCACATACTCTTATTGCTTGAGATAATTCAAATGACATAATGTCCTTTGATTATTATAATGCCAAACAGGCTCAAATAGTCTTACCTGAGGTTTCATCTGAATGCTCCCATTTGTACTGCGGTGTAGAATACATATCTATTTTAGTTGGTCCGTTCTCTATAGGAAGTGTTGTATTTATTGTGTGATAATCTATAGGTGTCCCGTTTACTGTTACGAGTAAAACCTGTCAAAGAATAATTGGTAACATTCATATACAGTATGTCAAAAGCCAAAATCGGCACTATCGCAGTTTAATGAATAACCACCAATAAACAGTATGACTAGAAATATTTTTGAGAAGGTGAAAAGAATATCGCACTTATTATACTTCAATGAGTGGGGCACATTTATTGTATGGATATAAGCATAAAAAACTGTTTATTCTTTTAAATATTTTTCAGTAAATGTTTTATAGGGGATAGTTCAATATAATCCAACGTCCCATTCAAGTCAATGGATATATTGAATTAGCCCTTTAATTACTTTAATATACTTTTTTTATCTCAAGATTAGTAAATAAAATGTGTATTCACTGCAGAGCTAAAACTTGTTGCTTCTTCCTACGTAATATTGCCAAGATTCGTCCTTTCCTCTGCCAATCTCCGGCTAACACTCTAATGCATGCCCTGATCCTCTCCCACCTGTATTATTGTAACATACTGATAACTGGCCTCCCTGCCGCACAACTTTCTCCTTTGTAATCTATCCAAAATTCTGCTGCTAGACTAATTTCACTCTCTCCCAAAATAGTCTCTGCTCATCTCCTCCTTAAATCCCTCTCCAGGCTTCCCATCAAGTTTCGGATCACCCATAAAGTTCTCCTCCTTACCTTTAAGGCTCTTCACTCATCTGCTCCTCCCTAGGCATCAGCTTTGATGCCTCGCTATGCCCCTGCTCATCTCCTGCGCTCTACCCATAACCGTCTCCTTTTCACTCCTTTCACCTCTACTGCTTTCTCGCCTTAAACCTTATTCCCTCACTGTCCCTTACCCGTGGAACTCCCTTACACTCAGTATACACCAATCACCTTCTCTCCCCACCTTTAAGATAAACCTTAAAACTCACCTCTTAAATGAAGCCCTTCAATAGCCTGGACTCATAGCTACTGTTCCTCACCCACTGTCACTCCTACCAAGCACTGTGGCCAAGCACTGCCATCTACTGCACTTACTCCCTCTGCTGCTGTCTCAGTAAGTTTCCCAACATACCACTTAAATTGTAAGATCTCTGGGGCAGTGATTTCCTTTCTTATTGTCTGATCTTGTTTGTTGCACTTATTGTACTATAATTCCCTGTATTGTCTCTCTTGTAAAGCGCTAAGTACAGCTGTGGGCGCTATATAAATAAAGATATGCATACATACATTACATTTTAATTATGCCTTGCATATTGTATAATATAGGTTGTTCTCTGTGACTATTTTAACATATCACCAAAATACAATGTACACATTAGAGGCAAGAAACTCACTAAAAGTCATATCAAGAACAAGCATACTGTAGTAACCCCATCAAAGTTTCAAAATGCTCAATACTGTACAGTATGTTCAGTTATAGGCCTCAACAAAGTACAATCATGCAGACTTAAAGAATGTACATATGTCATACAGTTAGAACATGATCCATAGCATGCCTTCATCAGATGTCCCGTGCAAATGTATATTGTGGTATTTTTATGTGATGGGATGAAATCCTATCTCCCCTACCTTCAACAGTTATTAACAACATATTGTATTCTTCTACTTTTTCTTTTAGTTTTTGTGCGTACTAGCTCGTGTGTTTTTTTTCCTGTACTGCTATTTTTACAAATGAAACATGCTGCTCATACTGTAGATTCTGGGTCCTTTGGGTTTTCATAGTGCCACATTCTGCGGAGTGTATACTGTAATTGAATCTGTGAGGCTTATTTATCAATTACACACAAGCCGCCAAGGTAATGAAGCTGCTTTTATTTTATTTGAATAACACAGTATTAAAGCACTGGATCTCCGGAGCTGATCCGGCTAATTTCAGCCCCGGGAACCCCCTGCTTCCTGAGTTACAGGCCCCAGTATCTCCCTGCATTGTTTAAATCTCCTACAATACGTGACCGGGACATTTGCAGAGAGGTCCATGGCTTTGTCTCCATTTTACCGTTCTCGCAACTTTGGCCAAAATATGTCAACTCTCAATTTGACTTCGCGCCTTATTTAGGAGCGTAGAAATATTAATGAATTCCTACTTATTCTTTCCCTATTAACGCACTCTAAAAAACGTTTTTACAATTCGGTAATATCTCCACTTTATCGAAATGTGATGAATCTGGGCCTTAATAAGACAATAATAAGACTAAATCCTACATTTATTGTTCTAATTAAAGGGTGCTTAAGCTCTGTCCTCAGGCCAAGTTATCAAGATTTCTCTAATTAGCATATAATTAACAAATTAGCCTTAATTATCACAAAGACAACTTGACTCGGTACTGTACAGTATGTATTGCTCTGAAATCCTAATCTGCTGGTAGCCCCCCCGATGAGTGAACTTGAACTTCCTTGTTCTAGTGAAATGGGTCTTCATCCTTTGTATACACTCAACACTTTCCTACTTCCCTACTAAGCTGAAGTTACTGTATGCAACTGTAATTCCACTACATCTAGCTCTATACTGTATGTCTTTCAACCAACTATTTCTAGCTTTGTGATATAGACTTAGAGAAAATAAGAAAGTCTCCCATCCACTGTTCTAATACTTATTTTATATAGGATTCATTATTTATAAAGTCAAAGCAAATGTAATGCAAAAAAACAGCATGGAATTTGAGGTGATAAAAATCTAGTATTTTTACCCCAAATAATGATGATTTATCAATGCATAAATACATATATAATGAATATATTAACTAAATTAATAATTATACTCCTTTGCATGCATTTTTTGCCAGATTTGCTACAATACCATCTGGAAACTGACAGGAACCAAGCCTCTACCAATTGCATGCCATAGGATAGTGTAAGGCATTGGCATGCAATGTTTTGCTAATCGCTGTGCCATACAAGGGTTTAAACTCATACCTCATCAAACCCATGGAGGTCTTACCTTCCACTCAGAGACACCATTATCCACACTTCCCCCATCCCCTTCCCAAACACACCCAACCTCTTTCCCCCCATCATGAAACAATGGCTACTGCCTTATTAACCAAGAATGGCTAATAGCTCTGTAGGTCATGGTACTAACATTTAAAAAAGAATATATATACACGTGTCCTATTCATTTCTACATTAGTTAAAAGGTTCATTAACCTCTTCAGTGTGGTTATCTAGACCCTTATACAAAACTTAGGTAGCTTAATTTTACCACTGGAGTACTATATATAAGAAAAATGTGCTTAGCCCACCCATGTTGAGGTCCTAAGGAGGCCTCAGGGAACAACCGCCCCAGGAACTAATCCACTTGAAAGGGAAATATACCCCCCCCCCACACCCAATGAATGAAACTCCATATTTATTTATTTATTTATAACAACATTTATATAGCGCATATCCAGGGTAACATTAGTTAGTAAAACAAAGGTGTGGTTATATATAGATTAGATTATAGAATAATTGTTCAAATGTCTTTGTGGTGGGCAGGAGTGGGAACATTATGGTTGGACTATGGGTTAGGTGCATTGAGATCTTGCTTGGTTGGTGGGCAGGGGTTCAGTCAGGTCTCTGGATTAAGTCTTGTCGGTGGCATGGTGATCGATCTGACAGTGGTGACAGTGGAGGCAATTGTATCAGTGAGGTGGGTGACTTGGATTTTTCAAGAGACTAAGTAGGGGTGAGGGTAAGGGAGATCATGGGTGTTGTGGGAGGGTGGGGTGAGGGAGGGGATGGAATAGGAGGTTAACGGGGGGGACTTCAGAATGTGATGGAGAAGAGATGAGTTTTGAGTTGGTTCTGAAGATAGCTAGGGAGGGGCAGATTGGATGTGGTGGGGGAGCTTGTTCCAGTGGAGGGGGGCGAGTAAAACAAATTTTCTAAATTGTGAGCAGGCACAGGGCGCCAGAGGGAGTGATGGTTGTGGCAGTTAGGGAGCGAAGAGGTCGGGAAAGGGTGTGGCGAGAGATGAGACCAGGGCGAGGAATTTGAAGAGGGAACATTTTTGGCTTGGTAGCCAGTAAAGTTGGGAGAGTTTTGAATTTGTTGGAGGGGTAAGGAGGAGGGGGACAGCGACGTGAAGGGAGTTATAGTTGTCAAGATGGCTGTAGATGAGGGAGTGAATGAGAAGTTTGGCCGAGTATGTTGTATAGGTGGTAGCGACAGATGGTAGTGATGGAGGTGATGTGTTGGACAAAGAGAGGAGAGTCAAAGGTGACTACAAGGTTGCAAGCAGAAGGGGAGGAGGAGATGGTGGGGATTGTGGAGGATGGAAGGGAGGCGGAAGCAGGAAAGTAAAGGACTTCATGCTTAGCTGGGTTCATTTGTAGGAAGTGGAAGGATATCCAGGTGGAAATTGCTGAAAGTCAGGCAGAGATATGGGTGGAAAGTTTGGGTGAGAATAGTGGGAAAGACTTTCATGAGATTTGCATGTTGTCTTCAAAACAATGAATGTTGAATCCATGGGAGGAGTTGAGGTCAAAGACGGGGGCAGTATAGAGGGAAAAGAGATGATGAATTGCTCAAGGTGACGGAACTGGGAGAGAAAGTTGTGGATGGTGAGGAGGGCAGTTTCAGTAGAGTGTGAGAGCAGGAAGCCAGACTAGACAATGAGAAGGAGGAAATGGGTGTGAATCAGGGTGGAGATTTGTGAACGATGTGCTCGAGGAGTTTGGAGAAATATGGAAGGAGTGAGGTAGGGCAAAAGTTGGATGGGAGGGTAGGGCCAAAAGATGTTTTTTGAGGAGAGGGATGACCACAACAGTTTTGAATGAGTCTGGATATTGTCCGCTGAATAAGGAAAGGTTGAAGAAGGAGGAGAGATAGGGGAGAAGGCGTGGAAGGAGAGGACAGAGTTTGGAATGGGGTCAGGAAGGGATGTGGTGTGATGAGTGTGTCATGATTGAGAGAAGATCATCGTCAGAGGTTGGGCAGAAGGAGAGGAAGGAGTAGGTAAGGGTGGTTGATATTGGGGAAGGGGAGTCAGCAGTGAGGAAGGAAGAACAGATGTGGTTAATTTTTTGTCAGAAGTAGGAGGCAAGCTCCATGGGTGAGAGGGGCTTAAGCGAGAGAGATGGGGAGGCTCATAGCAGATAGTGTAGGGTGGAAAAAATTTGGTGTGCATACGGTGATAGTGAGGTGATAAGGGTAGTATATTTGTTTTTGCAATTTGAGAGTGGAGGTGTATTGGTGGACGAGGGATTGGAAGGTGGGAAGTAAGAATGGGGAACAGAAACGTTTCCATGATCTCTCGGCTGTGCAAAGGGAGATGGAGTGTTTTGCGTTAGCAGGTGAGCCTGGGTTGATGGTGGCTTAGTGGTGGGACACGTTATGTGATTGACACATGGTTCCAATTATTATAAGAAATCAATAAAGTAACTTCGGAAAAACTTTTTCCATCTGAAACATATTTCACGTGACTTAGTTCCTGTATCAACATGGGTGGGGTAAGTACATTTTCTTCTGTGTGAGGCTCTATATGAGAGCGCATAGGTAGCCTTACTGAATTTGAAGAGGTTAATGAACCCTGTATTTCAAATAGAAATGTTTAGGTAAAATGTATAAAGGACAGCACTCTGAGCGATTAAGTGTACAACCCATTTTATTCTCACATATTAATGTTTTGGTCCATTAAAGCAGGGGTAATGTTTCTGGGGGGGAGGGGGGGGGAGAAGGGGCGGCACTTACAGAGACCCAGTGCTCTTCCCACAACATTTAAATAAAATGCCAGGGGAGCGCGCAAGGCCTCTGTAACTGCCTCTTGCCTGCTCTCCATCAGCTTCTGGCGACGCACCCAGGATAAAGCGGAGTCAAATTACACCGCTGGGTCAAATGTCAAATAGCAACATGTTGCCATGGCAGCAAGACATCACGTGATATCATGATGCCATGACATCAAATGACGCCGCCGATGCTAGAGGGAAGTTAAGGAGGGGAGAGCAGGCCGGGGTGCGCAAAAACAAAAACGTTTATGCACCCTGCATTAGGGGACCTTTGACAAGCAGTAGTGGGGTTGGGTGATGGGCTTAGGTGTCTCAAGTGGGAGGTTCAGCATGGTTAACACTTTATATGCCTTAGCAGTTAGTAAGACATTGCATGGCAATGCCTTACTAGCCTCTATGGGATGCAATGGTTAGTTAGAATAAGGTGAGGTTTTAGAATGATTAAAACCTTGGCTTCAATGGCAGATATGCAAGCCTTTCACCTGAGCTACCTGGGAAATATGCTGATATAAATATATTGTAATTATTTAATTTACGCTTATTCACCAGTTATCTCAGGTCAAGCTAGGAAACTCACCTCCCTCAAGTAGATGAAATATGGCTTTTGCTAGAGAGGAGATGAGGCAAGAGGATAGAGAGATAAATACATATATTAACCTATACTCCACGTTGGGAGATACCTGTGAACACACCTCAGATACCTGGAAATTATGTTCATTAAAAAATGAAACTATATTAAAATTATTTAAATTAGCATATTTCCCAGGTGTCTCCCCCTCCCATGGACTTTAGGTTAATCTATCCTTTCTTCTCTCCTTTCTAACAAAAGCCCCATTTTGCCAACCTGAGTTACAGATGTAGCACGATTTACGGTCTTCCAAATAGAACCCCCCCCCCCCCATGGAAAGATTTCCCGCTGGGGGTGATGCCATGGTTAGCATTCTGCGGGTTCCCCCAGCAGCGGGCACATTAACACTAGCTGCACATGTAGGCGAGATTTTGGTCCGTGACCTTCCGGCCGATCTGCAAACTGCAAAAAAGCCCGTAAAAAATGTCATTTGGCAAGTTTAATTCATTTGCATATATTATTTGCAGCTCTTACGGACTTGTAAGATACAGTAAATATAGAAAGTCGCCACGATAACTGTGAATGTGCAGTTTCACCGACGACAGATTTTTTTGGGGGGGGGGAGGGGTCAAAAACAAAGCACAATCATCTTTGAACCAAACATTTCACACTCTTCTCTAAGTAAATAAAGAAAAAAATTTTTTTATCAGAGACCATAAAAAGTGGAATTAATGGTTCATTGTACCTTGTATAACACCGATACAGTAAATGCCTCAAATGATCACACATATTGGTTCATTTTGGTCCAAGAAGGGCATTCACCTTTGTATTTACTGCACTTCCAGTGAAATCATTCTGGAAATGTGTAATCACGTGACTAAGCATATCATTTACAATGATCATTTCCCAATGAGTGGAGGTCAACGTTTTAGTAAATATGTTATTCCTGAAGATGTGTAGTTGATGGAAGCTGTAAAACCTTAAAGACTGAGCATCATTATAGATTAAATCAAGTACAGTATGCATGAAGAAGAGACCTGTGAGGTCTTGAAAGCTCTGCGCACTGTAAACCACATACAGCAAGCTCCATCAGGCTATGTAACCTAATGTTAACTAAATTAATGTTTGGTTAAGCATAAGGCATAGCCACTAAAGAGAATAACCTAATTTGAACCCAATGTTACTCCATGAAATAACATATGGTTCAGTTTTTCCTGTGGTTAGTGCCAATTATATGCAAAATAAGCGCTCCCCTAACACTATCCACTAAAGGCCACACACGGTAATGCAGGTTATTAAGTTAACATTAGGTAATTTAGTTAACGTTAAGTTATTTAGATCATACCTAACAGTGGCGTTACCCGCACCCAGACTCTGAAATATAGGTTAGTTAAGACATGATTTACACCAGGGTTGTTTACGTTAATGCAACAAAGTGTTAATTTACTTAACGCAGGGTAGTCCTAATTTAACCTGACGTTAAGCAAATGCGAATGATATCCACCTTTGTGGATATGCGTTAAACTCAGGGAAAATAATGGCTGTTACTAATTAAGGTAACCTGACGTTATTTACCCTGCTTTAACGAAGTTAAGGGCATCTGGGCCAATGATTCCATCTATGAAGAACTCTCTTGTTGGTCCATTAAAGGGTATTACAACTTACAACAAATCAATATATATTAATACATAATAAACTCATGCCCTGTTATATTTATGGACTGGTTCAATACAATACAAAACGTGAGAAGAAGTAATTGGTGCATACTAACATTAGATGGCTTGTATTCATCTTGAGTCATTGAAAGAAGCTGCAAGAAGCAAAGCAGGACAAATTAAATACAGCCACAGCAGTAATTCAATTTGTATCATCATCGACAAGATTTGGCTGCCGGTAACACTGTTCTAGTTGTGTGTAAGCAATATTTTGAAAGACAGAAGCACTATAGGATAAAATAAAACAAGCACTTGCAATGTGTCATTTATTTTTAAAAAACATATTAGATGAATCCCTTGATTAGATGTATAAGGCTCTTCCAATAAACCACAGCGGTAACACTGAAGTCAACTGTGCTAGGAAGTGCTACTACTATGATAACAATGAATGATTGGAATAGAATACACTTAAGCATGCATTTTTTAAGTGTACAATAATCCCAAAGCAAGCAATGGATGCATCACAATTTCAGTTATGCAGTCTTCTGCCTAACATTTTTTTTTTAGTTCATACGCAAATGTATATGTAATATCTATATATTAGCTATTTAGCTATATAAAGCCATTTTCCAGGATACAGTACATAAACTATATTTGTTATCAGTAGAGAAGAGGAGTACACTTCTGGAAACTCCTTTCTACCACAAATACAAAATTAGTGCATAGCAGTTTTCATTATTTTTTCCTACAAGCAAACTTACGTGACATGGTTACGGAGCTAAGATAATGGAGGCAACATAAGGAATTGTTGATGTGAACAAAATTAGAGCGATGTGGTTGACATTTTGCTTCTTTAGTGCAATGTACTATTCCAGTCATATTTGACATGCAGTTGCGTGGCAGGACGAGCATGACACATTACCCTGGAGGCTTTTTAGTTCCATTTCAAAGACCTCATATGACCAAAGTTTCTGAACGTAGAGAAATGGAAGTGCAGCGTCTCTGAACGTGTGCAATAACAGTTATTTCTAACTTGGCACTCATTCTAGTCAATTTACTACTGGCACAGCAAATCAAGCATTAATAACAGTAAAGCGTTTTATTTTCAATTATTTATATGACATTCAATGATAGCAAATGACTTGTTTGGAATGATATAACCCTGCTGAGTCACAATCAATAGAAGAATACAAAAGTAGATGCTTTTCCTCTAAGCCTTACTTTTCTTTCATCCGTAGTGTAGTGGCTTGCATACCACAGACTACGTCTTCTTTCTGCAGTGAGAGGTGCTGGGCTACAGTCCCCTTCTTTCTCCTCTTCCTCATTCTCTTCCTGGCTTACCTACAAAATTACATACAGTAACTTACAGGCACTGCACTTCATAAACGTCAAAGCTACCACATCTGACACCCCAGTAAATGTATAACTTTGGGCCTGAGCTCTCAGGTCACACATTCTTGTTTCATATCAAACCGGGTCATTACTAAATACTGGTTCTGACAATATGCAGCCCGGTATATCTTTTATCAACTTACCTTAAACTTTGTGGAGTCAATTATGTCTGGCTTTTGAGAATAAACCATAACAAAGTGTAGTGTATAGATGTAGCAGATGTTACCCCCTCCCCCCCTTGTTAAGACGTAGTTACACATAAAATAGCACGTTAAATAACGTGTGCTATCGCCCAAACCATTGTTTTGAATAGTGCTACTGTTAAATGACACCCCAGAATTAACGCAATGTTTTGCGTTATCGGGAGCGGTAAAATCTGCTACATCTATTTGTGTGTTTTAATACAACAATCTAAAGTATACAGAGGGGGAGTGGAATGACTAGAAGGTCATAATGTGTGCACCTTGCACTATACTAATGTGAAAGGAGGAAAAAACCTAAATGATATAACCTGTGTGATATAGGAACAAAAACTGCAATAAAGTGTATAAGTGGTGCTGGCAGGGAAAAGGTTAAATGTAGATCAAAAAGATAAAGAAAAGCTCCCTGTACGCCGCACTAGAGATCACCTATATCTATGTTAAAACTTAATATTTATTAGTAAACAGTTAAAATTTGTTTATTGCAGCAGTAATGTGAACCAAAGTAATTAAAATAATTGAAATAAAAACGGAGAGGTGAACTGTGTACCTAATAGAAATGACAGTGTAGAACAAAAACCACTATTGTCAATTAGAGTGTCCCACCACTATATAATTATACTAGAGGTGGTAGTGATTAAGCTACAATATTCTGTCATATGAAACCTACTCCTAGATGGTAGTGAGGGGTGTAACCTGAATTGATATGTACGCTTGGTTTGACAAGTAGATACAGTAATAGATCAGGTATACATACACATTTGTGCCAGACCGTCAGGTTCAATATTTAGTGAGCCTGTGGGTCTGTCATGGTGAACACTAGCAGTTGATGCAAGATCACAGAGTATGTGTCTTGTACTGTGAACCATGAACCATAATAGTTAAGGAGTAGTCAGAGTGTTGTGCTTCCTAATGAAGTCTCCGAAACACTCTGAAAGGAATAGGCAACAGACCTCTCCGATATAGCCAGCGTACTAGGTGGTAACGCTTAGCTTGCCCTACATATGTTTCACCTGTAGTGGCTTCATCGGGGGCAACATATGTAGTTTTAACATAGATATAGGTGATCTCTAGTGCGGCGTACAGGGAGCTTTTCTTTATCTTTTTGATCAACAATCTAAAGTAGCTACATTATCCTAACAATTACTGATGATGAGGGAGAGTTGCAAACCGAGGGTCTTTTTGCTCTCTTTGATAAAGCGGCTCCACGGCGGGAAACGCGTCAGAGTAATCTACTTGTGTGTCCGATTTTTGTGGCTATTATGCCTAATAAATAACCAATCTTATTTTTGCCTCCAGCCCGTAACTTCTTTTTGCTGTGCTCTACTTCCTATCCTTTTATTTTTATTCTATAGTGACAATTATTTTTCCAAACCTCTTGGAATATCCAGAAAATAAGCATTATTTGCAACCATGTTCAGAGTTTTCTCACTACATGTAAGTATCCAAATTACATTAGTAGGCCTATCGTTACTTTCTTGAAATATATACCGCCGATCGTTTTATTGCAAAGGACTCGTCTGTCCTGGTTTTAAATTATATCTTAAAGCAGAAATCCAAGCTGACGTTTAAATTTTTTTTTAAAAATTCCCTTTAATATGTGCATCAATACAATCCACACAATGATAAATAATTAGCTAAGTTGCTGATCGATCCATTCTCCTGTGATCGATCAGCGAAGATTCGGCTCGGGGGTTCAATAAATGGCTGTCAGTGCAGCAGAAGAGGACCAAAGATGCAAAGTTCAGTGGGGAAGATCATGTGACCATCACTAGATACAATTGGTGCACTGCTTGAGTGCGGGCAGGGCTCAAAAAGACGTGTGTCAGAGCCTGTTTCAGAAGACGAAGGGAATGTGACTTTGTAAATGGTTGCTATAGAAACAAAAAATGTTTGTTACATTATAATACATTAAAAATGTAATTTAATTTAGAGTTGTTTAAAAAAAATGCTACAAGTATTTTCTCAAAGTATAGAACTGATTTAGTACAAAAAACACACATGTAGGATATTGCTTGTCTATAGATTTAAATCACGAATCTGTTACAGAAATGGACATTTGAAAGTACATTTTGAGCATTCTCTATCTATTTATAACTTTGCAGTACTCCTTGATTTCCCCAGGAATATGATGTAGTAATTTATCTAGTTTTATTCCAGAGGGAAAATAACAATATACCTGCATTGATGGGCTGTAGCCTTTTATGCGTCTTTATTCTGACTACACAATTCAGATTATTAAAAGAGTAATGTACTTGGACACATAAATATACAGGATGCAAAAAGTAGATCTTACAAGGGCAGAACAACTTAATAATCAATAAAGATCAATGGCAAAGTGAAAAATGCTAACCAATCTAATAGTCTGAAAACAAATAGGTCCATTAAGAGTTTGATATGATATTATTTAAGTGTTTTTTTTTTATCAGCAGAATAACAATATCCTATCCAGTTCAAGAATCAATAAAATATATTACACTTACAACAGGTTCCTGTAGCCAAAGACGTATAAGGGTGGCCAGCGTGTAATACAATGCCAACAGGATAACGGGATTGGCATTGTGGTACCATTTTAGACTGGGGTTTGTTATGATCTTCCATGTGCTTGAACAGTTGTTTTGAATTAATGAAGTAACACCAAACAACCTGTTTGAAATCAAAGTAAAAAAAAAAAGCATAAGACTGTAGGCAAAAAAATACATGGAAAATATTGTAGCAAATTAATAACAATGATCCTACATTGTTACGCGTCATCTATGTTTCTCCCACTTTGATCTCGATGACCAGAACACATCTCTAAACAATGACACGTGACACATACCACATTCTGTAGCATCTACAATGATCTGCTCCACACCTTCTAGGCCAGGAGTGGCCAACTTCAGTCCTCAAGGGCCACCAACAGGTCAGGTTTTAAGGCTATCCCTGCTTTAGCTCAGGTTGCTTAATCAGTGGCTCAGTGAGAATGACTGAGCCACCTGTGCTGAAGCAGGGATGTCCCCAATACAGTACCTGGTCTGTTATTGGCCCTTGAAGACTGGAGTTGGCCACCCCTGTTCTAGGCTTTACACACATCTTTGAGTTCTCACTATATCACTGCTCTTCTCTTGTGCTCTGCTCGTGAATATCTTCTTTACAGGAGAAACATATTCTGCAATGGCTCATAACACCCTGTTAAGTAAAACAGTAATGGATGTTATTTTTACCTGAGATTAACACATATCCACAAAGCTAATTATATGCAAAAACAATGGACGTTGTATATCTCATTAGCTTAATGTCTGAATTAGAAACACTCTGAATTAGGACCTTTTGAGGAGAGGAAACGGAGGGTCCCTGCATTAACCTTAACAGACTTTTAGTGGATATGCAATGTTAGAGTAAACGCCACGTTTGCATATCATTGTCACGAACGGCTGTTATAGTTCATGCAATGCTCTTTAACATTATATTATTGGTCTTTGAAGATATGCGTCAAGCCTTAACGTGACATTAAGTTTAGTTAATGTACTGCTAAGTCACTTAACGGAGCTTTGTGGCTATGGGCTTATATGTCCAGAAACGTTTCTATCCACCTTCAAGTCAAATCTAAAAAGGACTCATAATTATACCCACAGAGGCACTCATAATTATACCCACAGAGGCACATGCCAACTATCATTGTCAGACACTGCCATCCACTGGACTTACACCCCTTCTCTTATTGTTTCAACGCCTATTAACACACCACTTAGATTGTCTCAAAGACTCTCTGGGATAGGAAGTCTCTTTCCTACAGTTTGTGTTTCTATGTACTATGTACTAATTGTGTATATTATTGGAGAAAGCTCGCACAAATAAAAGCATTTCGTTAGCCACAGAATGGTATAGACTATTTGTTTTTGATTATTAAGCTCGGCTAACACGGTACAGACACCTCTACATCAATATCTATACTATAATTCTAAGTTGGATTCCGTTTGTTTGTATGTCAGAAGCATGGAAATCTCAGAAACGGCACCACATAGCACAAAAAAAAACGTTCACTGGACATTCTGCTGCGGATTTGTAGGTCAACGCAACTATTTTGAGCTTCCAATGTCACTCACCTCCCAAATTATGGACATTCTAAGTTTCACTCGGCTGTACAGCAAATCTGTTAGAGCAGGGGTGGAGGGGGGTCATGGCTACTAAGGGAGGGGGCGTGTTTGTGCCTGTGTGTGTGATGTGAGATGTGCGGGGGAGATGTGCCAGCTTGGAGATGTGCCAGCAGGTGGGGTGGGGGACCTGTGCCGGCACCGGGGGGCGGGGGGGCCTGGACATGTATTCAATATTACATTCCCTGGGTGAAGCCGGGCACAAATGCTAGTATATATATATATATATATATATATATATATATATATATATATATATATATATATCTTTATGTGCAGACGATGAAATAGTAGCACTCCAACTACATCAGCTAACTTTGCCACGTGCACAGGTAATAGAGAATTCGTAGAGGAAAAAATATACCGGCACTCTCAGGTCTTATGCAAAAAAAAGTCAAATTCTATTTACATTATCCTTATTGTGGAAAAAAAGGATATAGTAGCGCCAATCGTGTGTCCATATTATGGTCCAAAAAGGGACATTTATCAAACTTTAAATAAAATGTAATAACCTTTTTTTGCACAAGACGTGAGTGTCAGTATATATATATATTTATACACACACACACACACACACACACACACACACACACACACACACACACACACACACACACACACACACACACACACACACATACACACACATACACACACACACACACACACACTGTATATTGACACTCTCAGGTCTTGTGCAAAAAATTGATTGATATATACACTGGCGACACACTTTATTCGAGCTCGGCTAGTCCCACGAATTCGGGTATACTCGGGTGTATTGAGGTTTGTGACTGTTTTCTGCCCGAGTGCATTGCGTTATTTTCCAGGCAGGGATTGAAGCATTTTATTCCCGCTGGCTGCAATACTGCACAGTATATATATATATATACTGCATTACAATTCATGAATTTATGCCATCTGGTAGACACGCGAAGCATTGCAGCCTATTAAATCCTAATCATTATCATTTAACAGATCAGCCGCCCGTCAGCCAGGCATGAACCATGGCTGGGAAGGCAAACACAACGGGGCTTGTCAGAGGTGAGGAGCGGCGCATTCCAGGTATCTGCCAGGTACATACTGGGTATTTGCTCGAATAAAGTGTGTCGCAGCAGTATATATATCAAACAGTCCAAATTTTATTTTATTTTTCATGAGTATCCTGGAATCCCATTTTTTTGACCACTTGCCAAAGGTGCATAAAGATTAGAATGTACCCTCTGGTTGCCCAATCATATCAGACATAGACTCCTTACCTAGTAACCGGTCAGAATTCATCAACGCATTTCTTCAAACTATAGTGTGTCGCTTAGAATCCCATTTAAGGGACACAATACACTTGTTACAGCTATTACAGAATTTCAATAGGGAAGGATAGCTATATACTGGTTTCATGCAACGTTCAAGCCTTGGATACATGCACAGAGCATAGAAAGGAATAAGGCCGTGGATTACTTTTTAAAAACATATGAAACATTGAAGGATGAATTACAGTTTAATTTTAGAAGGGACACAGATTATTTTAGACCACAATTATTTTATTATTGAAGGAGTATTTTATCTGCATGATTGTGGCACTGCAATGGGTACCACATTTGCCCCATCGTATGATAATCTATTCATGGGTTTCTTGGAAAAATACTATGTCTGGAAAAAAATAAGTATCTGAAGAATCTGGTTTTACACAAAACATTTTTTTTCTCATTGTTCTTTTTATTGATTTTCCAACATTGCTGGTAAACATGACAGATTTTAGCACATCTTTACACTTTTCCATGTTTAAATTAAACGTAAAAGTAAAAAGTTAATGAGATGCTCAAGCTTTACTCAAAAATACACCATTTTGAAATTAAATAATGAACTCACAGAATGTACAAAACAGTACTTTAGTCAGACACATATTACAGACGTTAGGTTCAGATGTACTGTTCTCCTGTCTTGATACCCCTTTAACCTGTTTCTTTTCTCCCTCTGTTTACCTCATTATGACCTTGTGCAATTTGCTGCAAGAGAATCCACGATGTGTGTGCGAAAGCCTGATATATTTGGCCTTTTTCACTGTGTGGTAGGGAGTCAATAAAAGGGTTCCCAGTTTGTAAAAAAAATCTCAGTTTTTTGTTCATTATTGGTCTCCGTTTCCATTTTATCTAAGGTCAGTAGCTGAGTGAGATATGTTTTAACTGTTTCCAATGTTTGGAAGGTCACATTTCCCCCATTTCCCCCATTTCACCATTATAGACTTTCTAGCTGCCAGGGGTATATTTCAGCACTACAGTACAGGTAAACCCCGTTATAGCGCGACCTGTTATAACGCGAAATCGGTTATAACGCAGTTTTCACCTGGCTCCCGTTTTTAAAAAAAACAATTTATTTTTTTATTTTTTTGCACACTGCACACACTGCATACACTGCATACACTGCACACACTGCATACACTGCACACTCTCTCACTGCACACACTCTCACTGCACACACTCTCACTGCACCACTGCACACACTCTCACTGCACACACTCTCACTGCACACACTCAGTGCACACACTCACTGCACCACTGCACACTGCACACACTCTCACTGCACACACTCACTGCACACACTCTCACTGCACACTCTCACTGCACCACTGCACACACTCTCACTGCACACACTCTCACTGCACACTCTCTCACTGCACACACACTCACTGTACACACACTCACTGCACACACTGCACACTGCACACACTCACAGCACACACTCTCACTGCACACTCTCACTGCACACACTCACAGCACACAGCACACTCTCACAGCACACTCTCACAGCACTCAGCTCTCACAGCACACAGCACTCACAGCACACTCTCACAGCACACAGCACTCACAGCACACAGCACTCACAGCACACTCTCACAGCACACAGCTCTCAAAGCACACAGCACTCACAGCACACTACACCACACCTCCCACTCCCCTCCCTACCTTTGGCGTCGGCTGCTGAGATCGGAGTGGAGCTGGCATCAGGAGGAGGGGGGGGTGTCGGGAGGAGGGAGGTGTAGGGAGGAGGGGGGGTGAGTGAGGAGCAGGCTGGGACTCGGAGGGCCGTGTGGGCTATGCCGCGGAGGGCCGGTAGGTTTGGGGGCCTGGGGGGGGAGGAAATGGATGCCGGTGGTGGGAGGTAAGGAGCAGGTTGCGGCTGGACTCGCCGTTGCTAGGGGACGTGTAGGGCTTCCGGCCACCTCTTCCGTCCTTCCTTCCTTCCCTCCTCACTCCCCCTCTCCTTCCCGATCAGGCGAGTGGCGGCCATTTTTTTTTTAAATTAGTGCGACCCCGGGTCTAGCGCGGTCGGATCGGGTGGCCCCCGAGGACCGCGCTATAACGGGGTTTACCTGTACTTGGAATTCCTGAGTCTTCATTAACTTCTTTCCACACCTCCATGTTCCCAAATAAAACAGATAGAGGTTCCTTCACAGTTACCACTTTTGTCATGTCATGTATATATATTAGAACCTGGTCCAAAAAAACAGATATACATGGGCCTTCCCATAGGCAGTGTTTTAGATCCGCTTTAATAAGCAGACATTTCGGGCATTTATTTTGATCCTTTTCTATCTGTTTATATTGGATATCAAGCGCATAATATGCTCTATGTAGTAATTTAAATTGTAATTTCCTCCATGTCTCTGATATTATTATTATTTTCCTGGTTCTACTCATTCCTACCAGCAAGGAGCCAATCTCTGTTATTTCTGGGAAGTCCTTGTTCCACTTGGCTGCCACTTTTTGCAATTACTTGCCATGGTCTTTATCTCAAATCCAATAATACAATTGAAAGACAGAATATGTAATATTATTTGCAGTCCTAAAGTAGTTATCAAACGTGTTGTTCTCTAATATCTCTTTCTTATTTAAATATGTTATTGATGATAGCTTCCTCATTTGGGATGGAGACATGGATGATTTGTTGGAGTTCATAGGATCCCTCAATGTGAACAATATGTGCTTAAAGTTTACATGGCATATGAGCAATGAGAAGTTAGAATTTTTGGACCTAGAGTTGTTCCATTCTGATAACTATATACACACAGTGGACTGCAATGGGTACTTGAATACCAAGAGTGGGAACTATTCCAAGTGGATTAAAAACATATCGTATGGACAATTTCAGAGACTGAGACGCAATTGCTCTAAAAAAAGAAGACTTTGAGGCCCAATCCCAATTTATTCACGGATAGATGTTTAGAACATAATTATGATTGTACACTGGTTAAGGATTCCTATAAAAGAGCTGCTGAAAATTATAGGAACACTCCTTCAGAAGAAAGAGGTACTATGAAAAATTAAGGAGGTACCAAATTGTATGTCTTTCATCACTCAATGGAGAGACTCAATGGTATTAAGACCATTTTTAGGAAACATTGGGGTATTTTAAACCAAGATTTGATTTTAGAGAACATTTTACCAAAGAACCCACAGATTATGTTTTAGAAAAAGCTAAACCCTAAAGAACATTCTAGCACCAACCCACCTTAAGCGAACATTGACAGTTGTTGATAATTTCTTGTGATTACCTGCTAAACAAGTGGGTTGTCACTGTTGCCAGGAGGGCAAGATACAGTATGTGATAAGGAAAATAACAAAAAAAAATCTTCACAAACCACAAGACAAATATTCAAAATTCATCAATTTATGAACTGTAACACCACACATGTAGTATATTTATTAACACGTGGCTGTAAGAAACAATATATAGGTATGACCAAGATACCTTTTAAAGTCATGTTTGCTGAACACATAAAGGCTTCCTGCAACTGGTGTATTTAGACACTTTGTGGAAAAACATCAACAAAGTAGCAAGGGTCTGAAAGTGGGGAAAGAGGTGGTCTCATTAGTTATAAGTGAGGGTGACAGGGTCAATCTTTTACATCGTCAGGACACAATGTGGATTCATAAAATGAAGTGTGTAACAAATAGACCAGTTATTCTCAGTAGCTCTGTAACTATAGTTTAATTCTGGAGGGCAATTGTCTGTCTAAGGACTAGTATGGCGGTCAGTGTTACAAATGCAATGCACTGTAGCATGCAAATAACAAATTAACTAGTAGCCGTGCATCACAGTTACTAGCATAAGAAAATGCTCACAGGTTATGGTCTATTGGTTTAGATGTAAAAACAGTAACACTGACCGGCATATTAGTCCTTAGACGGACAATTGCCCTCCAGAATTATACTATAGTTAGAGAGCTACTGAGAATAACTGAGAATAGGTAGAAGGAGTGGCTCAGTGAGTAAAGACACTGATTGACACTGAGATTGTTGCATGGGAGCCTGGTTCAATTCCCGGTGTCGGCGCTATACAAGAACATGCTATTATTATTATTAACTGGCCAATTTGTTACACACCAAGTTTATCCCAAGAGGTTTCTACCTATCTCAGACACAGGTACTCTAAAACTTCAAGAGACCGATATATATTAATGTGTTTTGTGATACTTTCACTCAATAGACTGTGTACCCATACCATTAATACCACTTACTATTGTGGTTTTTTATATTGTTTCAGCTTTTTATTTGAACAAAATGTCAATAAAAATCTATTTTTAAGCTCATCATTTAGCAATCTGTAGTGCACCACTAAGGGATTTCTTCGTTCTCAAGTACTCCAGAGTACTTTTTCTAAGTCTAAAAACAATTTTAATAGATATGCATTAAGATAAAGGGGACCAATAAATGAGAACAATACCCTATATTCTTATTCTCTGCTGACCCTGATGTCGAAATTCTCATTGTAGAGGACAGATCAGTCCCTACCAAAGACACATACTGTATGTTAATAGATTTAATATCAGTTTACTCATTGATGCCACTATCGGATGGCTGATCTCATGTCAGTCCAGGATTTGCTCACAGTATTTACTTCTGCAGGGACAGCACAGCTAGGTTTATAGGGAACATGTCTCCAGCACTCTCTTTTTATTTTTGTATTTTATTGTGTGATTTTTGTGTCTGTTTTTTTTGTTGAGGTTTTGTATGCAGCCTCATCTGTCTCTTGTTATCACATTGTGCTTATTGGGCTCTTGCACGTTTCTAATAGATGTGATTTCATCATCTTGCCTAATTGTGTTGTATACTGATCATTTATACACACATTCAATACACTTTTTTACAAGTGTTTAATTCCTTAAATGTCATATTTTACATTCATCTATTCACTTTCACATATTATTCAGTACTATCATTATCACTTTTATATCGGTGCTGTAATTCCCTTTGTTTTATTTATATACATATACTAGCTGATATACCCGGCGTTGCCCGTGATGTAATGTTCTGGCTCCCCCATCCTCCCTCTCAACGCCCTTCCCCGCCTCTTCACAGCTGTTCAGAGCTGCGCCCCCTCCCCCCACTGCGATTCCCCCCCCATTCAATGCTTTGTTTCTCCCCTCCCCCGTTCACAGCTCCGTTCCCCCCCCCCTGTTCACAGCTCCGTGCCCCCCGTGTGTTTGGCAGCTGAGCTGACTGAGGGGGGAAGTGTGTGTGTCAGTCAGTGAGTGTGTGTGTCAGTGAGTGAGTGTGTGTCAGTCAGTCAGTCAGTGAGTGTGTGTGTCAGTCAGTGGGCTTCCCCCCCTTCTCTCCTGACTTCCTCCCCACCCCCCTTTTCCTGACTCCCTCCCCCCCCTCTCTCCTGACTCCCTCTCTCCGCCCCCTCTCTCCTGACTCCCTCTCTCCCCCCCCCCTCCCTGCGCCAGCGCCTCTTAACGGGGGCAGCTGCAGGAGGAAGGGGGTCCTTCCGGAGGCTACCCGCCCACTGCCTGTCTACTCGGCACCACCATCTTACCGGAGGCAGCTGCAGGAGGAAGGGGGTCCTTCCGGAGGCTGCCTGCCCACTGCCTGTCCGCTGGGTGCCGCCATCTTACCAGGGGCAGCAGGAGGAGGAGGGACCTTCCGGGGGCTGCCCAGCCCACTGCCTGTCCCACAGCGCTTAACCTCTTCAGTGTTGAGAAGCTAGATGTGGTGTGGTGGGGGAGAGGTGGCTGGAGGCGGCGGCGGTTCCCCCCCCCTACCCCGCGTGGAGCTGTGTTGGCGGCGACACTACCAGCATGCTGCTGCTAGCCGGGGCTCGGGTGAGCCTGGTGGATTCCCTGGGGGGAGGTGAGCTGGAGGAGGGATGGGGGGGGGGAGCCGGCGGGGAGGTGAGCTGGGTGAAGAGGAGTGTGTGTGTGTGTGTGTGTCAGTTGGGTGAGGCCGAGGGGGAAGGTGAGCTGCGGGTGAGGAGAAGAAGAGAGTGGCAGTTGGGTGACGTCATAGAGCCACCAATCTGATTGGCCAGAGGCTGAGGACCAATCATTTCCACCACATCTAGCACCAACCTCACAAATTTCAATTTTATTATATATATGTGTGTGTGTGTGTGTGTGTATATGTATATGTGTATATATATATGTATATATATATACAGTGGTCGACAAATCACCAGAAAATCTACTCGCCGAACAAAAAAATCTACTCGCCACCTAGTACCAAACGTGTGCTGCTTGGGCCAATAGGCGCTCGCCACGATTTTAAATCCACTCGCCCATGGCTTGCAAATGTATAGGTTTCACGAACACTGTATATATATATATATATATATATATATATATATATATATATATATATATATATATATATATATATATATATATATATATATATATGTGTGTATATATATATGTATATATATATATATGTATATATAATATATATGTGTGTATATATACACATACACAGTGTGTGTGTGTGTGTGTGTGTGTGTGTGTGTGTGTGTGTGTGTGTGTGTGTGTGTGTGTGTGTGTGTGTGTGTGTGTGTGTGTGTGTGTGTGTGTGTGTGTGTGTGTATATATATATTATATATAAAAAGAAGAAAACAAACAGGCGCACACCTAGTGTATTAACGTTATAAAATATATTTCAGGAACATGTACTCAATCAAATGCCCACTCACAAAGGTATGGTAAAAACAAGCATGTATGAGATTGGCCAAGGGGAAAAACCTCTCACTAAAGAGAGAGGAAACAGCGGGCACTGCAGGGCAAAAAGACTGCAAAGGCTGGACTGCGCAAAAATAGAAATACTTTATTAAACCATTAGCAGAAAAGGATAAAAAGAGGAAGGTCCCCCAGTATACTCTTTACTCTGACTTTATTATCCGGATTATTCGCATATTTGAAACTACACATGTGGTGGGACTTTACTCTGTAGCACCCGTCATCTGGGGTGATCACTCGCCTCATCTTCTCTCCAATGTATGAGATTGGCTCTCATTTGCCAACAACGCAGTCCTCTCGGCACGCTACGAGGTCCCAGCGTTCTCCTGTGTCGCTCCTCCGCATGTACCGGAAACGGAACCTTCTCCCTTGAGTACCCGGCAATGGTGTATCTCCGGATACAAATAGTTCAAAAGTTCCTATAAGCCAGTATAGAATACGTCCAATCTGACCCGTGGGAGACTCAGGAGCTCACATCCAGCAACAATAGTATTCACTATGTAAGTGTCAGCCACACGGTTAGACCACACCCTATGCGTTTTGTCATCAATAGTGACTTCATCAGGGGTATATATATGTGTGTGTGTGTGTGTGTGTGTGTGTGTGTGTGTGTGTGTGTGTGTGTGTGTGTGTGTGTGTGTGTGTGTGTGTGTGTGTGTGTGTGTGTGTGTGTGTGTGTGTGTATGTATACCATCCAGCAGGGCAGCAGAACAGCAGAGAGACAGCACTCAGAGGTAAGTCAGCAAAATAATGTATTGAAACAGACACAAAAATCCGACGTTTCGATCCCCAGAGGGATCTTCTTTCTAAGGGTGTGCCATACACCAAAGAAGACAGCGCAGCCTCCATAGTGTAATTTTGTAATAATATTTAATAAATTCCAAAAGATAAAAACAGGCCACTCACAAAAATTGACAGAATTTGCGCATTGAGCTGTATATACAGCAGGAAAAGTCTGGGTAGCAATGAACATTCATCCAGTACACCTCTGTTGAAGGGCTGGGTCCTCATGGTGGGGGGGGTGGTGGGGGTGATAGTGGGGTGGGATGACACATGCACGTCTGAGTGAACACGTTATTCCGGGTCTGTGCGCTCACACTACCTTCCCCGGGCAAACTCGTACTGCCTGTTAGGTCACATAGCCAAGAGCCTGACTATAGGTCCTACTCTGGTCCTCTTCCCTCTGGGGAAGAGTGAGTGTGTACCATAACTCTGCTCCTGCTAGAGGGGCAGGGAAGAGCTGGGACTACTGCAGGTGCCCTTGGCCTGTAGTGAAGGTCCAGGGACCATCCTTCAGTGGTAGCTGAGAGACTGCATTGGGCAGAACTCTGCCGTGTTACTGTGCTGTACAGTGAAGACAATAAACCATTCCTGTTGTTATGTACCTTCTGCCTGGTGTGTGACCTTACTGGGGGGGAGAGGTAATCGTTCTACCATGGGAGATCATCTTCAGTTCCCTGGAGCCTACGGCAGATGGAGGCGCTGCACTGCTAAAGAATATGTAGGGTATGAACCCCAGAAGCCTAGTCCTGTGTCCCCACTACCATCGTTGGATGACTCAGCCCTCCTGTTACCAGCAGGTATATGCACCGTACACCGTAGTAATGGCCAAATCTCCCACCGGGTGGGGGAAACACTATTACATATGTATGTAGAAACCTTGCCTAAAATGGGGTTTAAAATTATTGCCACAATGATTAGATTTAGAATTTCACAGTGCCACTATTTTTTTATGGCATACTAGTTCTGACGGATGTGTATCGGGAAAATATAGCAATTTTATATTCAGTTATTGGTCACAAATGCTGTCTACATTTATCAAAATGGTACTAACATAGCATGAACGGTAACAATAATTACACCAAACGTCTTGTGTAATTCACAAGTGTCTGTCCAGCATGCTACCTGGTCCTGTTATACAGTACATTGATAGAAAGCTTGTTAATTGCAATTTCCAGGAACATTTTTGGATGTTACCATTTTTTGACACCAACATTTTTGCTACCTGGTAATGTTATACACTGATGGAAAGCTCTTCATGCCAAAAGTGTTGAAATAAATGTATGCAAAATAAAAAAGCCAGATACAGCAACAGCCTGTCAGAGCCTCCTCCCCTTCACTTCAAAGCTCCATGCAAGGGTCTCTATCTGGAAACATACAGTATGTAGAGGTTAGGGTTGCCAGGTGTCCGGTTTTTGAATCGGACAGCCCGGTATTTTGCCCCTGCGTCCGGTATAAAATGAAAGGTAATAGCGGACATGTATGTGTCCAGTATTATCTCTCTCCAAACGTAGAGTAGATGCGGGGGGGGCGTCGTGCGGTCAGAGCAGTTGACGCCATGTCCGGCTCTCCCCCGCTGCAGGCTTTTCTTTCCCTGTCTGTCCCACGCCGAGGTGTCTGATTCTGATGCGCATTGGGTCCTCTGACATCAGTGCCGGAAGTCAGCTGGGCTCAGCTTCCGGTGAGCACCGGTGTGAGAGGGAAGCCTGGCGCGCATCAGCATCAGACACCACGGCATGGGACTAACAGGGAGAGAGAAGCCTGCAGCTGGGGGAGAGCCGGGCATGATGGCAACTGCTCTGACTGGCCGCCGGCCCCCTCTGTATCCACCGCCCTTCCTCCGCATCCACTGCCCTCCCTGCGCATCCACTGCCCTCCCTCCGCAGCCACACCCCCTCCTCCGCAGCCACTGCCCCCCCCTCAGCAGCCACACCCCCTCCTCCGCAGCCACTGCCCCCCCTCAGCAGCCACGGCCCCCCCTCAGCAGCCACGGCCCCTCCCCCCACAACCACCGGGCCTGTCCTGACACCAGCCCCAAGGAAAGCCTAAATGTTATATGTATTGAGGTGATGGGTGTATTTTGTATATGTATCGGGGTGGTGGGGGTATTTTGTATATGTATGGGGGTGGTGTGGGTATTTTGTATATGTATTGGGGAGGTGGGGGTATTTTGTATATGTATGGGGGTGGTGTGGGTATTTTGTATATGTATGGGGGTGGTGTGGGTATTTTGTATATGTATTGGGGAGGTGTGGGTATTTTGTATATGTATTGGGGAGGTGTGGGTATTTTGTATATGTATTGGGGAGGTGGGGGTATTTTGTATATGTATGGGGGTGGTGTGGGTATTTTGTATATGTATCGGGGTGGTGGGGGTATTTTGTATATATATCGGGGTGGTGGGGGTATTTTGTATATGTATTGGGGAGGTGGGGGTATTTTGTATATGTATGGGGGTGGTGTGGGTATTTTGTATATGTATTGGGGAGGTGGGGGTATTTTGTATATGTATGGGGGTGGTGTGGGTATTTTGTATATGTATGGGGGTGGTGTGGGTATTTTGTATATGTATGGGGGTGGTGTGGGTATTTTGTATATGTATGGGGGTGGTGTGGGTATTTTGTATATGTATGGGGGTGGTGTGGGTATTTTGTATATGTATTGGGGTGGTGTGGGTATTTTGTATATGTATGGGGGTGGTGTGGATATTTTGTATATGTATTGGGGAGGTGTGGGTATTTTGTATATGTATGGGGTGGTGTGGATATTTTGTATATGTATTGGGGAGGTGGGGGTATTTTGTATATGTATGGGGGAGGTGGGGGTATTTTGTATATGTATGGGGGTGGTGTGGGTAATTTGTATATGTATTGGGGTGGTGTGGCTAATTTGTATATGTATTGAGGTCGCGGGGTTATTGTTTATATGTATTGGGGTGATGGGGGTATTTTTATATGTATTGTGTGTTTTTTTTTTTTTTTTTATGAATCACGAGTAATGAGAGCCTGGACAATTCCATCTGTTTGTTCTTCTATGATCCAATAAATCCTTACTTTTTTTATCATGGGAACGCACCTTTGTAATTTTTTGCAAGAAAGCATTGGACGTAGTGCTCCGCCTCCTCTTTCGTTTTTGTTCATTGACTACCACAGACGGAAGCACACAGTACCCCAGGACCAGTGAATTTCAAGTGGATCTCACCATCAAGAAGATATTCATTTCATGTGAGTCCCTTTCTACTGTCTATCCATGTGGGCATTATTCATTATTATGGACATGTATTGCTGATGATCCCTTTAATTGTATAGATGTTTAAATGGCACTGGAAACCGGCAGGTGTTGTATCCTTACCTCCTTTGCAACGTGGGATATATATACTCCAGTCATACATCTTATTGGGACAGCATCATCCGTCCCATTTATCTGGTTATTGGAGGGGTACTCCATCTAAGACTTTACTAATATATAGTGATATTCACTTCTCTGCTATGTTATTTGAGCACGATACAGCATTGCTTTTCATCAAATGTAGCAATGCTCACTCATGACAATCAAAGTGTTCTCTTTAAATATCAACCACTATACTAACTTTGGGTTTCAGCAAACATCTTGTACATGCAAATGACATAACATTTAGGAGATCTTGTTTAAAGCAGTAGCTTATGTATGTAGCCATGTGTAAAATTGGTGTACATATCTCTTTCTCATGCTGGCAGTAAACCTGGTAAGTATGCAGGATTGCCAGCAACAATCATGGAGGTTTGCCCTCAAACCCTGGTGAGGTGTCATATGTCCCAAAGGAAGTGACAACATGCTTTGTGTCCACTCTTAGTGACACAGAGGGTGTCTGTTTCTGGAGGTGATATAAGACACAGCACTGCCTAAAGTTAGTAGTTCAGTCCTTTTGGTGTTCTGACTCTGTTCAGTAGAGTCATGTGGAGGTCTGCAACAGTGTTGCAGTGTCTGATGCAATAGCTGTGAGTCTGTGCAGCTCAAAGCAGAGAGCCAAGCTGGTGAATCTCCCTGAGGGGAGAGGTGGAGAGCAACTCTATTAGAGGAGAAGGAACCTTCCTAATGGAGTGCAGCAAAGGAATGAGTGGCTGAGTACGACCGCTATGAGGGGCAGTCTGTCTGAACGTACAAAAAAGATGCTCAAGTTCAACAAACCCTTGCTGTGTGGGAGTGAAGTTCTTGCACAGGAGGAGGCACCACAGAGGAGGTCCTCATCAGATCAATCTCCCTGCGGACGCAGAGAACCTGATGAGGTGGAGGCGCTGCACTGGATATAGGTAGGACTCAAGCACACTACCTGAGCGCCTGTCTTGCTGATATCCCCACTAACATCATGCGGGAGACTCAGGAGTCCTGTAGCCAGCAGGTGCACCACAAGACACATCCATCTAATGGGGATTGGTTAGACCACAGGGGCCAATGTGAGATTGGGTGGGTCCGACTGGTCCAGAAAAACCGTTATATGTACAAAATCTCCCTTGAAATTAAACCAGTTAAACAATTGGGAAATTAATATTCCTTATGAATAAACACAACAAAACCCTTAACATGTCTTAAAAACAGAGCCCATTAAACATTATTACATCAAATGAATAGGCATGGCTACTGGCCAAAAGCTTACTACCATCTTCACATAAAATATAGCTTTCAAAATAATCATGGTAAACATAGAACATATGTAGAAGGAGTAAACCTACAACGTGCATTAAAGGTATAAACCTAGAACATGTGTAAGGAGTCTGACATAAACTGAGTAACGGTTCTACTCCATAAACCTTCCAGAACCTGAATGCATCTTGCATCCAGTTCACATCAATGGGCTGCAAGGTGTCTTCTAGATAACTAGAGCCTTTAGATTTAACATTGTTACAGTATATTGAGAAAGTGGCATGGTAAACTTCAGCACGCGCTGTTGCTTTAAAATCCTAGGATTCATAACAGTGGAGAATGAGTAGGTTGTATGGGCTATGTATTTACAGTAGCTTGGCTGCATTTTTCTGCAAATTCAGTAGGGATTTCTGCATGGAACAAATGAATTACTGTACATGAGTGTTTCCCACCTTATTTTGGTTAGTGCAGCTTGCATTGTATAAGGGAACTCATTGTGCAAAGGGAAAATATTTTCTAATATTTCTAAAGCATTTAGATTGCTACAGTTGTATGCAGATTGATGACTGTGTATTCACTGGAGATGGGCACATTTTTGTGCAGTTAACCAAGTAAAAAAAAAAAGTTTGAAAAATAGGAAAAAAAATTCTGGTCAATTCGCTAATCTCCAGTATCTACAGCACAAGGTGGAAATGCATGTTAAAAGTTAAAAATAACATACAGTAAACGTATTATGCAAACTATGGTGAACAACTGAGACCTCACGCTCCAAAATGTTAGACAGAAGACAGAAGAAAAAACGGTCCTACATTTTTGATAATGATCATGATCTGTGCTTACAATACAATTTCTCTCTCTTCTCCTCCAAACACGATATTTCCGGGTCTGGATGGAGTTAACGCCCCCTTTAGGTTCCTGCATTAACTATAACGGAGCTCGTTATGGCTGAAAACAGCACTTAACGCCGTGTTAGTGAGCTTTGAAGATACCCGTTAACAGGTGTTAAATGAAGTTCACGCCTTATTAAGTCAATAACGGAGCTTTGTGAATCTGGGCCTATGTTTTTATTTCTTTCCTTGTGCCTCAGCGCAGCCAGAAGAAGGTACCTATGAAGCTGCATGGAGACTGAGTTACAAACAGAGAGATACCTTCAGAAGATGAATACTGGGGATCATCTGAGGAGGAAGTACAACCAGACGGTGTGATGGTAGGGGGAAATATGGCTGCTGTTAATAAAGGTTCAGTCTGCCATTACCCCTACCTGTCAGTAATACATTGGTATTGTATTATATGTTATGTACAGGCATACCCCGCATTAAAGTACGCAATGGGACCGGAGCATGTATGTAAAGCGAAAATGTACTTAAAGTGAAGCACTACCTTTTCCCCACTTATCGATGCATGTACTGTACTGCAATCATCATATACGTGCATAACTGATGTAAATAACACATTTGTAATAGGCTCTATAGTCTCCCTGCTTGCGCACAGCTTCGGTACAGGTAGGGAGCCGGTATTGCTGTTCAGGACATGCTGACAGGCGCATGCGTGAGCTGCCGTTTGCCTATTGGGCGATATGTGCTTACTCGCGAGTGTATTTAAAGTGAGTGTACTTAAAGCGGGGTATGCCTGTATATATGTATGTCTTTGCTTGGTTCCAGCACCTCAGGAATCAGGGGTTAATATGTTTGCAGTAGAATTGTTGCAAATGTTATGTTGCAGTTCTACCCACCAATCAGGGCCGGGCATGTAGGCAGCTCCTGGCCCTGAGTGTTGCATTATTATGGTTTAAGTATATAAAAAGGGTGGGAGGGAGACCCCTAGCAGACAGAGCCTGCAAAGAGTTACAGAGGTGTTGCTGTGACAGGGAGAAACTGCAGTGTCCAATCCAGTGCGGGTCTCAGGCCTGAAAACCAGTCCTGTAGGCACTGGGCAAAGAAAGAGAACAGGGGAAATCTCTGCAAGTAAGTCCCCGCGACTAGTTAGGCAGGGTATTCCCCAGTTTCCCCAGTTGGGTATGTGTGATGTTTGTGTCTTTTGTATACTGTAGTTGTGGATATGTTTTTCCAATAAATTAATTATATAAACTCTTGTGTTCTGTCTGGCGATATTGATCCCTGGTATTAGTACTGGTCTCCCGTGACAGACGGGTCTACTTTAAAATACATTTGGTTGATAGCCTTGTTAAAGCAGTAAATGAAGCACTCAATTTCGATCGAGGAAGAGTTTGTAGTCCAAGACCAGCTGTTTAAAGGTGCACAGAGGAAAGTCAGATCATTTCCCATTCATAATGTGATCCAAGATATGGTTGAAGCAGAGTGCCCACATCAAGACAGAAGAGTCTTTATTCCAAAGCGTTTTTATAAGATGTGTGCCTTTACAGATAAAGAGGCAAAGGCCTGGGAGTCTCCTTGCAAAGTTGATGACAACATTACCAGACTGGCTAGACGAACCACTCTACTAGTGGAAGATGCCATTTCTTTTAAAGATCCTATGGGAAGACAGATAGAGAGTGTGTTGTGTAAATCATTTCTTTCAGCAAAAGCAATCTGCAATTCAGCAGTAGCAACAGCCTCCGTTTCCAGGGCTATCCCGAACTGGTTTGCCAATGTAGAGGAGGGCCTTGACACCTTAGCTGAAATCAAACAGCAAAATAATTTATAGCAGAAGCCTTATTCGACATGATACACCTGGCAGCCAAATCAATGGCTTTGTCAGTGGCCACCCGAAGGGCATTGTGGCTGCGGCCTAAGTTGGCAGATGCAACTTCCAAAAACAGCCAGTGTATTCCCTTTGAAGGTTGAGTTTCTATTTGGAAAAAGGCACACAAATAAATGATCGGCAAAGTGTCGGGGAAAGGGCCTCTTTTCTTCCTCAAGTGCGACGCATGAGACGATTCATAGACCCCATATTATAGCCAGACCCGGTGCACTTCAGAGAAGCTAGATTCTAACACTCTGGCAGGGGTTATACTAGGCGTCCAGCATGGAGAGGTGGACAGGGCAATCTCTTTTATGGCTCCAGAGGAGCAATATATAGAGTAAAATGTGCCTGAGATGAGGAGAGCTTTGCAGTCACTGGTGAGTAGAAGGCTCTCCATGTTCAAGGCTACGTGGGTTCACACTGTTACATACAGTACAGATGGGTTGTCCAAATTTTATCATCAGGTTACCATCTAGAATTCAAAGCTTTTCCAAAGAAAAATTATTTTTCTGGTCTCAAAGGTGCCAAAAAATAAGGAAACAACAAAGGCTGTGGAGAAAGTCATCTGTGACCTCCTCTTAAATTAAGCGATTGTGGAGGTTCCAAGAGCCCATACAAAGCAAGCCACCAACGCAAACATATTGTGAGGGAAAAAATCCACAGCTTTAGGCCAGTCCTGGATCTGAAGTTCGTGAACACCTTCCTAAAGATCAGAAGGCTCAAGATTGAGTCTTTGAGATCAGTGATACAGGCAGTAGAAACAGGAGACTAGTTTGTTTCACTGGATCTAAGGGATGCTTATCTGCAGATTTCAAATGCCACAAACCGTCAGAAGTTTCTCAGTCGTGGGTCTTACAGCATGCAGCTCTCCCATTTGGTCAAGCAACAGCTCCGAGAACTTTCACAAGTGTACTGGTTACCCTATTCACAGAGGTGTTGCATCTCAGCATAGTTTCAACCTTTTTAAATGCTCAACATTGGTTAATAAATTAAGGGAAATGCCATTTAGAATCAACTCGTCATTAAAATGTTTCTGAGTTATGTTCGATACAGCCAAATGAAAGTTTATTTGCAGCAACAAAAGGTTTTAGATATTATCAGGCATGTGAAAGAAATAATAGCAAGACCTATGATGACAGCAGGAACCTTTATGGAAGTGTTCGTAAAGATGATGGTCACTAAATAATAAAGTGGGCAAGGTTCCATATGAGGGCTCTGTAATAAAATTTCCTAGACCAGTGAAACAAGGATCCTTTAGACCAGCTACAACATATCTGTTCCCTCTTTACAAAACCTAGATCAGTTAAAGTGGTGGTTGACAAGAAACAGCCGTCTACAAGGATGCCCTCTTTTGGTTCCTGATTGGGTGTTTTCATCCAATAGGTGCAAGCAAAACAGGTTGGGGTGCGCAATTCGATAACTAGTTCATTCAAGGGTTATGGCCAGTAAACTGGACAAACAAGTTGTCAAATGTATTTGGAGCTGAAGGTCATAGAAAAATCTTAAAAGCATTTTAACATTTTTTGCAAGGCTTGTTCGTAAAGGTGAAATCAGACAACAAGTCGGCAGTGGCATACTTGTTCAGACAAGGAGGAACAAGAAACAAGTCATTATTTAAAGTGGCAAAAGCCATTATTACATGGACAGAAAACTATTTTCAAGCTATCATGGCACATTCCAGGGGAAAAGAACATCTTTGCAGACTTCAATCATCATCTGATTAATCTAGGGGAATCGGTATTAAAAACAGACGTCTTTCTAAAAAATAACATACAAATGATGGAATCTAGACATTGATCTGATGGTGACAAATATAAACGGAAGATCCAGGTATTTTTGTTCATGGAATTCTCATCCACAAGCAGCATGTATAGATGCACTCAGCTTTCCTGGACCTTCCATCTCGCATATTTCTTCCCTCATATTCCACTAATTTGGAGGGTAGTAAAGAAGATAAAAAAAGACAAAGTTGAAGTAATCAGAGTTCTGCCTGATTGGCCAAGAAAGTCATGGTACACACAGATCGTAAACATGGCAAAAGAACTGAAGCTCCCTTCAGCCTGTCAGTATCAAAAGACCTACTGAGTCAAGGGCCAGTTCAACATCACAATAGTCAAAATGTGTTCCAACAAGCTCGGAGATTGAGCAGCAATTGCTCAGGAACAGGAGTCTCTCCCAGTCCGTTATTACAGCCTTAATGGTTGCCAGAAAGCATTCAATTTCAAAAGTATATAATCGGATATGAATTTATTTTATTGAGTGGTGCAAGAGGTCTGGAGTTGATTATGAAGAAAATCACCCAGGGATTATTTTACAATTCCTACAGAATGGTCTGCATAAAGGGCTTAGTTTAAGTTCATTGAAAGTCCAAGTCTTGGCATTATCATCTTTTCTAGAAAGGCCTTTGGCCACAGATCAACTTATTGCAAGGTTTCTTCAAGCAGTTAAATATCTAAGACCACAGATTCCCCCATGGGATTTGTCTATAGTCCTCAGAAGTCTCATGAAACCTTAATTTGAACCATTACATCAATGTACAATGAGAAGGCTAACACTGAAATCAGTGCTTTTAGTGACAATAACATCGGCAACAAGAATCAGAGAGCTACAGGTGCTCTCATCAAAGCATAATTTTTTCATCATACAGCAGGATAAAATTGTGCTGAGATCAGTGTATAATTTTTTTACTCTAAGTAATTTCTCTGTTCCATCTAAACCAAGAGATTCTTCCTTCATTCTGTCCAATTCCGACCTCTGTAAGAAACATTTGAATTTGCTGGATATTGTTCACTGTCTGAGGCACTACTTAGATAGGGTTGCCGGTTTCAGAAAGTCAGACAGACAGTTCATCCTTCCGGAGAATTCCAGGAAATGAACAGATGGTTACAAAAGCAACAATTTCATGATGGATCAAATTGTGCATTAACCGAGCAATAGTTTGTTTCTGGGCATTTAGAGCGCAAGTTTCACCTGCCGAGCTGTACAGGACTGCAGTCTGGTCATCATTCAGTACCTTTACAAAGCATTATAAATTAGAAGTGCAGACCTCTGCTAATGCAAGCTTTGGTCGTAAGGGAATACAAGCTGTAGTAGCTTAATAAATATTATCAGCTACACCTTTTGTATTACTCCGTTATATTTTCCCCTCCCTTTGTTCAATACTTATTGGGTAGGTCCCAAGTGTGCCCACTGCCATGGAGATGTACAGGAAAAAAGACAATTATTTCATACTTAATCATTTTCTTTTCCTGGAATCCATACATGGCAGTGGACATACCTTCCTTGTCCCTGAATTTTTAGTATATTAATCTTGATGGTGTATTTGTCAGCTGGTGGGAAAACTAGAGTTTGCCTGTAGGTATAGCAGGTACTACCTGCAAGAAGTGTTTTTTATGTACTAGCTAAACTGGAGGCGGAGCTTAACCCAAGTGTGCCCACTGCCAGGAGGAAACGATAATTACTCCAAGTATGGAACATTTTTCCTTTTTTTTTTATTATCTTAAACAACTTCAATTCTGAGGGGCTCACTATTTTACCCTGATACATACACTGTACACAGCTGAAGAGCGATTAGGATATTTGATGTTCAGATATGTAAAACCAGTTATGTTGTCCCGTCTGTTTTCAAGAACTTAGTTCCCCTAGAAAATTTAAAAATGTTAGCAGTTTGTTGTTTATGTTCTCTGTTCAGGGAAATTCAAAACAATGGTATAGCTAAACATCATAAGCAGATACAAATGAAAACACAGACTGACAGTGTTAAAATCCAGTGACTGCTTTCCAAACTTTTGGAATCCTGATTTTTCAGGAGCATACGTGTGTATGATTTACCGTGACTATAATTTTCTGTTTGCAAAACTCAGTTTCAGTTTAAACATGCTTAATTCTTAATTCAGTTTAATTCTGCTTTAAATTATAGATCTTGTACACATTAGGCCAAAACAGGGAGTCACTGATGTGAATGAAAAAGGATTATCAGCTCGATATTCTTTTCGTCCTACTGTACTGTAAGTGCAAGACACACTTTAATCAGGTAATTATGCATAAAACAGGGAATATGGAGATACATCGTCTCATCAAGTGACTCATAAGAGTAAAAATATCAATTTTGGCTAGCGAGGCCACACTAGGTATAACATGGGTCGATAGAGCATGCAATATTAAAATTCCCTTTCTATTAACTTACGTTTTGTGAAAACAAATCTAATACTCACGGAACTTGCAGTAATGTACTAAACCAGTGAAAAAGGTCACCTTTGGGTCCGGTAAAAGAAACAGGTGATAACTGTTCTGATCACTACCATAAAACTCTGTGTTCTTCTCTTTCTATCACAACAAGATAGTACAAAAATCTCCTTCACAATAAGGCTGAGTAACCGCTGGCACTGAGCGCCAGGTGTCCTGCATGTACGCGTGTGTGAGCAGGAGGGGGGGGGGGGCATTGCGGGTAGTTGAACACGCAGGAAAAAAATATAGTTTTTGGTTTACTTAAGCGCCGAGCGCGGGTGAGCGTGTGTGTAAACGCGCGAGCGCCCGCGCACACCGTGAGCGGGGACTTACATATAGCCATATATGTATGTAACCGCTGCAAGCGCTGCGCACACAGCACGTTCAGCGCTAGCGGGAACATCCAAGTAGTAGTGTTGGTGTATTGAGGGTTATTGAAATATAACTGCATATTTTTCCATTTAAGCCATGTGGCTTAAAGGCATAACATTTCTTTAACACAGATTTTGAAAAGCTCACATTGCACTCATGTTTATTCCTACTTTTGTTTGTCATTTCCTTTTTTTTTTTTGCAGAGATTGGGAATGCAGACATCTTTCTACTGTACAGTAGTTTACGCTTTTTGAAAACTGTATACTAGCATCAGGTATTTCTCTCTATTCTAATAGCAAGATAGGAGAAAGGAAGAGGCACACAAATTGTAGTGGAATCAAATGATTTCAAATGTATTGATGTATCAGAGCTAACAGTAGTAATGTTTCAGGACAAGCAGTCCCTTCCTCAGACCAAACACCTCAAAGAATACGCTTTTCATATTGTATGAAATTAACGGGAATAGGGTTTATATGTACTGTATATATATACTGTACATGTTTGCAAAGGTTGCAGCGTGTGTTGTTGCATGGTCATTGTCCTTGAGTTCATTATGAAGATTTCGATTGACTATGAGGTTCTGAAAGCTTTGTACACATATTTTTAATGAAAACCATGACTTCATCAGGTTTTTATAAACACGTTTCAGATGTAACTTCATGGTAAAATAAAACAACTTTAATTAGTTCTTTTAGTGGTGTCAATGATATTCTGCATGGGTTTGAATCATATCTGACCTGGAATGGTTCTCTACTTCCAACTATGCATTTCCAACTGGCTTTAACTACTGCATTCCACCAGTCAGATTATAGCAAAATGGATAGAGAATTCAAGTAAACACATTGTTTCCATATATTTCACCCTGCATGTACTGTATAACCTATTTTATGTGTATGTTCTTGCATGTCAGATTAATTATGATTGATTTGTTAATTATGCGTGTGTTAATTATGCAATCATTAATAGTAGGTCAACATTTGAGTAAATACCAATTGCATTGCTTGAAAAACATTTGATCAAGAACAGTTTGGTGAAAATAAATAAATAGGCTCAGCTCATTTTGTTTTTAGAGGTTCTACTTTTCAGAATCTCAGAGTGTACAAATGACCTCGAAATAGAGGTGCACATAGTAAGTAAAACAAAAGGACATACAGTAGTAAGTGTTACTGAAAGCACTATATTAACATATCTAAACCTGCGTGGACTAGAAATATTTTAAAAGCAAAGTAATAGTGGATGTTTTTTTCAAACTGACTGGAAAAATTATAACTGTTAGGTCTCCAAATTGTGAAGCATAGCAAAAATGTGAGATAAAGCAGCTGCCCCTGTGGGAATGTCAAATTAAGTGTAAAATGATGTATTGCAGAGGTCTAGTAGCTATTACTGGTCCTAAATAACAGTAGATGTTTTGTAGATTGTTATACCTTTTATTGAACTTTATACATGTTGTCAGACATCAGCTAAGAGAACAACCAAACTATTTTAACAGAGGGCGCCCTAAGGTAGGACTGTGAAGTTACCACCAGAAGTTCCAAACTCAAAATGTATAGAGGTAGGATATGCCAGCATCTCGGCAAATAAAACTAGTTTCCAGCAACATAATGCTGGAAAGCAACTGAATACAGGTACATTGCTATGTCTAACTGGTTCTGCTCATCCAATGGCTGCAGCAGCTACTGTATTAGCTTTTATTTCTTACTTGAAGGAACTGAGCTGCATGTCTCCTGATCTGGGGGATCATGGGGATAAAGATGTTTTTTGTACAGTTATGCAAAATCCCCAGTTCAGATAGGAACAAACATATTTATTGGAAGATTTGCTAGTTTAATAAGACTTCACATTCCCAAATACTGTACATCATGCAAACACCGCAGCTTGCCATTCACTGCAGTAGCTAACGATACCATGTGTATTACTTTGGACCAATCATAATTTACGTAACAATTCAGAAGTGATGGATCAACATGTGTAAATGTCCTGAAGTATATCTTTGTCTGCATTGGTTTTAGGTCTTTACTATTTATCAAAGATACAAATGAACTATTATTAAGTCAGTTTATATTTTGTGGGCTATTAGGCTAATTCTATGGTGTATGCTAATGTTGTATAAAGACAATGAGAGTTTTAATTGATATGGTGCATTGCATAAACTGTTTAACTTATATTCACTTTTATCAGATGTTTTACTATTGATCATAATTCTGCCCCATGTGTGGCTATCAGAGGTTAAGGAGACCCACAACACATTATGCACTTAACATTTCACAAGTGTCGATTCATTCTACAACAATATACTGAAGACGCTGTGTTCTAAAATACACACTGTGACAGGCAAGGGTAACCAGGTTTCATAATAAAGGTTAAGCCCTCTGGTTGTCCCTGGGTCCCTGGTAGCTATCTAGCACTATAAGCCAGGGCCAGGTATCTTTACATGAAAAGTTCAAGTGACCCCTGCTTTACCACTTTCCATGTTCCCTTTACCGCAGACTCATGAAACTTGCTGTGTGTAAGTTTTAGGTGGGATATTTGGGTAAGAATACAATTCTTTTATTTGCAGGAGTTCGGGGACCGGAGCTACCAATAGTACCTTGATTCTACCCGGTGAGCAGGCATAATTTGCCAGTAAGTAGCCCCCAGACTCCAACTTTTTGAGCCCCGATATCCCAGTCCTATATCCAGTATAGTCATGAGTCTCCCCAAGGTCCCCCATGTTTTCAAAGATGTTTTATATGTTTGATACATTATTATAAGGCTTTATGCAGTCTGCCCGGGCAACCCGTTAAGATGCGAGCAAGTCATCATAGGGTCGGTAGTTCAAAGGAGAGAGGATGTCCAGAGGTGTGAAAACGTTTGGCGGGCGAGGGAAGGGCGAATGGCCAGGTCCGGACTACAGAGGGCACCCCGTGGGGACACCTTTTGTAGTTTGCCGACATGGTGGAGCTGGCCCCGCAGGTGGCAATGAGTTAGCCAGGGAGGATGCAGCCATAGAGTCTGCTCTGCCTTTGGCTAAAATCATATGTCCCGCACACTCGGCTTTTCGAGCCTGCTGGGCATGCCTACTCCTCTGATGTCAGCCGGGGGTGAGCCCCTCTTTCTATTGCCTGACAGAGAGGAATTCCCACGCTCCGAATGGCTGCTCCTTCCCCCTCCATTCTGGGGATAGCCCAGTGGAGTGTATGTAAGGTGCTGACCAAGAGAGGGAGCCAGTTCATCCAAGCCAACCAATGATCTGAGTCGATGAAGCTGAGGTGGGCTTTTCAAAGTTGCTCTGTTCAAGATAGCAGAGCAACTGGCTTCGTTTTGAAGCCTGAAAAGTTTGCCTCGCAGAGACAAAGTCCCGTCTTTTGTGCCATGTTCTCAGAATCGAACGGAGCGTCGAGGCTTGGAATTGAAGCCGAAAAGTGGACCAGGAGAACCGGGGGTATATCCCGGTCAGGTTAACCTCATCCAAGCGGACACCCTGCACCAGGGAAAGCCTAGATTGTTTCCTCTGACCTCCAGTAAGTGTATTTTTAACTGTTCCGTGTGTATTTCTTCTTGTTGTATGTGGGTTTACCAAAAGAAACGCAATTTGTTTTTACTATCTTGTTCTGCCTAATGAATGATCCCGGTAATATATAAATGGTGTAAAAAGTACCTGGTCCCCCGTGACACACACTGTATTTGGGAGAAGGAGTGGCTCAGTGAGTAAAGACACTGAGTGGTATTGAGTTTGCAGCAGGGGAGCCTGGTTCAATTCCTGGTCTCGGCTCCTTGTGACCTTGGGCAAGTCACTTTATCTCCCTGTGCCTCAGGTACCAAAAACATAGATTGTAAACTCCATGGGGCAGGGACATGTGCCTGCAAAATGTCTCTGCAAAGCGCTACGTAAAACAAGCAGCGCTATACAAGAACATGCTGTTATTATTATTCCTTCAACATTATGTTATTTCCTCTTACATTGTATTGGCCATTTTTCACCAAAAGTGTTGACATTATGAGCAATATCATTTTAAAAGAATAAAAGCAGTTACATTCTAGCTCTTGAATGGAAAGCTGTAATATTGTTTACAGTGTTCAATACAAAACTTTTAATATACTGTAAACTAAAAGTAAACATGCGTACATGTGCAATACAAACTTTGAGAAACTCCCTAGTAGTGGAAAAGACTTATAATAATATCTACATTAGCCAGGTATTTTAAATTGTACTTTATATGTGTCCAAGCATATTTAATAAACACTTAGTCAACAGCTGCTTAATATGGTTTTCCTTAGCTGTCTTACTGTATACTGTAGTGTCAAAGTCTGAGTAACAAACGAGATGTGTGTAAAACTAACCAATTTCTTCTACTTGTCATATCAACTATTTTTTTTGGTTATCTTTCATAACCGTTTCATTTTTACTGCATTGTAAATTCGCGCAATTTGATATGTGAATGCATTGGAAAAATAGCTCTTGAAGAGCAAAGCGTTCCACTGAAGCAATAAATTGTACAAATGAGTTTGCCTAGATCTGTGCGATTGCTACTCTTGTCGTACTTAAGAGTTGAAAGGTTTATGCAATGCCAAATTGCGAAATAATGAATACATAACACCTGGAAAAACATTCTGAAGAGCTTTGTGGAGGTGCCAAGCATATTGTTGTGTATCAGCAGGTCGGGATATAAGATTGAAAGCCATCTGCTCCCTTTCACCTCTGAGGCTTAACATACCAGGAATCTAATCAAAAGTGAGAGAGGCAGAGAGAGTGAGAGGGGAAAAGGGAGAGAGAGGTAAAGGGAGCGAGGTTGAAAGGGAGGGTAAGGGAAAGAGAGGGGGTAAGAGAGCGAGAGGGGGTAAGGGAGGGTAATGGAGAGAGAGGGGGTAAGGGAGCGAGGGGGAGGAAGAAAGGGAGCGAGGGAGGTGGGGTAAAGTAAGCGAGGTGGGGGGGAGATGTGGGGGGGAGGGGTGGAAGGGAGGAAGAGACAACCGTGTAAAAAAAGGAGCTCACCTGAGATACTTGGGATATATGCTAATATGATGTGCAAACTATGTCCACATTATATTTAAAATACTTACATTAACATATATCCTAGGTATGCTCTTTTTTGAGGGCCATTTGGTAGTGTGATGTGGCCATGATAACTACCAACTTGACGCGACAATGCTTGTACCTTGTACGTCACTACCGGTAATGACGCCCATCAAATTATTATACATGAGGGGACAGGGGTGCTTTATATACAGGGGCGAGAAAAAGTTTTTGAACCACTTACAGTAGGATTTTTACATATTTAACCTATTTCAAACCTAACATGTTATTAGATTTTAATCTAAGTCCTACACTGGCGACACACTTTATTCGAGCTCGGCTAGTCCCACGAATTTGGGTATACCCGGGTGTATTGAGGTTTGTGACTGTTTTCTGCCCGAGTGCATTGCGTTATTTTCCAGGCAGGGATTGAAGCATTTTATTCCCGCTGGCTGCAATACTGCACAGTATATATATATATATATATATACTGCATTACAATTCATGAATTTATGCCATCTGGTAGACACGCGAAGCATTGCAGCCTATTAAATCCTAATCATTATCATTTAACAGATCAGCCGCCCGTCAGCCAGGCATGAACCCAGGCTGGGAAGGCAAATGCAACGGGGCTTGTCAGAGGTGAGGAGCGGCGCATTCCAGGTATCTGCCAGGTACATACTGGGTATTTGCTCGAATAAAGTGTGTCGGTGCAGTAATAATAGAGAACGATAACTTGATCAACCAAATGACACAAATAATGACATGATACTTTTGCAACATTTATTTATCCACAAATGATTCAACATTCAATATCCATGTGTGAAAAAGTATGTGAACCTTAAGATTCAGTACCTGGTGACACTTCCAACTAAGCATTTCCTGTAACTGCCGGTCAGTCTCTCACATCCATTTTGAGGCATTTTGACCCATTCCTCCTTACAGAACTGCTTCAACTCTGTGACATTTGAGGGCTTCCTAGTATGGACAGCTCGCTTCAGGTCCTGCCACAACATTTTGATGGGGTTTAGGTCCGAACTTTGACTAGGCCATTCTAAACCATGGAATTTATTCTTCTGCAGCCTTTCTTTTGTTGGGGTTGGGGGGGGGGGGGGGCGGGAAGAAGGCTAATGTAAGGCTATTATATGTTTTGTGTGAGGGATATGTATCTGTATAATTCAATATTACTTGTGTTACTGGTATATTATTTATTGTGAATCTACTATAATTTTTTTAAGAAATTGGTGCCTGCTTTATTCCTTAAATATCTGTTATAGACATTGGAAATTCCCTTTATTTATTCATGTACACCCGAAACCAACACAGTCAAACACTGCCAGGTGGCCCAGTTAGCAAACAATTAACTGTTGAGATCAACACTGAACAGGAGGAGATATTTTGTGATCTATTTACTATGGTGTCCATGAAAATGACGGAATTATATTATCTAATGAAGTGTAGTCTTATTATTGTTTATCAACCCGCTCATTAGGGACACCCAAGCCAGGCCATGTTTTATGGATAACCAGCTAATCACACATTTGCATATAAAAGAACGTGTAAAAGTGTGTAAATCTGTGATTTATTCCTAAAAACTGGTCTAGGTGGCTTGTCCTGTGGAGAACATTACGTATTGCACATGGCTAAGTGTTGCACACTTTAACATGGGATTAATAAAATATGTTTTAATAAGTGTAGCCCCATTACCCAGTCTAATGACATAAACATGCTTCAAATATCACTTCACCAAGTGTGAAGAAATGTAGGAATTAAACTAAGACGTGACAGAGCACTAACAAACGCAGGCACGTGTTCCAAAGATGAATTCTGAAATCTGCCGCCCCAAGGCACTTACATGTGTCGGCCGCCTCCTTGCTGCCGCCCTACATCTCCTTTGGAATCCCAGCGTCAAATGACGCCTCAGACATCATCAACGTGATGGCGCGGCGGTGCGTTGCCATGGTAACGCGACGTCATTTGACATCGCGCCGTCACGTTTCCATGGCAAGGAGACGCCGTGTGACGTGGGGCGTCTGCGGCGTAATTTGATACTGGGATTCCAAAGGAGATGGAGGGGACGGCAGCAAGGAGGCGGCCGACGCATTAAAGTGCATTCCCATTAGGGGCAATAGGCCTGAGATCACGGCAAATGCATATGGGGGCAGAAATTGTTCCCGCCTCAAAATGTTAACGCCCTAGGCCAGAGCCTAATGGGAAATCCGCCACTGAATGCAGGGGTGATTTTATACACATCATGAATACAAGTTTTTCTAGACAGTCATACTTTGCATTATGACCTTTGAATCTGAAAAGGTCTCTTTGTTTCAGCTGTTTTAGAAGGTTAAAGGTCAACTCTGCTTTACTAGAGAGCATGTGGTCATAAATGCGTTTTCTTACACTTCTGGTAGGCTTTGTCCAAACAAATTCCTCCTGTTTTGAATTTAGGGTGTATTCAAAAATGTATTTTGGGGGTTTCCTCTAATTTTGGCCATATTACCCTTTTTCTTTCTATACTCCATTATAAAATGCTATAGGTACGGATGGAGTACAATTTACTTGAATTTTGGGCGCAAGGAAACTGCAGCAGAACGGAGCCTGACCCCGGCATCCCCACTCCCAAAAACTCAGTACACTAATTTCCCATAAGGCGTAACACCTCGTGGGTCCTTGCTTCTGAATAGGGCTCCCACTACATTAATTCTACCGGGCCACACCAGTCTGGAAGAACTATGCAGAGAGAGAGAGCAGACAGAACCGGTCCCTCTCTCTGTGTCTCCCCACACAGCTCTCCCAGATTGCTCCAAGTGATGTGCAGGGTGCAAGTGACTCGTGGTACACTTAACCTTTTTTATTTTACATCAAATTCTGATGAAGAAACACAATTGCATTCTCAATGGACATTGCCTAATGCTTTTAAAGGATGGTTTCTTATTGACTGGGTTGCTTCTAAACTTATAGCACTGCCAACTAGACAGTGTTAATGTTTTGTAACCAATTATATTTTTAATATCTGATAACTAATTAGTTCTAACAATGTAGCCTTGTATATGTTCAGGTACTCATATAGTGTATACTAAATCTAGATGTATATGTAAGGGGGTCACCCCCGGTTCCCCTGATTTTCCTTTGCCCCCTGCCTTACCCCTGTGGCAGTGGGGGAAGGGGACGGCGACTTCTCCCGGCGGGCACCGCCCTCTTGGTTTTGGCGCGAGCTTCGCCCATGCGCAGTAAAGATCGCGCACGCGGTCCCCATAGAAAAGAGCTTTGCCAAGGACTACAATTCCCAGCAGTCTCTGGGGACTGCACTTTCACCCTTGTCACAGGCAGCATTGAAGCCAATAGAGCTGGCAGATTCTCATGCTGCAGAGTTGCAACAATGTTGTGGGCAGACAGGGTTTTTGTCAGTTGCAGCACGTTGGGCAGTCAGAGACCGGAGCAGCCCAGGGAAGGAGGTAGGGTACAGGAGTCAGAGACTCCCTGTACTAGGCCATCACCCCCAGGGCCCGAGATAGCTCAGCTCCCCAGTAAGGTGAGTGTTGCCAGGGGCAGCCCTCAGGTTAGGGACCCTGCCACTTACATTAGTGGGAGCTGGGAACGGGAGGTTATAGATAGTTGGAATCAGGGAGCTGTGAGGGAAGGAAGGGTGCGGGGAGCGAGTGCAGCTCCTGCCCCATATAGGTACCCACACCCCAGGTAGGCCCCAACTCCCCACTAGATTAGTGGGTAAGTGCTTAGGGAGGCCCGAGATAGGGACACTGCCCTTACTGTAGAGTGCTGCCTTGTCAGAGTCACAGCGGTCAGTGCTGTGAGGTCTGACAGGCAGGCACCTTGTTGCACAGCACGTTGGCTGTTAGCGTTTAGTGAGGCTGAAGGGACTTGGGTAGTTAGGGGAGGGGGACAGGCCATAACCCCTGCAGGCCAATAGGAGTTCCCCAAGCCACTACAAGTTGCTGTACTACAGGGACAGGCCCTAGGTTAGGGTTCCTGTCACGTTAGTACCACTTAGATAGTTAGGGACTCAGCGGACGCTGCGGTCCCTGTGAAGCGGTTCGGACCCACGTTGGGGTCCGCAGAGACTATTCCAGAGGGAGACCGCCCTGGCGGTCTGCGTACAAAGGAGTCCGGTGTAGGATCAGACGGAACCATCACACGACGGATCCTTTGTGAAGCCAGTTGGAGATCCGAGCACGGGAATGCTCGGCAGGTACTATCTAACACACAAGTGCACCAATGGGCCCTTAGTATAAATAGTGACTGCGCAGTCACCCATTGCCTAACTCTGCAAGAGTGCAGGACATTGGGTGGGGTTCTTTGGACACTGGGTGGGATCACCTGGTGTTGGGGAAGCGTCCTGCGGGACGTCGCAGTAAGTGTCTCCTCGAGAGGGGGACACCTGTTCTGATATGTTATGGTATTGATGTGATGATGTGTTATATGCTGTTCCCAGTAAATGGTATTAGTTAATATATAAATCACTGTGTATGGTATTATTGATTGTCCTGCGAGGAACCACTCCCCCTCTGGTGGGAGCCATCGCAGGTGGAGGCGCTGCGTCGTTGTAAGTGAGTACCCCTAGTATAATTGCTCCAGGTTCCCCGTAGCGGAAGCTCAGCCCTCCTGCGAGCCAACAGGTAATGCACCACACCTATGGTAACACCGAATGTTTCTCTGCTCCCACAGTGTAATCTGCGATTGGGGGGGGGAAAATACCCGTTACATATATATGAATGATCTTGATGGCACATTATTACAGTATATGTAACTTATGTTATGGGGAGTAAAAACAGAAACAAAAAGCTACACAAGAAAATACAAGCCCGCAAAACAGTGCAAGAAGCCAGTACATAGGCATTTCTCTAAATTCCTACTGCAACTGCTTTGTATTTCTACAGTATATTCATTATTGCAGTTGCATTTACACAAAAGACCCAGTAGGGGACACTCTCAATTTATTTAATCATTGCATGTTCATACAAATGTTCTTCCAAATAATTATGATTAAGAGTATACAAGAACAGTGACATTCACAACAAAGCACCTGTTAGAATCCTTACTGGATGGCCTAGAACTCATTTGGAAACTGGCCAAGGACTCTATTGTTTAGAGAGGTATATAATGATGTAACTATAAAACACATGTTAATGCACCTCCAATAAAAGAGAAATGCATTGACTGTCTGGAGTCCAGCGTCCGTCTCTAATGTAAATCAATAGAGCAGAGCCAAAGTAGTCCAATAGTCAGAACTACACAATTTCCAGGGCTGGAGTAAAAATTGCTAGAAGTAAAAATTACTTATTGTAAACTACACACACAAAAAAACATTGGCATATGAAAGCAGCTACTGTGATTAATGTCTGTCCAGTGCAAAGAAAACAAAATAGCAACCAGGAAGTTATAGTTTTATAACTTCCTGGTGACTATTTAGTGACAACTTGCTAATGGAAAGTGATATGTACAGTACAGTGGGAATAAAGTACCATCACTTTAGCAGAGAGAAAAAGAGACAACACATTTCAATTGAAGCCCCCTCAACAAATCGTTCCCTAAGCTTGCCACAAGCAAAGAATCTCACATAGCAGGTCTGAGTCAATGTTACAAGTTACCCAGGATCCACACCTCTCAGTTTCAGAGATATGGACTTCCAAAGTTGCATTTATAGAAATAAAGAATGGCACTGGTAATTATGACCAAAGAATAAGAGGAACATACCTGCATGAGCCATGATATTTTGGTCTGCTGAACGTGCAAGGACATTTGTCCTAAACTAGGGGACTGTTGATAATACCAGCAAGACCTGCTGTAAATGTACTGGTTCAGAAAGATAATAGATTCTTTGATAAATGGGGAAAAGGATCCAAGATGATTTTTGTGAAGACCTAAAAGCCAGTCTACTAAATACAACAATGGGAAACTCAGGTGGGTCCATTAAAGAGTGACTTCACCATTCAATGTGCATTTCCACTCACAGGTTTCATAGGCTAAAGCGAACTGTTTGACATAGCTTTAAAAATAAAATGTCAATTGTCAGTATTTGTAAATCACTTGTTCAAGTCTGAAAACAATCCTTTCCTTTTCTTCACAACAGGGAGTCAAAACCAAAAAGGAGATGGGAGGATTTGTGTTTGTCCAACTCCAGTTTAAGGACACTCTTACCATGTCAAAGGGCAGTAAGAAAATGAGACTACATGAGATAAAGGCAGAACAGCCCCCCATTACTGACCAATTCTCTTTTCCCTATTTATGATTTATGAAGTGTTTTATTATAATAATATATATATTTTTTTGCTGTATCTCTGAAAATAATTCCCCCATAATAATGTCAATGGAAGTTTTAGAAATCTCCCACATTTTTGCTCCCAAATCTTCTTGAAGTAAGCTTTCAGATGTTGGCCAGTATGTAACGCACCCTACTGCATATTCCAGATTTTTCAGATCACAAACATTCTCAGGATAAAATAGTTTAAAAATCATTACATTTGTCTGACTTTTTTTTATGGAGATGTCAATCCTCTACTTAACTTACAGTAGTAAGCTTATTGTCATTAGTTGAATGTAGTCCTATTGCGGACAGTAGTACCATTTGGGGCAGCTGTACAAGTTGCAAAAGAAGCAACCCCAGTAGTTAGTGATTGCTTCCAAAATTAATTTCTCAGACGTAAAAACTGAAGCAGTTAATGCAGCCCATTGAAACATATGAAATAGCAACATCTATACAGTAATTACAATTCTTTAGCAGCACCTTCTTGACGAACAAATATATATTTTTGTGATGTAACCGTTCCAAAAGCTATTATTGTTTCTAAAGTGATTCATAGAGTTTGTTTGTGAATAAATGTTTAATCTGTTAACTTTCAATACCAATTTTGAATGGTACAACTTCTTTAAGAGTAAAAATATATATTACACACACACACACGCACACTCACACGCACACGCACACGCACACGCACACACACACACCTCTATATATAGGGTCCATGTCAAAATGGATTTGAAGCAAAAGGTGACACTGTGTGCTCATTTGCATGTCGTTTCCCAGAATCTCTTGCTGCAGTGGAAGCATTGTATGCTAGGCGATAATGGTGAAAAGCAGTGTCTAAGGCTACGCTCAGGGTGCCGGCGTCGCGATGTAGAGTACGCGCGCCACCCTTGCGCACTTTCGTCTCCCGAGCGGTGTGTGAACATCCAAGTCCTGGGCTGCAGGAGATTAAGGAGGCGGACGGGGGCGTAGCGAACGCGTCATAGAACTGGTTCACCCTCATTGGCTAAACCAGCTCACGTGACGCTGACGTCATGCTACTGCTATTCAACACGAAAAAGAGAAAACTCTTAGAGATGCACACTACTCTACTGGTACAACAAAATAAATACATTTTATTTGAAATGGAACTTTAAAAAATGAACAACGTTTAAAATCTATATTGGAGCGCTGAAATGTCTAGTGACTTTAGATAATTCTTAATGTTGTAATGGAACAAACTAACTTATAAACGGCTAATAGTTTAAAGTGCCTAATAGGATCCCTAGTCAGAAGTAATTATACTCATATGTAGTGTATTAAACAAATACGTCTGTCTGACTTGATGTTTATATTGTACCTACTAAATGATATGTGTTATAATCTGGTCACAGATATAATTTTGTTATGTTGTTTAAATGTGACCAAACATCTGAATTAGAACCACTCCGATGTGTGTGTCCTTATAGCTGCAGTTCAAGCAATATCCTGCATGTGTGGTTTTTTTTTTAATAAATCAGTTCTGTAGTAAGAAAAACTACTTTTAGCATTTTCTGTTTTAAAAAAAAAACTTTGAAAGACCAATTTTCTTGTATTCTATTTTAACAAGCATGTTTGTTCCTATAGCAACCATTTACATTCCCCAGATCTAAAGATGTCGCCAAACTTTGCCGATCAATAGACGGAGAACGAATTGACCGGCAGCTATGCAGTTCTTTAGGTAAGTAGAGATTGCCCACATGAAACTATTGAAGTTAAAAAAATAAATAATAATAAAAAAACGGGAGCTTGAACTGCAGCTTTAACATCATAATGCAATCCTAATCACAAATGATTCAACATAACAAAATTATATCTGTGACCAGATTATAACACATATCATTTAGTAGGTAAAATATAAACAGTGAAGCTTGCATAACGTTTCAGGCACCTGATGAAGAGGACCACCCCTGAAACTTTCACGTGACGATCACGTCGTCTGTTGCTAGCGTGACATCATCATGCAGAGGACATACGGGCAGAACTGTGATGATCCGGCGTGGCTTATGAGCTGAACATCCAGCTGATTCACTCCAGGCTGCATGCCGTGAGGCTACGGGACTGCTACAGCCAGCAAAGACACATTACTACTGGCAGAAGTAGACATCATGGTTATATGGTCCCCCTGTACCCGATACCTGTTCCCAGATCTCCCGCTCCCATGTGATGACCGTTCTAGCTTTGAGTATTTACTCTACATGCTTTTAACTTTCTACCCTCTTGTAAGTGCATGTCCTATCGATTGGGCTGCTCTCATTTGAATAAATCCCTTGCATCCCCAGATTTATGCTATGGAGCCTTTGCTTCTTTTTTGTTATCTATCGATAATGGAAATATTACTGTGTGCTCATTTGCATGTAGCAGCTAGAGAATGCACTAGAATATGAAAGATCATGGGTTCAATTCTCCTCCCCCAGCATGTCTCTCCCCCCCAGCATTTCTTTCCCTCTACTCCCCCCAGCATGTCTTTCTCTCTCCTCCCCGCAGCATGTCTCTTTCTCCTCCCCCCAGCATGTCTTTCTCGCTCCTCCCGCCCAGCATGTTTTTCTCTTTCCTCCCCCCCAGCATGTCTTTCTCTCACCACCCCCAGCATGTCTTTCTCTCTCCTCTCCCCCCAGTATATCTTTCTCTTTCCTACCCCCAGCATGTCTTTCTCTCACCACCTCCAGCATGTCTTTCTCTCTCCTCTCCCCCCAGTATGTCTTTCTCTTTCCTCCCCCCAGCATGTCTTTCTCTCACCACCCCCAGCATGTCTTTCTCTCTCCTCTCCCCCCAGTATATCTTTCTCTTTCCTACCCCCAGCATGTCTTTCTCTCACCACCTCCAGCATGTCTTTCTCTCTCCTCTCCCCCCAGTATGTCTTTCTCTTTCCTCCCCCCAGCATGTCTTTCTCTCACCACCCCCAGCATGTCTTTCTCTCTCCTCTCCCCCCAGTATATCTTTCTCTTTCCTACCCCCAGCATGTCTTTCTCTCTCCTCCCCCAGCATGTTTATCTCTCTCCTCCCCCAGCATGTTTTTCTCTCTCCTCCCCCAGCATGTCTTTATCTCTCCTCCCTCCAGCATTTCTTTCTTTCTTCTTACACCCTTCAAATCCTTCTCTCTCTGTTCTTCCCTAATTTATATTCTTTTTTTAACTTAATCTATTTTCTCACACATGCTTTGTTTCTATTTTTTACACCTCCATGTATCCCTTCTCTCCAGCATCTTTTTCTCTTTTCCTTCCTTACACTCCCCTTAATGTCTCTCTCTTTTCTCCCTCTTTATGTCCTTATTTTCCCTCTTATGTATTTCTCTTTTTTTGTCTTCCTCTATAAATGTCTTCTTTTCTGTCTTTCTCTCACAGATGTAGCCCTCCCCTCTCACCTTTCTCAGTGCATCTGCCGCATGCTGCAACTTCAGCCCCGCCCACTGAATGAGGCTCCACCCCCTTCCCCACTCACTTTTCTCAGTCGGTCTCTGCCGCAACCTGTAGCCCCACGCTGAGGCCCCGTCCATTGATGGAGGTTCAGGAAGGAAGGGATTTTCCTCTCTGCCTCCTTCCTGCATCTCAAGGGGCCCCCTGTCAATAATGAATGTGCAGACAGGGGAAAGGACGACTAAACCCACCGGGCCTGAGATAGCAGCTCTGGCTTTCCCCCCCTGTCGGCAGCCCTGAAGGGGGTGACCCCATTTTGACTCCAATTGCTCACAGCTAATTTTTAACCTTTGTCAAGTCACTTTATCTCCCTGGGCCTTAGGCACCCAAATTAGTCTGCAAACTCAACAGGGCAAAGACTTGAAAAATAATAAATACGCTATATAAAAATGACTCTACTATACTAAAGTGCCATATAAAAAAAAATTGATATCTTAATATGTATATATTGTTAGTCAAAGAGAAGAGGCTATACCCATCCAGCATGCCCCCAAAAAAGGACCAAAATAATTTCCAGACTTTGAAGCAAATACATTAGAAATAATTAATTGTAATGACTTACCTGGCATAGTAGTCATTTGGTGGAATAATCTCCTGAAAAAATTGCAACTGGTACAGATAAAGTCCGGTCAAGTGCCCTGCACTGAATATGGCCATTAATACACATAGACAGCTGAATATCAGCGGATCAAATACTCGGCAACAGGACCACCATGTGCATAGCCCCAAAAATACAAAGAAATACACAGCTGAGGTCAATGAAGGCAACATCATGCCTAGAAAAAAACAACAAAAAGAAATAAGTGTCATATGGACCCAGTAACTGCCAGATGTGGACTGGCGTGTCTCTGTTGCAGGTTACGTCCTGGATTCCTTGCATGGTGCATCTCTCAATTAATTGGTAAGGGACCCTACTTGCAAGGAAGCAATATCAGACTTAATACATACACATAGGGACACAGAGTATCAGATGTAAGTGTGGGTGAGAACTTGGGTTCCAGTGATCATCAATCAGTGTGGTTAAGAACAAAGGCCAAAGTCATGCCACACAACAAATAATGCTTTAGATTTTAGGAGAGCTGACTTTTCAGATACCGGAAAATATCCAAGGGATTATTTGACAGGGTTGGGGTATTAGAGTAGAATGCAGGAGCAGTGGGAAAATCGAAATACTAAATGCAATAGACCTTTGTGTCAGGCAGGCTTGTAAAAGCACAAAGAAAAGGAAGCTAATGTGGTTATCGAAGGAGGTGGCAGGTATTGTAAACGTTTAAAAAGACAGATTAGGGGAAATATAGGCAAACACAGAAGAATGAAGATACAGAACTATGTCAGGTTAGGCAAAAGGAAGCTAAGTCAATAATCAGATGTCCAAAGGCCCAGCAGAAGAGAATAGAACGCAGCATATAAGTGAACGGAGAGAAACATAAGGAGAAATACAGTCGTTATTGAGACACAAAACGCACCAGAGGGAGATGACGCCATTTAATAGCATAAGAGTCGTTCGGGGTTACTGCACCAACTGGCGCTCACCAGCGGGTGTAATAACGTCTGCTATATCTGTAGTAAGACTAAAGATAAAGAGAGACAGAGTGCTACCCAGTGACTTGTATACCTTCCCAAATACTACTTTATATCTTACGCTGAGAGAGACCTGTGAACAAACAAAATACAACTGAGATACCTAACAAATATGCTCATTTCAATCATTTGAATATACTTTGCATATCCAAATGACCATATTTCTCTCTCTCTCTGCTCTCCAGGAAAAGCCCTATTTCTGGGTCTGGATGGGAGTAACGCCCCTTTAGGTGAGACATGCTTGATGCCACGCTATTAGAAGCCAACGCAATGTTGTGCTAACTTAACCTAACGTTAAGCATACAGTATGCTAATGAGATATATAATTGATATTTTTGTATATAATTACTTTTGTGGATATGTGTTGAACTCTGGGAAAAGAATGCAAGTTGCTATTTTAGGGCATTTTGACAGTGCTCTGAAGCTAGAGGGTGGCAGGCTCAGGGACAATGTGGAGAAGTTCTTCTCAAGCAAAGAAAGGTGGTAGCAGCTAATACAGTAAGGGAATTAAAAAAATGCTAGGTATATATATATATATATATATATATATATATATATATATATATATATATATATATATATATATATATATATATATATATATATAAAAGAAATCCAAGCATTAAACATGGTCTGAGGTTTTACAGCCGATAGGAAAATGGGAAGATTAGTCGGGTCAAGTGGATCTGCTGTCAAATTCTAGGTTTCTTTGCTTACAACAACTTTGCTTTAAAAGGTCTGTGACATATAATAAATCTGTATTGATTTTATTTAGACTCACCAATGTTAGTCTAAATTTTCATAGCCATATATGGGGGATGATTCGCTAATTGTCAACGGTCATTGACAATCGTTAATGACAATGCTTTGGAGAAAAAAAAAGAGAGTATAAAACATAGAATTGTTATCAAATTTGTTTAGGAAAGGGATGATAGACAGCACCAACCTGTTAAACCAAGTAAAATTATAATAACGACTTTTCCAGCGGTGGTAATAATGTTGCCGATAAACTCTTTAAATTTTGAAGCGAATGAGGCGACTTTGCGAAGAAGTCTTAACTTTGCACTTTCTTCGACCTCATCATTCCCATCATCTTCTCCATCAAAATCGTCATTGTACATTAATGCATCATCATGGTCCAACATTCCTGCTTCTGTCTAAATGCAAAAACAAGAGGATTGGTAAAATACTCAAGGGGAAAGTATTCCTTTCACCATTTTTTTTTTAAATCTAAAAATAATGAAATGCTGCAACATTTACATGATGGGTAACCTAGAGGTGAAAAAACATTTTTCTGTTTGAGACTGTGTCTAATGTTCCTATGTTAATGAACGGCTTATATGTGCCACAGATTGCTCCACGTCACAAGCTTTTTTGGTTAGAGAAAAAAGGAAATGACAGAAACGTACGATTTAATACATCTCATAATATGTGCAGTGTAACATTGATTTCTACCAGTAATATTGTCACTCCCCAGACAAAATCTAATGCGCATGATGAAAAGTTGGAGCAAAGTATTGAGATACATTGACACAGAGACGTAGGATGAAAATACAGTACCTCTGTGTCAATTTCACTCTAAAATTAGCTGTATACAGTAAACTGCCCACTTAATTTTCAGCAATCAGTTCCCACCCTCTAAATATACAGTAGCCGCCAATGTAATTTTGTATAGCTCAGCATATAACTTTATACTGTAGATTGCTACAGCATTTTTTTCTCTTGTGGGTGTGACTAAAATGTATCTAACAAAACTATGTATTGTACATTCCAAACATTAAATGTTTATGTGTTAGTATCTGGGCATATACCTGAAAAGCAAGCAACCATTAGACCAGTAGTTTTCCAAAAAATTTGGTTAAGGAATCCTATAATTATGTCATGAAATTCTGCGGCAGCCCAGCCCTCTCTAATAGCTCATCTGAGATCACATGCATTGTAAGGAACCCCAAACCACTCTAATAGCACGTCTGAGATCAGATGCATTGTAAGGAACCCCAACCCTCTCTAATAGCGTGTCTGAGATCCGATGCATTGTAAGGAACTCCAACCCTCTCTAATAGCGTGTCTGAGATCCGATGCATTGTAAATTCTTCTGACAAATCAGCTACTAGCACCTACTTCAGAGGTAAATATCTCCGGAAGTAGGCCCCCCCCGGAGCTGAAATTAACAAGGTTCAGCTCCGGAGGCCCCCTGCTTCAATTCTATATTAAAAAAAAAAAAAAAACACTTAAATTTTTTTTTTGCTATCTTGGATTGCTCCTTTAAAGCATTTGCCAGCGCAAATTTCTCTCTCTCCCTCTCCAAATACTGGTTAAAGAAACAATTTATTTGCTGAATCTGGCAGTTTTCTCTGGGAGCAGTACAGTCAGTGTAAGCATTTTATGCAGCCCTCACTGGTTTAAGACAGAAGATGGTATGTGAAAGTTAGGAAAGCTTCAGCTGAATACTAGTCAATTGTTATGTAGGGTGAGCAGAATGTCACAGTGAGGTTAGTAAACAGTTACATTTTATATTATCATAAACAGAGAGGAAACAGGAGAGAGTTTGGTCTTCAACTATTATGTTTCTCCTCTTAATTATTCTACAACCTCTTTTCTCTTTCACTACTACATGCTTTTAACTTTTTACATTCTCAATTTGTTTTCTTTTCCTCTGATGCAATCTAAGGACGGAGGATGATTTAAAGATATCCCATGGACAAAAATTAAAACATGATTCTGTAGTGTCTTTGGGGGGGAAAAAGAAACAATTTACTTCTTGTCAAACTTCTGTAGCCCCTGTAAGTAAGAGCGGGCTACTTATCCTTCTACTACTGGAGTAAGCCCTGGTAAGGGCAGGCGCCAGTAGTAACCATGGGTTTTCCCTCCCTCACCAAGCCCTGTCTGGAGTGATAGAGGTAGGCCCCTGACTCTGTAGCAGGCCTGAGACAGAGGGGAGGTTCTGCTGACATCACAAGGGACAGGGCTGGATCTATTTAGTGGGATGTCCTGTGTGTGTCTGTGTCAGTTGTTGGATGTCAGTCTGTGGAGTTGGAGTGTCTGGCTGGTGTGTCAGAATCTGAGAGGAGAGTGGCAGTCTTGTATGGTGACAGGAGAAGCCATGCTGAGAGTGCTTGGAAGAGATACTCAGAGCCCCTCTGAGTAGAGCGGACAGAACTATATAGGTGAACCAATGCCCCTCACCCTGTTCAGGGGGTGAGGGGAAAGACATCTAGCCTCACCCATAGGGCCTACCCTGGGGTGGAGGCAGGGGTATTGCAGTCCCAACCAGGCCTCCTGCAGGGTACATTCCTGGAGGATAAGGAGTAGAGGAAGAGACCCTGTCGTGTTCATACATTTGGAGTTACTGCTGCCAATGAACTGCTGCTGTGTGTTTTCTTAGAGACAATAAAGACACTGCTGTTTTACACAAAGAGACTGTGTGAGAGCTGGATCATTCGCCCTGGGACCAGGGTTCTCTCTATAAGGATTTTATCCCACATCCCTGGGACTTATGGAGATGGAGGCGCTGCACCACCACTAAAGAATGGAGGCAATTACCCCAGAAGCCTGGCCCTGTTATTCCCCACACCAACACGGGAGACTCAGGCCCTCCTGTTCCAAGCAGGTATGCACCACCATACACATGTAGCCAGCCCTCAATACACCTTAGAGCAGGGGTGGGGAACCTTTTTTCTCCAAGGGCCATTTGAATATTTATAACATCGTTCGTGGGCCATACAGACACAGACAGGCAGGCACACGGCAGGCATGTAGGCACACAGAACCCCGCCCCCTACCTCTGGTAGTTGCTGCTGCTGCTGGGGGGATCGTGTAGGGCGTATGCTGGGGTAAGTATAGGGTGAACTGCTGGAGAAGCATGGGGGAAGTGCGGGGACTGCTGCGGGGGAGTGCGGGGAAGTACGGTGGCTGCTGGGGTTTGCTTCGGCTAGTACCGTGGCTGCTGGGGATCGTGTAGGGCTGCCGACGCCTCACACCACCTCCTCCCGATTGGGCGCGCGGTGGCCATTTTTTTTTTAATTAGCATGACCCCGGTTATAGCAGTTGCCTTAGCAGGGCCAGACCAAATGATTTAGAGGGCCTTATACGGCCCTCGGGCCTGACGTTCCCCACCCCTGCCTTAGAGGCACGATCTGTGTCTGGGGGGGGGGGGGCGGGGGGACATGGGCTACACTTCTATTGGCTGTTTAGTGATAATCCGCATCTTGATGCTCTCACTGAGGTCTTCAGTGATCCCTGCTTCTGACAGAATTCCTCATTGCCACCCTGATCAAGAAGTGAATGCTCATACAAGGGACAAATTAGGGGAATTACTGACTTGCATGGGAGAGTACAAACTTTTTAATGTATCTACAGTATGTTTCAGTCTCTATCATATCACAATTTCAGCTACAAAGTGACCACAGGTAAAAAGTATTTGTTGGCAAGCCAAATATTTGAAGCATTACATTGCTTCAGGTTTTGGAACATATATCTTTTTCAGCCATATGTTTTCACACATTACAGATATTTCAGATATTTATTAAGAAATCAATGTGTGTCCTAACAACACTGCAATTACTTATTGCCATTTTCCCTCTACATGGCAAGGAGTGAGAACAATTCCAGGGGGGGGGGGGGCAAAGGTTAAGCAGCAACACCTTTGTAATTGGTAGCCACCTCATTCTGTGGCGTTTAAATGGTTAAATAATGTTGTAAATACTATGAAAATACTAAGAGCCTTCATTGCATAATACATGTAAAAATGTCAAAGTGGAGATAAATCACAGGCAGGAAAGCAGCAATGCCTGTACTGCAGCTGTTGTTGCTACTATCACGACTAGGGCCAGAAAAGCTATTAGTCATTCCTGGGCTATTTTATTAACATGCAGCTTTTAACTGTATCATCAGATAGTCTATAAACACTAAAGCACAGAAATGTCCTAATTCCTCACTGAAGAATATACTAACACTGCTCAAGCACAACACCAACTGAGATTTTACACAGTGCTATCAGGTCAAGATGATGCGTAATGCATGGGACTGAATTGCATTGCTTTGCTGTAAAGGTACACTATATTCATAATACGACTTCTAAAATCATGTTCAATTCAAAGAGGCAGTCCAAGCGATGTGTGTTTTAAAAAATAAATGTTTTAATAGGATTGAAGAACGGGGTCTCCGGAGCTGAACTCCATTAATTTCAGTTTCGGGGACCCCCTGTTTCCCGAGATACTTGCTTCCATAGAGGGTGCTGGTAGCAGCTCTGACTGGGCTAGCAGGTGTTCTCGTATTCGTGGCTTCAAAGCTTCTGCGCCCTGTGGGCCAATAGGAAGCCATGACGTCATTAGTGGCGGCTTCCTATTGGCCCACGTGTCCAGGACCTTTAAACAGCCCCGAGATACCAGCACCCCTTGCGGACGTAAGTATTTTAGGAAGCAGGGGGTCTCTAGAGCTGAAATTAATGGCGTCCAGCTATGGAGACCCGCTGCATAAATTCTATTTAGTTTTTATAACACAAAAATGCAGCGCTTAAATGGCTCCTTAAAAAATGGTGATATTTACTATTCAAAGATTAAAAATAGGTAAAAGTAGTAAATGTGCCCAATTTGTCATCTTTAAAAAGAAAAATAATACGCGAATGCCATGAAGTGCTATTTTCTGCAAAAGTATCTGTAAAATATATGCTAAACTGACAGGGCGTTGGTGTCCAAGACAAAAGCAGCAACCTGCTCCAAAAATATTGTGTACCCCAGAGCTGGAAGGGCTACCAGAACAGGACACTGCCATACCTCTGAGAGCACTGCAACTTATAGATATTCACCTCTTCCACAAGTTACCCATTATAGCAATGTCCCCTTTATTCATTAGCTCATTGGCAATGATTACAGTCAATTCTAATTCAGAGAGACGGAAAGGACTCAATCCGAGATCTTCAGTTGTGCACTGGAACGAAAATGTTCATTTGCATAGGCACAAGACATTTTTGTAACCATAACCAAATGAGCAAAAGATAATAGATGGGAATATACTTTAACATGTTGAGAAATATAATTTAAGGATGTTTCAGAAGCACCTACTCTACGGTTGAGCCATACTGTAGTGGCAGAAATTAAGACCACTACTTATACCTTGATATTGAATTATTAAAACTTTGTCTGAAAGTTTCCTACCAACGTCACTGTTTTAGCACTCTGTCAATATATGATCACCTGTAAAAAGCATTATGTTCTTCTATTCTATATAATTCTGTGATTGTTTGGAGTTGGTACTACAGAATAGTGTACATATGTCTGAGCTGTATACCCATTCCCCCTTTGCTTATGATTGCTTTTTTAACTTAAACTGTTCAAGTTTAACACACAAATTCCCTTGTCAGAGTATTCCCTTATTGAGGGAAAAAAATAAAATATCTAAACCAGTACAGCTGCAACTGTAAATAACATGTAATAAACCATACCAAATCTAAATAAAGCTGCAGAATACATTATTAAAGTAAATGTTGAAAATGCGTGTGTGTATATGAACTGTATGGATATATTTACATCTATATTTAATTGCAGTATGTATGTATGTATGTATGTATATATATATACGTCATCTACATACTCACATACCATCAATTGACAGGCAGGGCAGGTATTTGGGATTTTTTCAACCCCAGGGATTTTAATTATATGTTGTATATATTTTGATATTGCTTGAATAAATGTTTGTATTTTTTGGACATACAAGAGTGCTGTTTTGTGGGCTTCTGTTTGTTTCTAGTTGTTATATATATAAAACTAGAAATATATATATATATATATAAGTGCGTGCTCCATAGTCAGAGCTGGCTTGAAATAAAGCGGTGCTCGGTGCTGGGGGAGAGCCAGAACTTCTTCCCTGGTCCTGCAATTCCTCATCTCAGAGACGTTGCAGCGTCATATGACGTAGCGGCAACACGCTGTAATGGCAACGTAACGTCGCAGAGAAGAGGCGATACTGAAGGAGAAGTCGGATGGAAGGTAAGACAGTTACAGAGGCCCCGCGCTCCCTCCCAGCAATCAGTTTAACTGTTGTGGGGAAGAGCGCGAGGCCTCTTTAAGTGCATGGAGCGATGACACTGCCATCCAGCCGGCCCTATCCATAGTGCTTACTCGTACAAAAATATTTAATATAGTTGTAGCTCTGGCTGGTTTTGGGCTACAAGTCTGCCATACTCCTGGCAGTAATCCCTAGTAAGAGTAGGTTTGCCAGGAGTAATCATGGGTTTTCCCCACACCTTTGAAGCTCAGTGAGTCAGAGAAGGTAGTGCAATCAGGCCTGGTGTCCAATCAGGGGCAAGGGGCTGGTTCTTACTGGAACTGACTTAAGGAGCTGCACTTCCTCAATTTAGGCAGTTGCCTCTACCGTGAGAGAGGCTGGTCTACCCGAGAGCAGTGCGGTCTGCACACTGAGTGCCCTCCTTTTGGGTAGAGGTGGGAGACTATTCCCCTTACCCTACCAGAGGGTAAGGGAAGTGCAAGGACTGCTCCTGGTGGCCAGTGGCTGGGAGTGTATGTCCAGGGACATCTTGAGGGTGAGACCTGTTGCTGAGAATTGATTACTGTATACTGTTTCTGATTGCTGTGAGGATAATAAGAATAAAGAACACCTGTTTTCACATACTTCTTGCCTGAGACTGAAATCTATCAGGAAGAAGAAGAGATAAGTTCTCCTGCAGAGATTTCTCCCCACATCTCTGGGGGCTGCAAGAGATGGAGACGCTGTCACCGTGAGTACGATTCGGGTAATACCCCAGACGCCTGTCCTGACATTCCCTATAACACAAGCCGGGAGACTCAGGGCTTCTGTTTATCAGCAGGTATGCACCACACAACTCCAAGTAACCAGCGTAGCTTCCCCCATAATAGACCCTATCTGCGATTGGAGGGGGGGGGGGGGAAAGGGTTACATAGTGATTAAAAGGATGGAGAGAGATGCACTTAGATCAGAGACACAGACAGAGAGAAACAGAAAGAGACACAGAGAGACACAGAGAGACAGAGGGCCTATGCTATAAGAGTTCATAAAAAATATCACCGGGCCATATAAATTGCCATTTTTTTGGAGCGTTGCTATCACTGTATTCAGAAAGCCTCGATTACCTGTGATAGCAAAATTCCCAAAACGGGCGAGTAGCCGGCGATGTGAAGATCGCCTCTCTGAAAAGGGCTTACCGGCCGATTTCTTTCTGCTACAGAGAGAGCTGTTCAAAGAGAGCCGCCAAACCCTGCGCAAATCTCGCCCAAAATTAATGTTTTTTAATATAAATTTTATTACTAATGTAGATGAGCAGCGGGTCTCTGGAGCATAACTGCGTTGATTTCAGGTCCAGAGAACCCCTGTTTCCTGAGATACAGGCCCCGTTATGGGGTGCCGGTATCTCCTATGTATTTTATTCCCACGGTCACGTGTTGCCGGACATTTAAATGCATAGAAAATACCGGCACCCCATAACAGGGCCTGTATCTCAGGAAGCAGGGGATCCCCGGACCTTAAATCAACGCGGTTCTGCTCCGGAGACAACCTGTTCATACACTAGTATTAAAATTTATATTAAAATAGCTGCTGCCCACAATAAACATTAAAAACACAACAACACTAATACCCACCTCCTCTACCCCCACGGTTGATACCAGAGGTCCCCATGGGTGTCGGTGGTCCCTTCGGGGGTGTCTGGGGGTCCACAAGTGGTCCCCACGGGTGTCAGTGTCTGTCATCCCCGCGGGTGTCCTGGGGTCCTCAGGTGGTCCCAGCGGGTGTCTGTCGGCCCTCGGGTGGTCCTCACGGGTGTCCCGGAGTCATCAGATATGGATAATACCTAATTTTCCCATTATAAAACCAAACATTAGCCAACGAGAATAAATAAAGTAAAGAAAACTTTCTACTTACCCCTGCCATCATGAAGGGCGTCCTAGTCATCATACTCCAGGTCCATGTCCTCCATTGCCAGAAAGAATACAAGAAAACATACAATCTAATGGCCCCTAACCCCTTAATCGCCTTAGCGGTTAATAACCGCTATAGTAATTAAGGGGTTAACCCACCCTCCCTCGCTACCCACCTGGGACGCCTAACCACCAACCCCAGACCCACTATACCCACCCTCTACCTATTGATTGGCATAGTGGTACATAATACCCATATAATATGGGCATAATAAGTCACTATAGCAGTCAACGGTCACCCTAATAAAAAAGCATGAAGGCCAAAAATACACAATAATAAAAGATATAAACAAGCACCTAAACACCCCAATTCAATAAATAAAAGCACTAGCCAACCAATCAACTAGCCAACCAATCAATTTAATTAATGAAAGCACTAGCCAACAAAACAATTAATGAATTTAAACCAGTAGCCAACAAAACAAATAATTAATTTAAAACGCTAACCAATCCTAAAATGTACTAAAAACAAGCCATCCAAATTCCAAACAATTGAATCCAAACAATCAAAACAAACAGAAAAAAATTACTATCAAATCAAAACAAGCATTTGCCTAAAGGGGCACAGATTAATAAAAGATCAGTCAATGGGCAATCACAAACATAAAAATAAATAAATACAATGAAAAAACCTGAAAAAAGACATTTACATACAGTCAATATTTGACTTACCTTTAGAAGTCTTCACCCTCCGAATCCCGGCATATCTGCAATCTCTCGTACTGCGAGTTCATCACCTGCAATCCCAAGCCATCCACCTTGAAGACCAGGATCAGGTAAAAAAAATCTTCTTTCTTTTATCTTCTATCACTGTCTTCTTTCTTCATCTGTCATTATTTTTATCTTTTCTTTAATCTTCTATCTTCATCTGTCAATCCAAAACCCAATGATAAATCCAGAACAGGATGTTCTCTCGTCGGCTTCTTGAGGTAAAATGAGACATACAGGCCTTATATGGGGCCTGTGATGTCACATTTTAGGGACAGATGGAACAGCTCCAATACAATTGGACGCTGTATCATGTGCCCGCCTCTTTTTTTTTTGTTAAGGATGCCCAAGGGATGTACGTCGCATCCTTAAAACCACATGGCTATATAACATGGTATTACAGCCAATGGGATTGAAGACAATCCCATTGGTTGCTGTACCATGTGATAGGTCACATTAGTTCAAAAGAATGTTTAAAGTCCCGGGTCACAGGGGCCAATAGGAATTTGTGACATCATCCATTGCAGCTTCCTATTGGCCAGCAAGACTGGGACATTTAAACTGCACAGGGATACCAGCACACCCTATGGAGGTATGAATCTCTGAAAGCAGGGCATGTTCTGCAGTTTTAACTGTGGAAAAGTTTAAGTTACTGTTTTATTAACGTTATTTTCAATTGTTTAGCATGGCTTAGTAAATCTAGATCTAAGTAAGCTTGCAACCCAATACATTGCATTTTTAAGCAGTAAAAAAAATGAAGTAATATTGTTGTGTGAGCTCTAATAGCACCTTGTCATTGTAGGGAACAATGAGAGTGCGCAGAGTCTATGTGACCTTATTGTCTCTCTTGTGGACATGTGTGAGCAGAAAGCAACAGTGTTTGCTAAAACTTCACCTGAGGTCAGCTGTAATCGTCCTTATGTATTTATATCTTTATTTATATAGTGCCACACATGTACATAGTGCTTCACAGCACTAATACATCTGATATAATTTATAACATATACAGTACTGGGGAAAAGCGCTTCAGACATAAAGGTAACATAAAAAAAAAGTGTCTCTGCCCCAAGAACTTAGAATCTAAGTGGTAAGGACACAGACAGAACAACGCTATTCCGTAACCTGCTAATCCTGAGGTTGCCTTCATTTACTATTATTTTACTATGCAACATGGAGTCACCAACAGCAGTCAATCAGGGGTGATTAATCAGTAATGGCAATGCTGTTTTTCATCTGGGAAGAGTCGTTTTAATCTGCGGGTGTTCATGAAGGGAAACGGCTTGCCAGATACCAGGCTGCAGTCCAAATCATTACCCTCCTAAATGGTTGCACATTTGGAGCTAACGTCTCCAGGCAATTTTATTAGGATTTGAAAATGTAAAGCAGGTGAATTTAGCTGGGAAAAGTCCCAGATTCCAGGAGTGCAACACTAACCATACGGTAGGAAGGTCGAAAATGTGAACTTCACAGCTGCTATTGAAAATAAAACAGCCATCATTTCATACAAATAGTGGTTTATGTAACAGAATGTGTACTTATCGTAAAAAGAAAATCTGCAGTTTCTGTACAGCGGGTATATGCATCAAAATGTTATTACACTGAAAAAAAAAAAGAGTAAATCAATGCCAGAATCACCTTCAATTGTGCCCACTAATTCTGTCACATTGGGTTTCTCCTCCCTAAACATCTTATATGCATACAGTCAATGTGATGGTCTAACTTAAGGGTGCGCAAAAAGGGGGGCAAGATTTTTCTAGGGGGTGCAGCGGTTGCAGAGGCCCTGCGCTATTCCCCACGGTATTTAAATTAAACGTCGGGTGATCGTTCAAGCCCTCTGTAACTCTAACTTACCATGATTCAGTCATCGCAATGCGGCGTCAAATGACCCCGCTGAGTCATTTGACGCCGGGAACAGAGGTTAGGGGGGCACGAGCACTGGGGGGGGGGGGGAGAACAGGCAGGGGGGCCCAGCTGCAAAAGTTTGCGCACCCCGGTCTAACTAATATTTCAACAACAGAGCAAATTGGAAAAATAAATTAACAGGATACGTGAGGGGTGGTCAACTCTATTCCTCAAGGGCTGCCAACAGGTCAGGTTTTCAGGATATCCCTGCTTCAGCACATGTGGCGCAATCAATGACTGTGCTGAAGCAGGGATATCCTGAAAACCTGATCTGCTGGTGGCCCTTGAGGAATGGAGTTGGCCACCCCTGGGATACATGATTGCACTGCTTTTGATGCTTGCATTTTCGTATCGTATATCTATAATCTATCGGCACAAAAACACGATGGCAAAAAATATACCAAACTGTCAGATGAAATGGAATTACAGAGCGGTTATCTCTTTAACGGAACCAATACCTTAATTCACTGGAGACCAGTACATGTGCGGTGGATTGGAGCAAGCAACAAACTTTATAGAAGGGGTTAAAAAAATGGATAAGAATGTAAATACATGCTTATACAGAAAATACATAGATAAGAAAGTACTTCTAAATGTGAATAGTTATCATCCTCCAAATTGACAACATACACATGCAGCCACCAGTATCCAATGACTTGCCTGGGAAAATACTGTGGCTAGCTCACAGTAAATGCTGCAACAGTTCTGTGAGATTCTGCAGCCAGACTAATGGCCCTTCGGATTAACACAGGGCGGGGGGTCCCTGCAGTCCCATTCAGTTTGCTCCAGATTTTCCCAGGCAAGTCATCGGATACTGGTGGCTGCATCTGTACAACAGTTCACTTTTTTTCACATTGTTGATAATCGTGAGGATAAATAATATAGTGTGAAAGACATGAACGGCAAGTTTTTGCTTGAAACCAGAAGAATTGAGTAACAAATTGAGTTTTCTTCTGTTTTTTTTTTGTTTTGTGTAAAATATGTTCATTCATTAAGAAGGATGTATTAACTACGGTTAAAGATTTGAGAAGTGGTTAATATTGTTTTCTCTTTAAATATACGTTTCAGGGCCTCTGACCCCTTCTTTATTTTTTTTGTAACCAATTTGGCTATACTTTATTTTTTGATCTGTGAACTCTTGATTTAAAAATGTTTTACATTTATATTTAGCCATTTCGAAGAATCATTGTGTTAGTTATATTGTCATCGTGCTGACGGGGAGCATCACTGATCCCTTAGTCTGAAGACGGCACGCGGTGATAAGAATCGAAATATGTCCTTACCCGACTCAATAGCGCTAAATTGCACGTGTGAACATTTTGGCAGACTGTGCTTCCATATTTATAATGACTTGTTTTGTTTACTGTTGAGAAAAATACCAGTTGGAACCAAGCTGTCGGTGAATTCATGTTTTCTTTAATATGATAAAGTTGTATTTCTAGACTTATACTGGCATGTTCAAGACAATTAAATTAATATATTGCTCTAGAACTTTTCCTTTTGTGGACCAGTGAGCTGAACTTCAATGGAAATACTGTACGTAAAACTCCAGATTTGGAGGGAATCCTAATAGAAAATTATATTTTATAAAAATAAAAAAATCATTTAAAAAAAAGTTATCCGGCATTTGCACTCTATAGACGGCTAGCAAATTACCTGAAAAAACAATATTGGCATTGCTCTGTACAAGGGCTGAGGCTGAGATAGATCATTTACCACCACCACCACAGAAAAAAGAACCTTGTTTTTCAAGACTAAGGTTTTTCTGGTGTTTCCGCCCAGTTACAACAAACTGGGATCAGCAACCTTATAGTCAACGTTATGACCTTTTTGCTGCTAAAAATACAATATTATTCTTACAACTGTAGCTGGATAGCGGCCACTTTCGGAGAAGTTTATATTTTCTTCCCTAATTTGTAATTTTTATACTTAAATTAAAAGTTGTCTCAGAACCAAACAAGAACAGATCAGTCTATCTCTACAGTGTCAATTTGATTTTTTCAGTGACCTCAGCCTGACGTCGCTGGCACTATAAGCGTAGCCTTGGTCTGAAAGTAAGAAAGAATTACCCAGAAACTTTGAATTTAACCCAGGGACTGACCGAATCTTGTAATTTTCACCTCTCCTTCATGGTAAAGGTATTTACACATAAAATAGTTCATGTTAAGTATAAACATAATTATAATCAAGAGGAAGTCAAAAACGGTGGATCCAACAAAGCTTTCAAGGAATGAACTCCATGTCTGACAGAGTTTGCTTAGCTTTACTTTTCTATGTTGACTCTTAGCACATTTTATAGAAGACACATTGAACAACTGAATGAAGCATTGATAACTTTCAAACATAAACTGGATTCACATGCAGGTGCATAATGAATGTGAAGAGGTTTCACTTTAATTTAAACAATCTTTCTGCACTTTGACTGCCTGAATCTCTGCTGCAATTTCAGAATCCTTTACACACCAAGCTTATGATATGACCGGATAAACACACACAAAGGTTTTATGTGTAGAAAAACTAAGGCTTTTGCAATTAACTATTAACAAATCTAAGGGAAAACAATAAGAAACATGCTGCATTCAGCACTGTTCCCCATTAAATTACCAAAAAATGTGTGAAAAAAGTTTTAAAAGGACAGATATCTTCTAGCATTGAAAACATTTACCTTTTCAGATCTTGCCTTCAAGTAACGAAACTGAATTGGACATTGGGCAATGTGAAAATTTCTCCACACGTACAGTACATATTTTTGTTGTGTCTGTTACTGTATGTCTCCTACACAATACACTAAATGTATATACTGTATGCTATCATAGGGTGATTAACTGCACAATATTTATTGTTAAACCACATGGGAAAACCATGATATATTGTTATTTACTACAATATGTTGTGATACTCATGCAGGGAATGGAACATCTAACATACGATTATAAGGAACATTGTCGATAGAGACTTAACTTAGGCCCATATCGACTAAATGGTTCTATGTACTAGGATACCTTCCAGCAGTGCGTTTCGCCTTACAAGCTCACATAGTTATAGCATAGCACCCCTTACTAAATATAGGCCTTAATGTTGTAAATTTTGAACATTCCTTTAATGTCAAGTGTCTGTCTTTACAATGGTTATGGGCATTGCAAAACATAATTGGACCATAATTGAACGGAAACAATACAACAATCTGTAAACCTTCTATTAAAGAAGTGTATGAAAATGGCAACGTTATATATTTGCTTAATATACACTGATTACATATCCTTAGCATTTCTGGGCAATCAAACCAAGAATAGTAAAATATTGCATACAAAAACAGTCTCTGTACATGTCATACAAAATAAACACAATGGTACTGTATTTTGAAGTTGATTATTATTGTATGATATAGATATAGCATGAGCTGTTTAGCACACAAAGCATGGTTATAAAGATATTTTTATTTCAACTGTGTTACAAGATACAACAAATTTGCACTTAAGCTTTACTATGACTTTTCAAGGGTTTCCAATGATTGCTACTGTATATTTTCATGGCTATGACACAATTCACAGGGAGTTCTACAGTACATGCAATGTACAACTCTACCCTGAAAAATGGTGTGTCGGTTTTAAATATGTACTAATTGAAGGCATTGTGTGGGCCATATATCTGAAAACATTTCACACAAAAAGCATTATAGTCCTCACTCTGAATTATTAAGAGAATTAAAGCTGGTAAAAGCTGCAAAGGTAACAATTAAAGGAAACCATCTCATATGTGCAACTGATTTGAAATAGTCAATGTAAAAGACTTATCACAAATTGCTGACCACGATTAACACAACTGTATTGAGCAAAATGTAGTTGCAAAAATGTTAGTCTGTCATTTTAGATGCCCTTATTCTCTAAATGTGGTTCTGAGCTCACATCTACAGATTAAAGGGGTAATTCTACAAAATAGCTGTTCGGCAGACAAAGAATAAAGCCCTACAAATGAAAAAATATTTTTCTGTGTCAATACGAATAAGGAAAGCCTGATCATCAATACACGGGCACACAATGCAGTTTTTGGATCAGGTACTTTTACAAGGTATATGCTCATACGTACCAATTCTTCATTTACAAACTGGGTGTTGTACTGTGCATCATCTTCAGTTATTGGCTTCAGAGCAAGTTTCTTGCAAAACAGCCATGTAGCCAGGCTGGCAATAAACATCCCAATATCTGGTGCAAACACTCGGATCCCATTGCCAGCATCTGCTCCCTTTACACTGTGAAAACAAAAATTGTCATTTTGTTTTTATTGTTTTTTGGCATAATAAATGTCTTGCTAAGCAACATGGAATGCCAACATGCTGATATAGTTACACAGACAAATTCGCGTAATCTCAATACAGAGCAAGAGCATGTAAGTCATTTAGCAAATGTAGAAATAACTGCAATAAATCAATTAACATCTTGAATAGAAAATATAAGGGTGTAGGTATCAGTTAAAGGTATTATCCCATATAGTTTCCAGAGTGTTCAGTATTTTCTTGTAACTACTGTATTCACTAATCTATGCAGGAATACTGCACGCTAAGCAAAAATAATCATAGACATGCTACTCTAAGTCATGTAATAATTACAAACTAGGTAAGCAATCTGTATTATCATTCCTCTGTTGTCTGCACAGTTTTCACCCTATGTGAATCTTGTCTTTGTTCGTTCCTTTGCATGTACAGTACATGATAAGAGCCTTGATACACACGTGAATCAATGTAGCAGCTACAGAACAAACACATTGCTCCCTTATTACTGGGTACACTTTGGTTCAGATGAGGTTCATTGAGAAAGTACTGATTTAGAAATGGGTTACTGGCAGAAGTATATACAGTATCATTAATGGGAATGACGTTCATTATCCTCACTGGCTCATTAGCACCGTTGTGGCTGGCAGCCATTTTGATTTCCTATATAAGTGAATGTTATCGAACTGATCACAAGGAAAGCAGTGATTCGGTTTCTGGGGGACATTCCTGTTCGGGCAAATTACAAAAATGTACAAAAAATGAAGAATAACTTGGAGAGAAGATTTATGCTTAAAAAATGTTAAGATATTTTAGAGACAATGTGCTTTATTGCTGGCGAGTGAAATGTCATCACTTATTTTGACTTTCTAAACATTATTACTGTATTCTATGTCTGTCTGTCTCTTTCTCAGTGGGGGAATCCTGAGTTTCAGCTGTTTATAATGTTCATTACATGCAGCTAGGAGTGTGCTAAACCTTTTAACACCATGTGAGTGGAACCAAACAGCAGCAATGTTGTAGGTATTCCGGGCACTCAAACAATATCCAGGCAGTCCAGGACAGCCTGGATATTGTTTGAGTGCCCTGAATACCCACAACATTGCTGCTTTCCTGATTTCGGCGGCACCACAGGTGGGAGTGTGAGGATTAGGCTTAGGTTTTACCCCCGCGACAAGTCCCGGGACGACACGGGTGACACGCCTCCCACCGATGGATCTACGCGCAAGCGCCGTGCTGCCATTGTCTGACAAGGGGATACCGCAAGAATCAGGCTTAGGTCCCACCCCCACGACGGGTCTCGTGACAATACCAGTGACTCGCCTCACGGAGAAGTATCTACACGCAAGCGGCGTGCTACCACTATGAAGCAAGGGGACACCACAAGAATCAGGCTTAGGCTCAGTCCCCGCGATGCATCCCGTGACGACACGGGTGACGCGCCTCACACAGATGTAACTACACGCAGGCGTCACGCTACCATGGCCACACAAAGGGTTACATCTAACACTCAACACTGACACAGGATTATGCTCATCTCTTGCAGCCTTGTGCAATCCTGCTGATTGGCTTACAGCCCTTTATATGCTCACCGATCCCTGCTCCACATCGACTGAGCATAATATTCGTTTTGTGACATAGTGCTTACCCCAAGCATCCTGTGGCCTTGTCTTGTTGCCTAGTGCATTCTACTACCTGTCGTGTTCTCTTAGTACATTTTGCCCTCGCCTTGTACCTGGACCTGTATCTTCTCTCATCCTTGACCTCGGCTTGCATCTAGACTTCCAGGACATGTTACTACTCCCTTAAACTCTGCACATAACCTCCTCCCGATCAGGGTACATTGATTCCCTATTGGACCTGACGCACACCGGAGCGCATGACAGTGTGATCTCTATCTGAGTGGAACCAAACAGCCTTTCATCATCATTATAATTTATATTTTTAAGCAAAAACACGCCTTCACTTAAAGGCACTGCAATACTTTACAATCAATTTAAGATCTAGAAAATTAGACATGACTCAGACAGGAAAAGCCAGGAGGAAGAAATGAGTCTTACACCGTTCCTGAAACAATAGTAAAGTTGGTATGCCCCTGAGCTCTGGTGGGAGTGCGGGTCAAACCTGTGAAGCCACATACAAGAAGGCCCGCTCATCTAGTGTGGGATATAGATCCTTGGAGTGGAGAGGTGGAACCCCATGGGGACCTGAGATCATAACATGTATCCTAATGAGGCATCAAAAGAGACTGCAGATAGGCAGTTGAGACTCTGGTCAAAGAGGATGATGAGGTTATGCACCTGGGACACAGGGAGAGGCTGCATACCATTAAATTAGGGGCAACTCACAAACCCCCTGTTCTTGCCGAACCCATAATCTTTAGTTCCATTTTGTCAGGATTGAGCTTCAGCAAGTTCATCTCTATCCATGCCGCCACCTCGTCCAAGCAAGCCATCAATGTAACAAAAGTCGTCCCTGGGCTGCCTTGGCAAGATAGATAGATCTAGGTATCATCAGCATACTGATGGCACTTCAGACCATGCTTGCTGGTGATATTTCCCAGTGGTGTTACATACGCGTTTAACAGAAGCGATGACAGCACCGACCTATGAGGGACCCCTGAGGGGACAGGATCCACCAATGACACATGGGACCCCATGGCCACCTGCTGGATCCAGCCTTACAAGACCGAGGCAACCCATTGCAATGTGCTCCAATACCCAATAACAGCCACGTCCCTCAAGCGGTGCAGCAGCACTCCATGATCAATTGTGTCGAAAGCCGCTAACAAGGGCAGAAATACAACCCCTGTCCATGGCCATCAATAAATCATAACAGCTTTACAGACTCAGTTCCATAACCGACTCTAAAGCCAGACTGCATGGGATTAAAGAAGCCGGCCCTTTCCAGACAATCTTCCAACTGGGTGAAGACAACCCTCTCCAACATTTTCTACCACATTTCCAACCATTGGAAGGTTGAAGATTGGATGATAGTTGACGGGAACATCAATATCTAGACTCACTGTCAACAGGAGATTAACCAACCCTTTTTCAAGGCCAACCAGCATCTCCCCCAATGAGAGAGAGCTACTGTATTGACAATCTGCACCAACCATGGAGCCATGGCATCAATGGTCTCTTTCAGGAGCCATGATGGACAGTGATCCAAGTCGCAAGTAGTTCAGTTCATCCCAGCCATAATTGAGAGGAAATCTGGGATTGAGATGATGCTGAACTCTTCCAAAACAAGCTTTGCCTATGGAACGAGGCAATTGGGATCTCATCCAGTTTTGGTGTCACATAGATTTGCACAATTTGTTTTCTTTTTTTCCCTTTACATATGCCTGGGGACTACATGCGGTCTGATGTTCTCTGATAAATTATTTTGGGGGATTTTGGAATGTCTATTTCTAAGGAGCTGCAGTTTCCCCCCAAAGGTTGTATTGTACAATTTTCTATTACGGTAAGTAATCTCACTTCACTATTTTATATAAGTTTGTCAAAGTGATTTTTTGCGCTTATTCCATTTTTTCCAATTTGAGAGACAAGACTATCACAACTATATTAGCTAGTTTCCAAATGTATTCCAGTATTACAAAGGGTTTTTTGGTCACTAATCATTTAAAAATAAATATACCGAATCAATTCTATGCCCAGTATGCGGACCGTAAAATTATGTTTACATATACTGTTAAAGAAATATAAAGCTAAAGAAAACAACTAGTACAGTATATCGAGATCCCTATATCTTCAGCACTGAAACAACTCCACTCATAATGTGGTTTTGTCTATTACATGTTAAGATTTTATAATGGATTGGAATAAAATATGGAGAAAAAAAATGTTTGCAGCTTCTACTTGGCCTCGGAAAACCTTAGGCTTATGTACAATAGCATTGTGCTCAACTTTCTCAAAAATGTATAACATTTCCAAACACAACAGAACCTTATCAAACCCCATCTACCCTGCTCATCTGGAAAACATATATTAAATGTTTTTGATATTTTTGCAGACAACAAATGCCAGAAGGTATTCCAGGTAACCGTGTACTGGATATGACCTCCATAAACTATCAAACCTATTACAGAAGCTGCTTAGAGAAGTGAACAGGATGCCAGAAATCCTAAAGCAGAGCACCTCAGCAAAAGCAACAACATTTTGTAGCCAGTTCTTAGAGCTAGAAAGGGTAAGGAATCCACACCTCAGTTTACTGTTTACCTTGCCTTACAGACCTGTGCAGTCCTGGAACACTCCCCCTGGTTTCTACTGCAGCTGTGCAAGCTATCACTGCAACCTAGCTTTGTACTCACTCATTGGAGCAGTGCCCTCACACCCTCCTCCAAGGATTGGCCCGCTGTCCTTTAAGTACTGCATCCCCACAATCCTTCTCGGCCGAGCATAGTCCTTCCTGGATGTCACCAAGTGTTCTGGCACAAGCCCCTGGCTTGTTATCTCGTTACTAACTCTGTTATTGTCCTAGTTCTTGTTCCTGGTTCCTGTGCTGAAGCGGAGCACCTCCAGTGTATACTTCAGCTTCCTGTTTCCTCAGGCCTGCTGCCCTTCCCTTAGCAGAGGCCGGTCTACGAGTCCTGAGGTCTGTTGCTCTCTCTCTCCTTGCACAGGCCCACTCAGGACTCTTGCGCTGAAGCACTGGTTTACCAGTGCTTCCAGGCGGTGGTCCCACTCTGGTCTGCCTATCCCTTCCTTAGACCAGTACCATGGGCCATGGTAGCCGCACGCGCAGAGGCCACTCCTGCGCTCACGCTCCTAAGCTGAAGCGGGGAACTCCTGACTACCTGTTGCCGAACTCCTGCTTGAACAACGTTTACCCTGATGTCTCCGATCCTGACCCTGGCTTGTCCAATGACAATGCTGCCTTCTCCAGTCCCGACCCTGCTATGTACGACTACGAACTGCGCAATCCGGATCAGCCTGCGCGGTCTAAGGTCGGTGCTTATACAACCCCACCTCAGCCACGCGGTCCGACCCAGGTTTGTGGCGAGCACAACCGTGACAGAAAGCCAAACAAGTATAGAACAGCCTGATAACAACCCAGAATAACTGCAGTGATATCAATGAGTCAGTTAATATCTGATCATTTATCCACACAATCACTTCGTACCAGATTCGAAGTACACGTCATAAAAATGAAAGTGCTGTCTAGCTTGGGAAACATTACATATTACTCTATCTTACTGCATTACTATTATTCCAGTGTTTGACTGTGGATTTACAAAGAAAGTGGTGGTAATCCAGACAGCATCATCTATTTTCATCATGCTATGACCACTAGGTGAGCCAATGTAAAGCACATAAAATGTTCACGTTGAACCTTTAAAAGATACGTGATGACAACTCTAACCTTTTCTAGCTTTTCTTCCTAACTTTTGCATTTGCTCTTTGAAGTGCATTGACGCTCAGAAACTCCCAGTGACTTATTTCAATTGTAAAGCATTGATATGCTGTTACTGATGTAAGGCTAAGTACATCTCCAAGAAGCACATCTGGTAACCACTTTTTTCTTTCTTTTTTAATGTTGGCATTGTTATATAGCTTTTTTTGGGTGTTCAGCCCTGTTTTTAATATATGTCCAACATCTAATTCCATGTATAAATGTAACAGTAAATCATAATAATAACTTTATTTCATATATCACTTTTCTCCCATTGGGATTCAACGTGCTTCACAATTACAGTACAGTGCGTGGTACGCAGCACATAGGATTGTTACAGACAGTCCCTGTCCAGACGAGCTTACAATCTGGTTGGTGCCTGAGACACAGGCAGAAAAAGTGACTTGCCCAAGGACACAAGGAGCCGACACCGGGAATTGAACCATGTTCCAACTGATTCAAACTCAGTGTCATTGTTCACAGAGTCAGTGTCTTTACTCACTGAGACACTCCAAATAATTTTGTGCTGGTAAGGTTCGGTATTAATGATTGGTCATTAAGGACATGGTACATTATTATTATACATTATTAAAAGGGAAATAATCAAAATTCTGGAATTCAAATTCGGTATCCATGTGCATTTAAGGATATGCTTAGTAAATCATTCCAATAATTTAACTCTTTGGGTGCCCCAGGACGTAGTCAATACGGACTGGCACTCATCAAAGGGTCTGTTTATTCCTGGTTTCAACAGCATTCTGTGTTAAGATACAATGCGATCTGCCCTAGAAAATAAACAAAAATACCATGATGTCCCCTTTTTATTGGGGACCCCTGGTGTGCCAGCCCTTATGACTTACAGGGAACATTGTAAAGACTGACTAAAGGGCTTAATCTATATCAGCCGAAGCAGCTCTAATTCATCTTTGAAAATGGTCTGATTTGCCGCTTCGGCAGATATAGAATAAGCTACCAAAGTTAAACAATAAATAAGTAATAAACTGATGTTTAAAGTACACAATAAAATTCCAGTTGGATTTTATAATATTAGTACCCTAAAATATATTAGTAACAATGATGGATTTATTAAAGATCTATGTGACATATCTCCTTGCAATTCTGGGGAAAGTTGTCATGGAAAGTTGTCCAAGTCTCTCAACAGAGACATCCCCTATCCTTATTATTAAGCCATCGTTCCTAGTACTGGTACCGGTATATCCAATTGTCTTTTGGTGTCTATGCTCATTTTTAGTGATCCTGCATTAGAAAAAGAGACACGTTTGCTGAGTAGAATGGTGGCAAATTACACAGTCACTGTGATTGTGTTATCTATCACTTCAACCTCATCTTCTGATATTATTTTTATATATATGTAGCCCCGGTGTCCTCTGGCTCCCAGAGACCCCTTCTCTGGTCAGCCGAGCGGTCGCGAGTCCCGCCGGAGCCAGAAACGGGCCCGCCGGCTGCTCGCAAAGGTGGGGGCCAGTGCAGCTAGCGCTCGGCGTTCCTGGAGCCTCGGCGGCGTACCCGGCTAGTGGGGGCCGCCATGACGGGTTGCGCGAGCGTGCGCGTGATCGCGCTTGCGCAAGACTAGCCAGAAAGTTGCGGCGGCCATTAGGGACTCGCGCATGCGCAGGGCATGTGCGCACGCGGCCCCAATGTCAAGACAGCCTCCCCAGGACTACAACTCCCATGGGGCATAGCGAGGCAGGCACCAGGTGCTTCATAATGGCCAATGAGGGCCAAGGAGTCCCACAGAGGCAGATTGATACTTTTCGCGGGCTTAGAGCAACGGCAGTTGGAGCTGGGAGCAAGAAGAGGCAGGAAGGGTGTAGTGAGTAAGTGGCTCCTACACCAGGTAAGGTTCGCCAGGTCCCAGACAGGCCCCAGCACCCACCAGGTTAGTGGGTAAGTGATAAGGGACGGCCCCTAGGTTAGGGACTCTGCCCTTAGGTGCGTGTGGTGTGCAGTCTTGTCAGGTCACAGCTGTCAGTGCTGTGAGGGCTGACAAGAGGGCATAGTGCGTTGCTGCAGGTGTTGTGAGTATTAGGTAGGAGTTAGTCAGAGGGGACCCGGGTGGTGAGGGGAGAGGTAGTGTGGGTGCAGGGGGTCAGTGACCCACCTGCATAGGACAGGCTACCCCGTAGGCCCCTATGAGTTTCCCCTGAAGACATTTAAGGTTGCTGTGTTGTAGGGATCGCCTATAGTAGCAGCGAGCATCACCTTACTATTGGAGTCAGTTAGGGACTCACCAGACGCTCCGTGTCCGTCCAGAGGTTTGGGCGCAGATCATCATTGTTGCTGCAGAGGCCATCCGGGTGGGATCGCCCCGGACGGTAGTTCCTGTGTTCATCCATCATCGGATCCTTTGCGAAGCTCCGTTGCAGGTCCGAGCACTGGAGTGCTCAGCAGGTAACCCTCCTCAACCCTCCTCCTCGGCAGGTAACCCTCCACCAACGATCCCACATATTATTATTTCGGGACTAGTGGCTGCGCAGTCACACATATCCTCTCCCTTTAAGGGTGCAGACATTTTGTGTGGGGGCTATTGAACACAGGGTGGGATCACCTGGTGAAGGGGGTAGCGTCCTGCGAGACGCATTAGTTAGTGTCTCCTCTAGAGAGGGACACCCGTTGATCTGTTGATGTTATATGCAAAAGTACGTTCCCTATGCTCACAAGTGAAGGTATTGGTTGTTATACATACTGTGTGCTGAGTGATGTATATTGTCCTGCGAGGAACCACTCCCCCTCTGGTAGGAGCCATCGCAGGTGGAGGCGCTGCACCGAGTACAGGGTTACTCATAATATACTTGCCCCAGGTTCCCCGTGGCGGAAGCTCAGTCCTCCTGTGAGCCTAACAGGTAAAGCACCACACCTGATAACAGTAGGTTCTCCGCACTCACACTATATCTGCGATTGGGTGGGGGAATACCCGTTACATATAATATATAGTTTTGATTAATACATTTTTTAAAAGGAATTGGTTTATCCAAATGTGAGGTTATGAAAACAGTTAGCGTTAAATTCATTGACATCCTTTTACCGTTTTATTTGGCGAAAACAAAGATTTCTAAGGGATAGCAGGCTTGAATAATAAAAGTGAAAAGAGGAGGTCAGTTAATAAAATCCACTTAATCAAACCTGTCATGTTTTCTAGTCTGCTTGGCACTCCACTTGGGGGTGGAGACCAGGATGTGTGCAGGTAGTTGAGAGGTATTGTACATCCTCAGTTTGAGATGGGAAATCAACTAACACTCTTTACCTGTCAAAACATTTAGTTAAACTCTGTTTTATACACTGGTAAATTAGGCTTCAGCTTACATTACTCTTTGCAACTGGAACTCATTCAGCAGATCAGTGACCTTGAAAGGTTTTCAACACAAAAAAAAAAAAAAACCCAGTTCATTTGAGTACCCAGAGCCTACTGATGTTTGTAAGAGGTTAGGACACGCTTGCCTTATTTTTTCAGGTACTTGAAAAAGCAAAAGTGTGTGTTCCAAAACAAAAATAGGCAAACAGCTTCCTCTAAACAGACTTGTCTGAGATTATATGAATCCAGAAACGGACAATATGTTTTTAAGGAAAGTCAGTGGAGAAAGAAAATGTCAGTTTTGACCTAGACACAAACAAGATTTGCTGGCTAAAAAGTCACAATTTTGTGGTTTGATTGATCTAGCAACTTTGCCAATATTATTTTTGTGCTTTCAAAGAGCCTACTCTGCTGGTTTAACAACACGCCATATGAAAAAGCCAAGTGAAAAATTACATTCTGCATGAGATCAGTAAATATCTGTTAAGGTGCTAATCGGATTCTATCATCTTTGATCACATTTTGACCAATTGTTATGTATAGTGAGTTAAATGTCTAGGCCATAAGAAACTTGTACACAAGACATCTTGTATACACAAGACAAGACAAGACATGACATCATAAATATTATCCTTTCTTCATCTCCATATCTTCATCAACAGATGAAGGCTACTGTATTTTTTGCTCTACAGAGGGATCCCAATGAAGTCAAATTACTTCCAGTACCCTCCCGGCCACACCACCTTCACTTCACTTTGTTAAAGAGAAAAGGGGATTTTCACAAGTGATCTCTACTGGGAGGGCACTACTTTGTTAAGCATAAAGGAAATGGAAGTCTGATTTTTGGTACTGTAGCTTCACAAATGATCACAAACATTATCCCAAAATGTCTTTGATCTTGATCGGGCTGGCCACTCCGATGGAGCAGTCAGATTACCCCCTAGACCAGGGGTCTCCAAACTCAGTCCTCAAGAGCCGCACACAGGCTGTTTTTTATGGATATCCCTGTTTCAGCACAGGTGGCTCAATCAGTGGCTCAGTGCTTGACTGGGCCACTGATTGAGCCACCTGTGCTGAAACAGGGATATCCATTAAAGCCGGCCTGTGTGCGGCTCTTGAGGACTGAGTTTGGAGACCCCTGCCCTAGACAACTAAGGGCCTACAAGGCCTCTGGCGTGCCAGGGCCCATTTCGTACTAGGTACATCACAAGGGCACTGTAAAGGTTAAGTGAATGTATGACATTTGACAGGACTCTAAAATTAAAGTTAAAAGTATGATACATGCAATTCCCTGTAAAACATGTTATTGTTATTTTTTACTGCTATTTTTTTAATCCTGTTTCAATTTTTCTTTACACAGGTCTAACGCCCGCAATGCATTGTCTACACAGCTACTTTTCCGGCTTCTTCTTTCTTGCTCTACCCTACTAGGAGGCACAGAGCTGATAGCTACCTCTAGCAAGCAATGTGTTATCTCATTTCTGCAATAAGACGGTTTGAAATCCAGTGCTCTCATAAAGTGGGAGGGGCCTAACAACTAATTTAATTTCCTTTTTGGCCACATTTCTTAGTAATCAAACACAATTAAAAAAAATGTATAGATGGAAACAAAATATAATCTAGTAAAAAACGATAAAAGACATTTTAAACAGGTGAGCATGGGGAACTTATAAGGGATCTGTCTGAATACCTGAGATGGCTGCCAACAGGAAGTGACCTCACACCCTCTCTGATACTACAGTGACCATCTTGCTTTCTGGCAATTCCTGCCTTCAGTTCCTGACAGGAAGTCAGCCTCTCTCTGGCCCTCATTGCAAGCAGCTGCTTCTGGCCTTTAAATAGCAGGCAGTTGCTCCTGGACTTTGCTTGTGCTATTTACTCTGTACCCGCCCCTGCTTGAGCTCTGTCTTTGCCTCTGTCATTGCCTGTTTGTGCTTTACCTCTGCTTGGACTCGACCACCCCTGCCTTCTGCCTGCCTCGACCTCGGAATTGGGCCTGACCACCCCTGCCTGCCTCGACCTCGGAATTGGACCTGACCACCCCTGCCTGCCACAACCATGATATGTTGATGTTCTCATTTAAAATGTCTAAAGTTTTATCAATTTAATGCAAAAAACCTGACGAAGCTGATTGCGAAACGCGTTGTTCCTTGCCGGAGCTCATTGAGAGAGGGACCCAGCCATCCGCAGGACATCCGGTGTAGATCCTCCCTTCTGGTTCCACTGACGGACGCGTCAGTGTGAACACCAACGGAGGAAGAGACCTTACCGGATCAAACCACGCGGCTGATGCTGGGCAACAAGAGTTGCCATTTAGTGTGAGTGTGTTCATTGTTTATTTACTTTATATTTGCATTGTCTATTCTTGTCCATGCTTGTTTTTTCGTGTTTTAAACTGTTACCAATAAAGACCTATTTATATTGCTAATTCTGGAGTTTCACATACTTTGGTCTATGGGCGACGGGGAAAGGAGCCACTCACACACCACACCCATTGGGGATAGTTTGCTGAGACGTACCTGCCTCACCTAAACAGGCTGACATCACCCACTGAGGGAACGAACTCACACTAGGCCGTGTGAGTCTTTTGTTTATTGTCACTCCCGTATAGGAGTTTGCATTCACGAACCACAGTCAGCGTTGAGGGTGAAGTCTCACACAAGCCCGTGTGAGTCACTGAAACTAATTGTTCAAGTTTCATTTACTGTATATCCAGTGGCAATCCACTAACACCACCCCCCACACATCCCCTGCCTCCTCCCCTCTCCCCCCCCCTCCCCTACACACGTTGATGCATGCACTAATACTGTGTTTTATTCTGTTTTATTCCATTTTACTCCATCTTTTATTCAACTCCACTCTGTTCCACCAACGTCGTGAGGTCCATGAGTTTGCGCTGACCATCTTCATACTTCCATTGCAACAATAAGAAGGACTCGGGGTTTCCTTCTTCAAGGTCAAGCAGCAACTAATAACCACCAAAAGGGCCAGTATACATTTTTTATACTCTTTTACACCACCACATATTTTTAATTTTTTTTAATTATTTAATTATTTAATATATCCTAGGCGTTGAAATATTTTATAGCCACACATTCCAGGGAGCGCCCCAGTTCAAACATCCACCTAGCACTTCAAAGTGACACACACAGTTACCCAATGATACACATACACACACACACACTGACAGCTACCAAGTGACACACACAGTGATACCCGCCTCCCAAGTGCGCTTGCTGTCTCCTCTGCCAGGACAGCAAAAAGCTCCTGGTAGAGCGAGCGGCAGCAAGCAACAGCACCAAATTCTTTACTATGTCCCAGGCCTAAGGGATCTGTCTGAATACCTAAGATGGCTGCCAACAGGAAGTGACCTCACACCCTCACTGATACTGCAGTGACCATCTTGCTTTCTTGCAATTCCTGCCTTCAGTTCCTGACAGGAAGTCAGCCTCTCTCTGGCCCTCATTGCAGGCAGCTGCTTCTGGCCTTTAAATAGCAGGCAGTTGCTCCTGGACTTTACTTGTGCTATGTACTCTGTACCCGCCCCTGCTTGAGCTCTGTCTTTGCCTCTGTAGTTGCCTGTTTGTGCTTTACCTCTGCTTGGACTCGACCAGCCCTGCCTGCCACTTGTCTCAACCTTGGAATTGGACCTGACCACCCCTGCCTGCCTAGACCTTGGAATTGGACCTGACCACTCCTGCCTGCCTCGACCTCGGAATTGGACCTGACCACCCCTGCCTGCCACATCCGTGATATGTTGATGTTCTCATTTAAAATGTCTAAAGTTTTATCAATTTAATGTAAAAAATAGCCCATTTTTGACCTTGACCCCACAAAGTTGTAAGACACTGCTGATGTGAAAGACATTTTTTTTTAGCATGCAAGTCTTTTTACAGTATACGTTATGCACATGATGAGTAAATCAGTTATGAGGGAAGAAAAATATTGCAATAAACCCAAGTGGCACCTCCAGCGTTATGTTCTGAACACACACAAACAATACAACGAATGTTTGTAAATGAGTGTCAATGCTGAATAAACAAATAGTGACTTAATCTAGTGACTTAAAAGTGTTAACTATAACAAAATGATCATTTTCCATCCTCAAGGACAGGCTGATGCTTTAAGTAAACTGAGCTTGGTTTACTCTCATCTACTCGGTTCTTCGTTTTGGCACCATAGGCATTTCATATTTAAGCAAAACTTAATTAGAAGAGGCATATTTATAAGGTGGTATCTTAAGGAAATTTCTTGTTTATTCAACAAAAACAGTATCCTGCAAAGTGTCTCTGAGAGAGGTAAGTCAATCAACCTTTCACTTCAGACTACAAGGCACTGAAATGCAGAATGTTATACCAGCTACTGGCTGCAGAGAATGTCTAGAAATGTAATAGCGCTTCCCATCAGTGCTTTCTTTGTGTTCTGCCTCCAGACATAGATGCTTTCTTTTAGCCTGGTTAAGTAATAAGAACTTTGTGTACTTCTCAGACTAAACATGAATACATTTTGTTACTCACACAAGCTTGTGTTTGACAACCAAATGTTTTTGTTGCAGACTTGACTCCTCAAATATTTGTCAGCTAAAATATGTATAACTAGCTAAAGTACCCAGCTTTGCACGGGTTGCAGTACTCAGGAGTCATCTTTTCCATTGCAAACTTGAAACTGTGACTCAATCGATAATGGCGCCCGCTTTAACCCGATCAATAATTCCACCTTCCAGTGAGTGAGGCTGCACCCCCAACCATTGAGACTCCCACTACAAATTATAGTGACATTAACCCTCTTCAGACACACTCCCTCAGTGACCTACCCCCTCAGTGACACTCACACCCCATGAGGGAACTTCCTCTCTTACACCCCGTGTCTCCCACTCCGTCTCTTACACCCCCACCTCTCCCCTCCCTCTCTTACACCCCCCCCCCCGACCTATGCCGTCCCCCTAAGGCAGGGGGCACAAACATTTTTCCCTGCGCCCCCCTGCCGGATGTCCTCCTCTCCACGCGCCCCCCTCCCTCCTCCTTACCTTGATTCCCGCCGTCTGGGCATCATGACATCACGTTGCCATGGCGACGCGTCTTCAGATGCCGGCTGAATCAAGGTAAGTATTGTTTACAGAGACCCTGCAGCTCCCCAGCACTTAATTTAAGTGCCTTTGGGAAGCGCGCAGGGCCTCTGTAAACCCCGCGCCCCCCGCTGGTAATCTCGCGCCCCCAGCCCCCTACTTTGCGCACCGCTGCCCTAAGGAATGTCTGGAAGACCTCCAGCTCAGTGTGTCGACCAATCAGATACCTCCCTGCAAAGCAAAGGCCAATCAACGGCCTCGCACATAGAAAACGACCAATCAGTGGCCTCGCGAAGAGGAGCAGTTAAAAACATGAGAAAAAAATAAATAGTAACCCCATGTGTGCAACCCTACGGTCCCCTTAGTATGCGTGCAAAGTTTCAGGTCTTTAGGTTTCATGGTCTTGGAGCTGTGGCTGTGACTGACAGACAGACACACAGACTCTTTTATTATTATTATTATTATTATTATTATTATTATAGATGAGTCAGGTAGAAGTTTATACTTTTTCTTGCTATGTACTACCAGTTTTCCAACAGTAGTTCTCCTATTGTCAGAGTCAATATAAAGTATATTTAAAGTATCATTGGATTGCATTATGTGCATACATACTGTATCTGTTCCTTCCATGACATGCTTGAGCCACCATTTAATGATACATTTATGATTTCCTATCCTAGAAGGCTGATATACCAATGTCGATCCTCTAAAAGCTGTGGTTTTGATTTACTATATGTGTATGTAATTAGCACAACATACATAACAAATAATACTACTTTTTTTTATATTCCCTATTAGGCATGTGTATTGGAACTATCAAACCTTGTGCATGTTTCTTAGAAACACAAGGTTGCTGCCAGCCCAGACTTGGCATTAGAGGTTTTAAATATAGGAAAGCTAAACAAAGAACTGAAAATTGTGATTCTCTTAGCTTTTTTTGAGTATTTTATATAACTTCCTTTCACCCATAGCGTGCTAACATATTTGAAGTTAAATAAACAAAGACAGGTTTAACTTCCATTTTCTTTTGATACAGGTATGCACCCATTCATGCAGATGGAGTCATGATTCCTAGATGCAAACACAGTGGGACAATCAATGTTTCTGCTCTTCCCACTAATTTGTATAAAGCTTCCCCATCTTAAAACAACACATTGTTAGTGTGTGTGTGTGTGTGTGTGTGTGTGTGTGTGTGTGTGTGTGTGTGTGTGTGTGTGTGTGTGTGTGTGTGTGTGTGTGTGTGTGTGTGTGTGTGTGTGTGTGTGTGTGTGTGTGTGTGTGTTAAACATGGCAATGACTTTCTATAGAAATGTACAGTAGCCCCCAAAAGTGAAGAGTTCAGCTGATGAACCTTATTGGAAAGATCTCATGAAGTAATTACCTTTTCCATGAAATATTTAGACGTGTAGCTTATGGATTGGAAAAAAATATATAAGAAGTCCTCACAAAACCAGATAACTATATATAACACTTTTGGCTTGTTACATATTCCTTTGTCTGTTTTATTCTGGTCATAGAGAAAGATAACATAGTACACGTATAAGAAGTCAGCAGTCTCGTGGACTTTTCTAACAGGGTTTTATTGGTCAACGTTTTGGTCCTGTCCCTGAACGTTGAAACACGTTTTGGTCCTGTCCCTGGACGTTGAAATGGTCATGCAGATCAGTACAACACAGCATTTAAGATCATACTAGTAATGTTATGCATTTTGTATATTGCATCTGCATTTGAGCACTTGACAAAAAAATATATAAAAAATACAATTAAATTAGATGTGCTAGCACAGTATATTAAAAGAAAACAAAGGTTTCTTTGCAATACTAAGAAATAAAATGAACATTAACACATTAACAGACACTCCCTTAATTGCATTGACTTTAGTTGCATTCATTTATATTGACTTTCTTTGCATGCATTTTTGTATGGGTAAATCTGGATCGCCATAACCACTTTAAAAAGTGCTTCATTTGAGGCATATCTACTATATATGTGTAGCCATGCACCTTTGGCTACTAACCTGCCCTACTCCTGGCAGTAAGCCCTGCTATAATCAGGCTGCCAGAAGTCAACATGGTGTTTTTCCCCTCCTTGGTGCTGCCCTTGATTGACAGTGGGAGGCTGTGACATCAGGCCTGAGCATGACCAATCATGGGACAGACCTGGTACCCTCCTCCTAGCTGTTCATAAGGACAGTGCCACCCTAAATCGAGTAGTGCCTCTCTCCTCTTGAGGGAGGCAGGGATCACACAGATGCCTGGAGCTTGGCCTCCCCTGTTCCTCTTCCCCTATACCTCTTGTCCTGCTAGAAGGCCAGGGAAGAGCCAGGATAGCTGCAGGGGCCCTGTAGTGGTAGTCCAGGGACAAACCTCAAGTTGACCATCCCAGAGACTGCAGTGGGCAGAGACCTGCCTTGTTCCTGTACTGCACAGACCAAGAGAATAAACCGTTCCTGTTTGTTATACTCCCGCCTAGTGTGTGATCTTACTGGGTGGGGGGAGAGGTGTTAGTTCTACTGTAGGAGATCATCTTCACCTATCTGGAGCCTACAGCAGATGGAGGCACTGCACTGCTAGAGAACCATGTGGGTAATGTACCCCAGAAACCTGATCCTGTGTCCCCACTACCACCAGTGGAAAGCTCAGCCCTCCTGTTACCAGCAGGTACTGTATCATGCACCCCATGTAATAATGGCCAAATCTCCACCGGGTGGGGGAAAACACTGTTACTGTACATATGCAACTACCTTACTTATGTATTCATGAGCATAACAAAAAAACGAAATGCAGTGTCATGCCTTTAAGGCTTATTCATATATTATTTACATTCACATTGCTCCAAAAAAGAACAATAAATGAAAACAACCCCTAGTTGCCTGGCAAATCTAAGACTGGGCATCTCAGCCATGGGCTTATACCTTTAGGACTCCATGGAACAACATAGAAAACGGTGAAACAATTCAGAGCACTCCCAACACAAGTTACAAAAAAACATATGTATATTTTCTCTGTGCTTTGAAGTCAGTGTGCAGGGACATGAGGAAAGGTAACTTACCTTTATTTAGACTAATAGGGCATTAGAAACATACTGTGTGGGTTGAACAGACTGTTGTGCATAAACGTTGTAGATTTGTGTAGATTAATTTTGTTCCACTTTTTTTGATTGCGGGATACCACTATTTATCTAATTGTTTTCTCTTTTGGGCTCTGAGGCCCCTTAAGTTTCCGTGCACCATTTCACTTTGATCTTACTATATGCTTCAATTATTGGTGTTGCGGATTTACCATTTGTTTTATTATAAATAAAAGATTATACACGTTTAAAACATTTATACCCAATATTACTGTATCTTTAAAAACCCAAGACCAGAATATTTTAGATATACACTGTATTAACATATTCTCTATATTGCTTTACTTGGACATGGATCCAGAAAAGAAGGGGAACATACTGAAGTTTGTATACTTAGAGGTTCCCAAAAAAGTCTCTATTTGGCCTTGTAATTTGTAATACATTATTAAAATCATATATATTGTTTCATTTTTATTTAATAATTGCACTTGACATTTATGTCTATGTAGCAGGGTACCCCCTGGCTACTATTCTACCCGATGTGCTGACAGTAAACCCTGGTATTTACAGGCTTGCCAGTAGTTGGTATGGGGTTTTCCCATCACCTTTGGTACTGCACTTGAGTGACAGCAGGGGGTGGTACATCCTGTTGTAGCTGGGACAATGGGGTGCCCGCCTTATGGCTGTACTTAAGGGTAGGACCACCCTAAATTTGGAGATTGTTCCATCCCCTTGAAGAAGGCAGGTCACACATCTGGGAGCCTGAGATTGGGGCCTACCCATGTGCTCTTCCCTGCAGGGAGTAGTGAGGAAAGGATCGAGATACCGTTTGCTTCTGTGCCATTGTATTCAGCGAACACAGTACTTTCAACGACATGGAGTTTACTCATTACCAACTACCAGGAGTGACTCTTGGTGGTCACTGTGGAAGGGAATAGGTACTTGTGATACCTCTGTCCTAAGTGTGCCTTCCCGGGTGGCGAACTAGCCTGGGGAGCCCAGTGTGCCCGCTGTGGAGCTCCGTTCCTGAGGCCTATGCTTACGAGGCCTACGGGATTCGCAAAGAAGGATGCGACTGACCCCAGTACTTGGGTGGTCGATGCCGCTGCTAAAGCAAAAGCTACCTCAACCATGGAGACTTCAGAGAGTCTACCTGAGGCCCAAGGGGATTTGAGCATCCTGATAGCTGCAGCACAAGAAATGAGTAGAGTAGAAGCAGACATTCTAGCGGGTCTTATAAAGCCTGCCACTTATGTACCCCCGATGCAAGAACCCTTGCACTGGGTATTGCCAGGTAGAGCTGAAGGTCATCGGCTCACCAAGATTAGTCGAGCTGAACGGCATATATTGTAGAAATATCAAAGCTCTCATGGGTTTGAGTACCCATACGTCCCTGAACCAATAATGAGGGAAATTGACGCCAACAGGGAACAATGGCTAGTGGAAGCTGTAAAAGCTTACGTACTAGAACACAACAGGAGTACCTTTCATAATATACATGAGAGAATAGCATATCTCGTACAAGTTTGGAAGGTTAGGCGTTCAGTGTATTTGGACAGAGTGGAGTACATCTCGGAAAGAAATCCGAAAAGGGTGTTCTCTATTACAGTCACTAACGAGTCAGGCATGCTAGTCCGAAAGCCTGATCCTGAGCACTATTACTGAAGGAGGGGTTCTCTAGGTTGGAGGAACCTACGTTAAAATTTACAGCCATTTTATATGTGTTAGTGAATACATGACATGTGCTGTTTGTCCCATTGGAAATGTATATCATGCATAGTAAGGGTGAACGTGTGAAAAGTTGTGTTTTATTCAGGTTTCATCAGAGATGATACCCGAAAATTTAGGACCCAAGCTAGGTCGGTGGGAATCCACCAGAGGGAGAGTGTAGCGGGATACCCCCTGGCTACTATTCTACCCAATGGGCTGGCAGTAAACTCTGGTATTTACAGGCTTGCCAGTAGTTGGTATGGGGTTTTCCCCATCACCTTTGGTACTGCACTTGAGTGACAGCAGGTGGTGGTGCATCCTGTTGTAGCTGGGACAATGGGGTGCCCGCCTTCTGACTGTACTTAAGGGCAGGACAACCCTAAATTTGGAGGTTGTTTCCTCCCCCTGAGGAAGGCAGGTCACACGTCTGGGAGCCTGAGATTGGGGGCTACCCATGTGCTCTTCCCTGAGGGGAGGAGTGAGTGTGATTATTCTTCTGCCAGGGAGGTGGGGAAGAGTTAGGATGGCTGTGGGTGCCCTTGGCCTGTGGTGACGGTCCAGGGACCATCTCCAGTGAGAGCTGATTTAAACAGACTGTATCCGGCAGGAGACTGCTGTGTAGCTGTTGTGTTACTGGAAAGTGTGTAGTAATAAACCATTCCTGTTTGCAATATACCTCCGGCCTGGTGTGTGATCCAACTGGGGGGAGAGTGCAAGTTCTACCGTGGGAGATCGCCTCCATATTTCTGGAGCCTATGGCAGATGGAGGCGCTGCACTGCTAAGTATTATGTGGGGTATGGACCCCAGAAGCCTGTTCCTATGTCCCAAAGTCATCGCGACAACTCAGCCCTCTTGATTCCAGCAGGTATGCACCACATACACCCTGTAATGGCCCCTATCTGCGATTGGGGTGGGGGGGGGGGGGGGGAGGACACCGTTAAATCTACAAAAACACAGCAAGTTATGGCAAAACCATGTGTGAGAAAGAAGTAAATGCAAAGCATATTTTTATTCACTGTTTGCCTCTGAAGCAATCACGTGTTGCTTTGTTTGATGTTTTTGTTTTACTCAATGCAAACGAATGGTCTCATGGTATAAGTCTCTACATTACAGCAGTATATTTAAAACATTTCCATCAGTGGGCAAAAATGCTCACCATTATGGAAGTTAATGCCTACTACTGTACTTCCAGCACTCCAGAACATTAACAGATGCCATGTTTGTTCCCTAAGAAGAAGATACATTTAAAATGTAACTGCTCATGAACAGGGCTTCCAGAGTGATAAGAATGGTTGCCATGTACCATGTAGAGATGTAACTTATGTGGGGCGCAGTAACCCAGAAATACCCCATTAGTGTATTGGAGTTCGAGTTCATAGTGAGTGACGCTGTAGTGCGGTGTCTACGGATGGGAATTAGAGTCTACTGGGTTGCCTGGGTCAAACTGGTTACAGGCAGACAGTGCTGGTAATTGCCATGCTTAATATGAATTATCCTGTGTGACTGTCTGAAATTATAATTATACATCAAGGTAAAGGGCAAGTAAGTGTATTATATGGAGCACAAGTAATGAGCGATGACTACACAGTACCCACCTCACCAATCGGCATGGGGATGAAATGATGATTACTGACACACTTTACAAAGTGACAGGGAGGAGGATCCTGATGAACAACAGGCCTCAAACCTTCTGCGCAGGAATGTCTACAAATACTTTGCATATACCCTGTATGGGCTGCACATTTTTTACTAGCAATGAAAATATATTTGCTCAAGGTCGACTATTAAAAGCATTTGTGTATCACATATGTACTGTATCGCTGTGCAGTTAAACTCATTGAAACCAATGGTGTTAAAGTGTATATCAGCACTAAAGCCCAGGTCTCAGGGGTCCATTAATTGAGGGCTCATAAGGGGCTGTTACAATCAGTAACGAATGTTATTATTCCTGATGTTAACGCATATCCACAATTCATTAGCATAGGCTTGAGGCCATGTTAAGTTAGAGCTGCCCTGCGCTAACCCCAAATAACACGGCGTTAAGCCTATGTTATCTAAAGTTTTTGGAGAGAGATTTTTTGTGTGCGTTAAGTATCAAGTGACTTATCTACCTCCCCAAAGACTCCTTTATACAATCGGTGGCCAAAGCTGAACACATCTGAGAAATACGTAATATGATTTAAATCATGTGAATATACTTTGCATATCTCTCTCAAACCTACATTTTAGGGTCTGGATGGGAGGAATGCCACCTTTAGGTGAGACCTAACTACTGTGGATGTGCGTTGTTAGGGGGAATGCTTATTTTGCATATCATTAGCACTTGCCCTTTCCCAGAAAAAAACATGACTTACCTCTCTGGATCTTAATGTTTTGATACAAAAATGACAATGATGGGCACTCATATAGTTTCTGCTTTACAACAAACAGTTATACAAAATAAGGCGAATTGAGTATGGAAAGTGGGTCATAGTGTGTTTTATCATTTATGTTTTTCTGCATCCAATTGCATTTGCCCTTGAATGACAAAATACTTTTGTACAAGATGATTGTACCCCACCAAATACAGGTTAAGCCAACACGAAATAGAATAACAAACACTGGCTCTTTGGCCACAACCTTGGTGACGTCATTAAACAGGTGGAGGGAAGGGATAGAAACCGGCAGGAAATCAACATGAGAACTTCCAGCCCAGAAGATCATTGTTTATCTTTTGTCCTGAATGTACAGTATCTAGGAAAGTCCAGGTGTTACTTGATCTAGAGAGTCAGGTCACAACCTTCATACTGTAGCTTCTAAGGAAAGTCTCAATTCCATCCAAAATGCATTTAGAACTAAACTCCCATTCTGATGCAGCCTGGTTTCCCAAGTACTGTATAACTTATATTTGGTTTAAAAATATACCTTTTTCAAATTGCTGCCCACTTCTCTTGAATTGAATTACAGGATTGCATATATAACCAAATTATTATGATTTCTAGTGCAAAATGTTTCAAACTTTGTTATACTGTAACTGAAAAATTGGAGAATTCTAAAGATATTTATATATGTCTCCACAAATCTACATCATATGAATGGAAAGGCTATTTTTCTATATTTTTAATTTTCTTACATACTGTGCTGTATACAGCACTGAGCATAGTAGGCAGATACAGGGGTGGGTGCCCTAAATTTAGTGAGACTGTGCTGAATGTATTGGTAATATATCAATTCATGCTGGCTGGGACGGCAAAATGTTCAAACTGGGAAAAGCTTCCCTTTTTGAGGGCAGATACTCTTTCTATGAGTTTCCTGAGTTTCGTGTGGCTGTATGGACTGGAGACGTGGAGAGGAGAATGAGAAAAAAAGAGACAGGTAAAAGAAGGCAGATTACCAGACACTACTCCATAAAGTTACAAAGTGTCCCAGAATTGCTTCCAGGTATGGCCGATGCTACCAAAATTGTGCACACATAGACACTACCAATAATCCAAAAGGTATCCAATGAATGAATAACGTAATAAAAACTCCCGTACAGAGTCCAACTTAGGAAATAATTAATAAATGTGGGCCCTGTATGTGCTCAGTGTGTTAGTGACTCAGCCACCGGATGGGGTAATCATATGGTAAGGAGGATAGATGCAAACGGCGGCGCCGTGTCTCCAGCCAGGAGACTATGACCGGCAACACACACCGCGACCCTCCGCCACTGCCCTCACAGACCCAGTGTCACACACGAAAAGCATCCCCACTGCGGGGGAGAGAAAGGGTATTTACTCACAGTCTTGACACGTCTGATCCGACTCAAATGCTGACAGAAGTTACTCTGATCCGGGAGAGTGATGACGCGTGCTCCAGCCCATGCAGGTAAGGTAGTCAGAGGGGGTAATCAGGCGGTGCACAGCTGCCGTCAGAATATGAATCAGGAAGTCCACACGCTTAAAAACTAAAAGGCTATATTTAATGAGTGCATAACACAAAAAGGTAAACTGCTACAAAAAACTTCTTGACGCGTTTCGTCCCGCTGGGGACTTTGTCAAAGACAAAACGCGTCAAGAAGTTTTTTGTAGCAGTTTACCTTTTTGTGTTATGCACTCATTAAATATAGCCTTTTAGTTTTTAAGCGTGTGGACTTCCTGATTCATATTCTGACGGCAGCTGTGCACCGCCTGATTACTCCATAAAGAGGTTGTTCATTTGGTAATTGCACAAAATGTCGCAAAAAGTGTGCTACAGTAGTCACTACTCAGATGCTGTTTCACATGGGATGTCATGAATTGTCATACTGAAGGAGCGGATCAGTGAGTAAAGACACTGACTGGCAATGAGTTTGGTTTAATTCCCGGTGTCGGCTCCTTGTGACCTTGGGCAAGTCACTTTATCTCCCTGTGCCTCAGGCACCAAAAACATAGATTGTAAGCTCCATGGGGCAGGGACTGTGTCTTCAAAATGTCTCTGTAAAGCGCTTCGTTAAACTAGCAGTGCTATACAAGAACAAACAATTCAATAATTAATTATACAGTAAGTGCTATTATTATTATAATTCCATTGTTTGACAGCTGATAACCCTTATATACAGGGTATTTTCTTCCAAAAAAGGCTTAAAATCTAAATTGAACCTATGGGCCAGTGATATATATTTGCACAAAATGTGACCATCATAAAGTCAGACAGGTACCTTTTCTTTAAAGTCCTGCATGCAAGGAGTTGGTTTTCTATATTACTGTTAATGCACCTTACCTCTTGCACCAACAAGAGTTCCGTGCTTGCTTATTGCATTATTTGTGACATCATAATTTCCACATTCATTAGCATAGATATTCTGCCAACCTTGACTCCAACTCTTAAAACTTCCCGTTCAATATCAATAATTGTTTATGTCATTGTCATGACAGCAGGTAAAGGGCTGTGTATTTTAAATTGCTGTTCTGCAATTCCTGGCAGTTGCCCTTGGGCTGTAACATATTATTCTTTTTTTTCTTCATTCGTCTTTGTTCTTCATATCTAACACATCTATGAAAGTTATATTGCAATGTGTCTCATGTATTGTTAACATAGATTGGTACATTACTTTGCTACTACTACTCAAGTATTTGTGTGTGTCTTGGGGCCTCATGCAGAGAGCATCGTTATTTCGAAATTCGCCATTTTTTGTACAATTTCGCGCAGAAACCGGCAGAAAATGGCGAGTTACGAAAAATGCGCCATTTTGTTTTTTCTATTGCTAAAACTCGCCTCGCGGCTGGCGAGAACCTCCATCTCGCCATTTTTAAAACTCTCCGAATGCAGAGAGGTGCGAACGGCATGTAGCGGCTGTTCGCGCCAAGAAAATGGCGCGATTCTCGCATCTTTGCCGCACCAGGAAAAGATGGCAAGATGGCGCTCGCCGCCTATAGTAAAGGGGAAAAAAAAGGCGCGAATTTGTTTTTACACGTTTCTGAAGCGCGCATCTCGCCAATTTAAACTCGCCACACGCATCCATGTTAAACATAGCAGAATTCGCACTTTTCTGCATATGGAGAATAAAACTCTCCAAAAAAGCTACTTTTTATGAAATTCGCCAATTTTAAAATTCTATGCTCTCTGCATGAGGCCCTTGGTTTTACTTACTAGTATTTACAAACACACATATACATTTACACCTCTAACCAAGTCATTCACTAAATGTGATAACTGTTCGCTATTAAATTCTTCAAATGATAAAGTCCAGGCTTTAATTTGTTAGCATCAATATCTGAACTAGATAGAAAAGCACTGCCCCCACATGTAAGACTGTCTTCTTCATTTTGGTCCCTCTCTCTTCATTGATGTAAATCAGTACATTGTGAAGATGCCAGTACAAAGTGTACAAGGTTACAATGTACAGTATCATTATTTTCCCCTGCATTTACAATGAAATGATGCCCTAAGCATTATTCTTACCTGCACTTACAGTAAATTACAGCAGCCTTTTCATTAAACGGTGAGAATGCGTGGACACACAATTTCACCACTCATTACTCGCCGTTCTTGCATGTCCGAACTCTGCGGAAATGGCAATGCACCTGCAGGCCGATATTAGGTTTTGGCTGTGTAAATCCATCTAATATGCAATTTTGCATACAAATGAACAAATGTTACAAAATTAGGAATTCACGTGCTATATGATAAACTGAGAGACTGCATTTTGTAAGGATAAGGCCGAGCTTATAGTGTCGGAGTTGCTGTGCGCACGTCAAGCACACTTGAGTAATTGGCTATAGCAGTTAGCCAAGTGCCTGTGCGCCTGCAGGCGAAGAGGCGCGTCGATGCGGCAGCAATTTGAGAATACAATACATTTTGTCTTCTAAGGCGGCTGCCGCGTGACGTCAGCGTCACGTGAGGTGGTTCAGCCAATGAGGGCGAACCAGCTTCGTGATGCCCCTGCCACACCCCTGCTATGCTCCCGCATCACTGGCAGCACAGTGAGCAGTGATCGCTTCTGCTACAACCGTGCGACAAGGTAAGAGCTCGCACTCTCGCAAGCAAGTGCTTAGCCTAAGATCGGGAAGACATTTGGTCTCCTTTTGACATGTGAGATTGCGCATTTTGAGGGGAGGAGAGCTCACACGGTTTTAACATATACCTGTAAGATTTAGGATTATTTGTATAACTATGAGTAATACTGTAGATCTGAGACGAGTAATTTTCCCCAAAATAACTCAATTCATTTTTTTTAAAGTTTCTATTAGCACATTGCAGCCAATTTACTGAGGTGGAGAGTGTCATGAACATCATTGGCCCTTTGTTATCTAATAAGAAGGGGGTAGTAAGTAATCATTACTTTGTAATGCAGTTTGTTAATTTACCAGCAGTCCTGAACATAGTTTCTATCTCATATGATGTTCCGCTTAATAACAAAACATATTTCAGTAACAAATGGGCAAATCAATAACATCAATGGCGTTTATAATATAATTTTTTAAATTACTGGAATCATATGTTTTACCCTACGCCTCTTGGGAAGTACATTTAAAAAATATATATATATATATATATATATCAGAGGTGCGCAAACTGGGGGGCGCAAGATTATTTAGGGGGGCGCAGGCGGCGGGGCGATTTTGCAGAGGAGCAGAGAGAAAGGCAGTCTGTAGCTGCAATTTCTCCTGCAGCCATTAGGTGGCGATGTGCTGCACAGCTCATGCAGCACAGGCTTTGACTTCCTGAATGCCGCTGAAGAGGTGAGTGTGTGTGTGTGAGTGTGTGACAAAGAAAGACATGGAGAGGTGGGAGAAAGAGAGACATGGAGAGGTGGGAGACATATTGGGGGGAGGGGTAGAGAAAGAGAGACATGAAGAGGTGGGAGACATATTGGGGAAAGGGGGAGAGACATGGAGAAGGGGGAGACATATTGGGGGGAGGGGGCGGAGAGAAACATGGAGAGGTGGGAGACAAAGTTGAGGGAGGGGGAGAAAGAGAGACATGAAGAGATGAGACATATTGGGGGAAGGGGGAGAGACATGGAAAGGTGGGAGACATATTGGGGGGAGGTGAGAGACATGGAGAGGTGGAAGACATTGGGGGGAGGGAGAGAGAGACATGGAGTTGGAGACATATTGGGGGGAGGGGGAGAGAGAGACATGGAGAGGTGGGAGACATATTGGGGGAGGGGGTGAGAGACATGGAGAGGTGGGAGACATATTGGTGGGGGGGAGAGAGACACGGGGAAGGTGAGAGAGACACTGGGGGAAGGTGAGAGAGAGACACTGGGGGGAGGTGAGAGAGAGAAACTGGGGGGAAGGTGAGAGAGAGAGACACTGGGGGAGGTGAAAGAGAGACACTGGGGGAAGGTGAGAGAGTAAGACACAATGGCGACAGAGAGTGAGTGTGAGTGTGTGAGTGTGTGTGTTCTGGCACGGGAGGAGGTGGTTCCCTTTTCAGACCAATGAGCTGCACCATTTAAAATAAATAAATAATACATAAAACTGGTAGGTAGGAGTGGATGACACTGGGGAAAGCAAATGGGAGATGGAAAAAAGAGAGGGGAAGGGAGGGAGGGAAGGGATGTAGCAAAGAGGTGGATGAATGCCCCCTCAAATGGATTGCCTTTGTGCACCAGAAAAAAAGTATTACCAGATGCCAGCAAACAATAAAATAAACAGTGATCCAATACTAGTATACTGCCTGCGCTCATGCCTGCAGCCCAAGCCATTTGTGAACTTGGCTGCAGGAGATTGTAGACGCGTGGCGGACGCGTCACAAAGCTGGTTCGCCCTTATTGGCTGAACCCGCTCACGTGCGCTGACGTCATGTGATTTTGATTACATCAGGCAGGGGGGCCGGAGAAATTTTATGGATGAGAAGGGGGGCTCTGCATAAAAAGTTTGCTTACCCCTGATATATATATATATATATATATATATATATATATATATATATATATATATATAGCAAATATTCCAGCATGCTCATTTGCATGCCTTAGGCAGTTCTGCAACCCCGCCTTTCACCATTATCACCCAGCACACAGCACCCATTAAGGTCGAAACAGCAGTCTGTGGGTGGGTTTTCTGGCTATGCATCTTAACCCTGGCTGTGCTTAAAGCTGTGACCATGCAGCAAGCTTAAGCCTATAGGGAACCATGTTAAAATGGTTTTGAAGCAAAAGGTGACACTGTGTGCCCATTTGCATGTCATTTCCCAGAATCCCTTGCTGCAGTGGAAGTGCTGTGTGCTGGGTGATAATGGTGAAAGGCGGGGTTGCAGACCTGCCTAAGACATGCAAATGAGCATACAGGAATATTTGCTATATGCTTTGCTGTGGAGGGGTTTTGTCACTTTTTTTACTCACCATAACTTAACTAAGTATATATATATATATATATATATATATATATATATATATACTTAGTTAAGTTATGGTGAGCATGCAATTTACATGCAGAATTCTGTAGTAAAACAAACAAACAAAATTTGTGTATATATATATATATATATATATATATATATATATATATATATATATATATATACACACACAAATTTTGTTTGTTTGTTTTACTACAGAATTCTGCATGTAAATTGCATGATGGATATGTTTGAAAAAGTTGTGACTTTTTTTCTGACCTGTTTAGAAAGCTTTCTCCAACTACAAGGCAGCATCAGTTTTTTAAAGAAAAAAAACTGTGTACATTTCTAGTATGAGCTTATTGCAATGAAAACACTATTCCTAAATGTTAGATTCAATTGATTGCTGGACATTACATATATTAGATGAGACGCTAGACAGATGTTATTCAATAAAACAATTTAATGACATATCGTTACAGAAATTTTACAGAAATACAGCAGAACCTCTAAATCCGTAAGCCTTTGAATATGATGGTATTTAAAACAAGATTAGAAAATGAAAACACATTGAGACACAATTGAAACCTGTTTTAAGATCGTCTCCGTTCATGCAGAGATAATTGGCTGGTAAATAACAGCATTGATCTTGTTCTGCTTCTGCTGATCAAACACTTGCTACATTATTTCCTTTACGCTATTGATTATTTTGGTGAAGATGTGGGAGATGAGATGCACATACTAGTGTAGACTGTAGATAGATCATACTTGTCAATGTTATAACTCAAGGACTCTAGTCTGGAATTTAACCCATAAAGCTCTATCAAACAATATTGTGCAAATAGTCTCTATCAATTTAAAGATAAAGTACATCTCCCAAAATGAAAAGTACTTTGTCTTGTTCATTCATTTAAATATTATTTATGTGAAGCTTTTTTAAGAAAACATAAAAAAAAAAAAAAAAGAAGCAGATCTACTATAGAGGACTAGCTCAATCATTCATACTGTACATGTGACAAAAATGAATACTCATCTTGAAAGGACATCAGTATTTATAGGGATGTGTCTGGGGGAACAATGGATGTTACAGTGTGTGTGTGCTGCAGCGGTTCTCCTCTCTGTGATGCAGTCTGTGGAGTGATGTCCTCTCCTGCGACCGCAGTGCCTCCGGGACTCAGTGCTCACGACTGTACGCGCCTCTGTGCCTCGATCCTACAACCGCTTCACCGCACTCTCTAACGGAGACGCCAGGATCTGCACTTCTCTTTAGCTCGACTTTTGGATTGCCACGTTGCAGCTCATATTTCTGGAGCAATTCCTCTAATGATTACCACCCCATCTCAGTGCTCGCTTCAATACAAACATATGTGTTTGCAAGTTCTCAAGATATTAGTATTTTACTAGAAATGTACTAATAAATGCAAGTAAAATAGCCTACTTGTTTCATATAAAAATAAGAAATAAAGACTTGTCAGGGCTTGAAATAGGCTTAACATGTAGGCTTTGTAACTTGTTTTGTGCTTATCATCTATGGTAGACTTTTGTTTTGTTTTGTGTACAGTATGTAACAGGGTATGTCCCATAATACCTCTCTTTCCCCATAGAATATCTGTTATGTAAGTCCCTAGTAAATTCAGGGCATTAATGGGTTAATGGGCTTTCCCTTCTATCATTAATGGGTTAATCTGTGGCCTTTTTGTCCCCCTTGTGCTCCTCCTTTGATGGACAGGAGTGTGGTGATGACTCATGGCCTGTGTGTAGCCTATCAGGGAAATGTACCGTCCATGGGCCCGCCCCTGCTTCCTGAGGAAGAGGAGTATCCAAAAGTAGTCAGTCTTGCTCTGGAGAAGGACGAGAGAGCATGGGCTGTCAGTCTCTCCCATGGCGAGGATCAGCTGGCCCACTCCAGGCTTAGGCTTGGAGAATATCAAGACTCATTACCCCTACTATTGGGGTAGGCACCATCTAGAAGTCTGGGACTTCAAAAGACTTTACAGCACTGTAGGAGGAATTGCAGTGGCTGTATATCATGATGCACAATAAAGATCCTTGTTCACTTTTCACCTGCCTGAGTGTCAGCTCCTGGGCAGAGTGGAGTATGTGTGCAGTGGTGGGAACTGATCTCCGGAATACTCTGAAGCCCACTACAGCTGGAGGTGCTGAGTACCATGAGAAGAACTGCAATAACCAGAACCCAAAAGCCTGTCCTGTTCGCCCTATAACAACGCGGAAGGTCAAGATTTCCTGCTCCAAACAGGTATACACCATGGCACCCCTTGAAGCAGTAGAATCTCCCAGAAAAGGGGGGAAACAGGGTACAAGTATAACAGGGGTGCGCAAACTGGGGGGCACAAGAATTTCCAGGGGGCGCGCTATGGTTGTAGAAGCCTCGCGCTCTTCCCAGGAATCGCATGAGGCCTCTGCAACTTCCCTTACCTTTGGTGACACGTCATCAAATGCTGCCGCGGGGTCACGTGACGCCAAAGACAAGGTAAGGAGGGGTCGCGAACAGGGGAGGAGAGGCGCAGGGGGAAAGTTTGCGCACCCCTGCAGTATTAGTCCTCGGCCAGGGTGGCGTTGAGCGGGCGGGCTCACTCATGCTGGCCACACACATTGCCTCAATGTGTTTCATAGCGGCCAGCGTGAGCGGCGCTTAGCTGCTTGCAGAGCAAGCAAATTTGAATTTGTCGTCCGCAAGTGCGTCACGTGAGTGGTTTGCCCAATGAGGGCAAACCAGCTCCGTGACATCTTGGCCATGCCCCCCATATCACCCCCCACCGCCCCTACGTGCACACCTAGCCGGCCACAAATCTCTCAGCCGAGCAGGGAGCGTGACGTCACCACGCATGAGCACCAGCGTGCTCGCTCCCTGCCTGGCCGCAGCCTAAGGCCTCGTCCAGTAACAGAAAGAGCTCCATGGTACTTCAAAACTCCAGACTCGTTGCTTACTTACAGTAAGCATAACTTGATTGAATAAAGTCAATGGTGAAATACCCTTATGTATATATTAGGATATGCCAACACCTTTCACTGTTACCATAAACAGATTTCCACAGTATATTGACTAGCTGGTACTGATTCCACATTCACTGCGGTGAGAATCAACACCATGCTTGTGTCCAGACAAATAAACATCGAAATGTATATTAACAGGTGTAATATAAACAACAGGAGTGACACAGCTCACGTTTGTAGGTATATTCTTTCAGGTATACTAATCCGTCCCAGAGTATAGGTGTGCCTCCATTTTTCAGCAGCATTCAAATCGAAGTGGATGGAAAAACAAAGCACTACTAGCACCAAAGCATGAAAAAAGAGTTAAGCAGAGTGCGTGCCCATGTACTAAAAATTTATTGGATCTAGATAAAAACAGCTACATAATGGGGTACCCGAGACCCCACCTCTTGGGTACCCCATTATGTAGCTGTTTTTATCTGGATCCAATAAATTGTTATTACATGGGCAAGCACTCTGCTTAACTATTTTTTCATGCTTTGGTGCTAGTAGTGCTTTGTTTTTCAAACCACTTCCATTTTAAGGCCTCGTCCTGGTAGGGAACGGGTGCGCTGGTGCTCCGCCGCTGCGCCCTGCTAGGCCGTGCTTTTCCTGGCCGGATAGGTGCGCGTGTACCCGACCTCACGGAGCTGGTTCGTGAATAGCTCTGAATAGGGAAGGGATTGTCATTCAAGTGTTTTACCTATAGACAACCGTGCCCTTGTCAGAGAACCAATAAAGATAAGGGGAGTGGGAAGTGGATACTTTTCCCTGTGCAAACTCCGAAACGTCACACAAAAGGGGGTAGCTGGAAGAAATCAAATCCCTCCCATGTCTCAGCTCACCATATTTACAAACTAACTTTAAAAGCTGATTAAAAAATACTTATAGGAGTTCAATTTTGGCACCAATCACCGAATGAAGATTAATAGAAGAGTTTGGGAGATTTACTCAAAAGCATTTGATAATGCATGGTGTATCTTGGGCCTCATTATCCTGCATCATTAATTCCATCTGTGTAATCACCTGTCACCAGAAATATATTTTCAAAGCGACTGTATATATAATATGTATCCTTACATAAGCATTTACAGCATATTTAGACAATACTGAGAGCATACTTTAGACATGCACTCCATATGTTTTCCTTGTGACACATTACTAATGTTAGTTCTGCTCTTCATTTATTCTGCTCCAGTGAGGGTCATTTTCCTTTGTAAAAAAACAAAAATAAAGTAATGTTCTTACCGATCAAGCTGCCAGTGCCTAAAAATGTTTTGTGTGCATGAAAGTAAAGAAGGTGATTGAACCATTTCAACTGGTGTTCTCCTTTCATCCAAAACAAGTAGGGAAGAAAGCCTGCTCTGAAATCAAATACCATTGGTTCTAGTAACTACGAATTGTGACAAACTGCTTCTAAAGTGCTCTTTAGCAGCAAATTTGCATGTTTTGCTATTCTATAAGCATGTCCAGCCTGCACAAGCAAAGGCTTCTTTTTTTTTTTTTTAAAGCGTTTTCATTCTGACAGGAAAAAATACGGGTGGAATTACCAAAATCACATTTTTTGCAAACTCGATGTTTTCTAGTAGCTCAGAAAGGTGCAAAAGACTAAAACTCCCTGAAAATAAATTAGGGAGAGATGGCTGTGCTGAAAAATTAACACACCTGGGGGAGATATGCTGATGTCTATATAAAGTATATTTAAATGAGTCACACATCATAAAATATATCCTTAAGATCAATCAGTACTTGTGATGAAAGGGATATCAGTGTCAGACCCAAGGAGGATTAGAACACACAACCCTGCCATTCAGGGCAGCAGCTCTAGCATTGAACTAACTCAGATTCTGGGAACCCTACTGTCACATCTCTCAGAAGTCTCAGGTGTGCTAATTTAGAGTCAGTTCAATGCTAAAGCTGCGGCCCTAAATGGCAGTGTTGGGTCTAATCCTGTTGGGTCTAATACTGGTACCCCTTTCATCACAAGGGTCTTTAGACTGATTGGTCTGAAGGATACATTGTATGATGTGTGACTCATTTAAATATACTTTGAATAGACTATTAGCATATCTTCCAGGGTACCTCAGGTATGTTAATTTTTCAGCACAGACATCTTTCCTTAATTTATTTGGAGGGAGAATATTTTGGAAATTATGGCTTAATTTATTTGGAGCAGTATATACAACTGGAGATACTATTCATTTATCTCGTCCTATTTCAGAAAATGTGATTTTGCAATAGAGAATACCGTTTTTTCCTCATATTTAATTCATGCTTCTTGTGAACATGCAAAAACGTGCGGTTTGGCAATGACAACTTTGGAGCTACTAGAATAAGCCCCAAACATTAGGGACAGAAGATGAACATGACTTCTTGCTGAGTTTCAATGCAGTATTCCTGTAATCATGGTGGTCATCTTTAAAGCCTCACAAATAACTTCATGACAGGTTTCAGACATGATTGGGCAGCACTTAACAGGAGAGACGAATAAGTGTAACAGACTGGTCATGATCCATTATTTATTTATTTATAAAATATTTTACCAGGAAGTAATACATTGAGAGTTACCTCTCGTTTCAAAGTATGTCCTGGGCACAGAGTTAAGACAAATAATACATGGTTACAAATACAGTTACATAAATGAGCAGGTTATACATTATATACAAGACATTGCATGCACAGTTAAAGATTATATTATGGGCGTATGAAACAGTTACAGACCAGATTAAAATGTGAGACAGCCTTAGATTTGAAAGAACTTAGACTGGTGGTGGATGTGAGAGTCTCTGGTAGGTTGGTCCAGTTTTGGGGTGCACGGTAAGAGAAGGAGGAGCGGCCGGATACTTTGTTGAGCCTTGGGACCATGAACAGTCTTTTGGAGTCTGATCTCAGGTGATAAGTGCTGCATGTGGTAGGGGTGAGGAGCTTGTTCAGATAGCTGGGTAGCTTGCCCAGAAAGTATTTGAAGGCAAGACAGGAAAGGTGAACTTTGCGCCTGGACTCGAGTGACGATGAACTCGCGGGGGCAAGGTATCTGACGACAATGGATCTCAGTAAAGGGTACTGGCAGATCCCTTTGACCCAGGAGGCTAGAGAGAAGTCTGCATTTATTACCCCAAGTGGAATCTATGAATTTATAGTGATACCATTCGGGATGAAAAATGCACCGGCTACCTTTCAACGCCTGGTCAATCGCTTGCTGGAGGGTATGCAAGGGTTTGCAAGGGCATACCTGGACGACATTGCTGTCTTTAGTAATTCATAGGACTCACACTTAGTGCATGTAGCTGCGGTGCTAGCCAGGATTAGCGAAGCGGGACTCACGTTGAAACCCACCAAGTGCTTAGTAGGGATGGCAGAGGTATTGTACCTAGAGCACAGAGTGGGTGGCAGGCATTTTAAGCCAGAACCAGCTAAGGTGGAAGCTATAGTGCAGTGGCCCGTTCCCAAAACCAAGAAGCAAGTCATGGCTTTCCTAGGCACCGCAGGCTACTACAGAAAGGTGTCCGTCAGTATTGCACCATTGCCAAACCCCTGACTGACTTGACCCAGAAGCGACAGTCTGTGCTGGTAGTCTGGTCTCCTGCCTGTGAGGTCTCGTTTCAGGCATTAAAGACTGCACTAGCCAGCGCATACTTGGTGCTCCAGACTATGCAAAAAAGTTCCTGGTGCAGACTGATGCCTCAGACTTTGGCATTGGAGCTGTACTCAGCCAAGTGGGGGAGGAGGGCGATGAGCACCCGGTAGTATATCTAAGCCACAAACTGCTGCCCAGAGAGGTGGCCTATGCCACCATTGAGAAGGAGTGTCTGGCCATAGTGTGGGCTCTAAAGAAGTTACAGCCTTATTTGTATGGCAGACATTTCACAGTAATAACTGACCACAATCCTTTGAGTTGGTTACATAGAGTGTCGGGGGAAAATGCTAAACTTTTGCGCTGGAGTCTTGCCTTACAGGAGTGGAACTTCACCATCCAGCACAAGAAGGGAAGTGAGCATGGTAATGCTGATGGCCTTTCCTGCCAGGACAGCCCTCAGGACTTACTAACTTCAAGAGCTGGCAGGTCAGCCCAGCCACCGGACGGGGTGGTCAGGGCAGTCCCTGCGTCTTGAGTAGGGGAGGTGTGACGGGGAGGAAAGGGTTAGTACATCACAGCAGGAGTAAAATGTACAATAAATCAAATTAACCTGCAAAAGAAAATAATACCTTTCATAAACCAGCCTAGATACTGTATGTGATTTTTGGTCCCGAATGAGTGCAAGATGTAGGTAATGACGCAAGAAGAGAATTTAAAAAACTCCAAATGTAACCTGATCAAAAGGTTAAAATATTGCACAAAGTAATGGCCATGATTATCGTAATTACTTCTAATATTCTCTTTGTGTTGCTGTATCTCGGAGTTGTTTCGGTACAAGTATGTGGGTAGTATAATAGCCACAACAATTTACCACATGAAAGAAGGGAAGACTAAACCAGCATGAGCATGTGTTGTATAAATAGCTCTAATTAAATTAGATCTACTTAACATTTTTCAGACTTTTACTTACGTGTTTCTACCTTTTTTACTTGTTGTCATGATCAAATACTAGGTGTAACAATATTCCAGTTATACAGAAATAAACATGAACAATGTTAAAATGTAAAAGAGAGTTGTAAGTCTTTCAAAACCACAATTAAAATTATTAGTCACCGAGTTATACGTGGAATCAATAGGAAGGAGCGCAGCTCACCAAGCACATAGGGAAAGACAAAAAACAGAAGGGAATGTGCAATATGTATTAACCAAATTGTAAATTAGTATCCGGAGTAGAGAGTATCCGAAACAAATCCTTTTAGAAGTGGGTTTGAGACCTGGCGATTTCCATTTCCCTCTCCCTTTGCTCCTCTGAAAATAACATCGGAAGTGACGTCACGAGGGACTAAGTGAGGAGGACATAGGAGAGGAGATCCAAACTGTCTATCCACCTTCAGTCTGCAGGCTCAAATGACTGATTATATTGGATACACTGGCGACACACTTTATTCGAGCACGGCTAGTCCCGCGAATTCGGGTATACTCGGGTGTATTCAGGTTTCTGATATTTTTCAGCCAGAGTGCATTGCGTTATTTTCCGGCAGGAATTTAAGCTTTTTATTCCGGCTGGTTACAATACTGCAATGCCGTCAAAATACACATGGTGGCGCTTGCGAGCTATTCTCTGTGAAGCCGTCCCCTATAATGAATTGTAATGCAGTATATATATATATATATATATATATATATATATATATATACTGTATAACAACAACCCCTGTAAGCCCTAACATACAGTACTGTACTGTACTGTATATGCACATACATAAATGATACTACAGTACTGTATGGGCGGCGGGGGCGAGATGTGTTTGCAGCAGAGAGAGATCCGCTGCTCTCTCTCTGCGCAAACATCCACACATTAAAAATTATTTGAAATACATTTTTATTGATAGTGTAGATGTGCAGGGGGTCTCCGGAGCTGAACCGCGGTGGTTTTAGGTCTGGGGACCCCGTGCCCCCCGAGATACAGGCCCCTTTAGGGGGTGCCGGTATCCAGCTCTGCGTTAAAAGCCCCGATCACGTGACCGCGGCCTGTAAACCAAGCAGAGCAGAGGGATACCGGCACCCCCTAAAGGGGCCTGTATCTCGGGGGGCACGGGGTCCCCAGACCTGAAACCTGTGCGCTTCTGCTCTGGAGACCCCCTGCACATGTACACTATCAATAAAACACATACAATATACAGTATAAATAAACACTCGTTCTTTACCTTAGCGTCTATGCGCTATGGTAAAGAAGCATCATTTCTGTATTTTAATAATATTGTACAGTGAGCAGGGGGTTCCCTGAGCCAGAAATTAATGCTCAGGGAACCCCCCTGCTCCTGATCAATATTATTAAAAATACGGAAAATGCTGCGTCATTACCATAGCGGATAGCCGCTAAGGCAATGAAGGGGTTAACCCACCGTGCCCGCTTTATTGTGTGTAGTGGGGATGGGTGAGGGGGGTATTTGGCCCTTGGTGTGAGTTTAGGACTTGCGGGAGGGGGGGGGGGTTGCGGGTGCACTTAACCCCTTCACGATCGTAGCAGTTAATACCGCTACGGTCATGAAGGGGTTAAGCCCTCCCGCTACCCCACCCCCCCCCCCCCCCGCAAGCCCTCCCCAACCATCGTTGGGGCGAATACCCCATTCACCCACCCTCCCGCTACCCACAATAAAAAAATACACACACACAGCAGCCGCCAAAAAATAAATAAATAAATGACAATAAATACATTGGAAATACATTTTTATTGATAGTGTAGATGTGCAGGGGGTCTCCGGAGCTGAACCGCGGTGGTTTTAGGTCTGGGGACCCCGTGCCCCCCGAGATACAGGCCCCTTTAGGGGGTGCCGGTAGCCCTCTGCTTGGTTTAAAGGTCCCGATCACGTGATCGCGGCCTGTAAACCAAGCAGAGCAGAGGGATACCGGCACCCCCTAAAGGGGCCTGTATCTCGGGGGGCACGGGGTCCCCAGACCTAAAACCACCGCGGTTCAGCTCCGGAGACCCCCTGCACATGTACACTATCAATAAAAATGTATTTCAAATGTATTTATTGTCATTTATTTATTTATTTATTTATATTTATTTATTAATTGTGCTGCTGCTGCTGCAAGTCGTAAACTCACACCAAGGGCCAAACACCCCCCTCACCCCCAATAAAAAAAATTCACGCACAGCAGCCCCACAATTAATAAATAAATCTAAATAAATAAATAAATAAAATCTATGTAAAACCCCCTCCCCCTATTCTCGCTTTTAAAACGCCCTGCCTTCTCTCTAATCTATGTAAAAAAAACCTCCCCCTATCCCCCTATCCCCCTATTGTGTGTGTGCGTTAAGCTTCCCTGCAAGCTATGTAAAAAAAACCTCCCCCTATTGTGTGTGTGTTTAAATCTGGCTGGCCTGTGTTTCTGAGTGCTGAGTGCTCTGCGTTTAACCAAGCAGAGCAGAGGGATACCGGCACCCCCTAAAGGGGCCTGTATCTCGGGGGGCACGGGGTCCCCAGACCTAAAACCACCGCGGTTCAGCTCCGGAGACCCCCTGCACATGTACACTATCAATAAAAATGTATTTCAAATGTATTTATTGTCATTTATTTATTTATTTATTTATATTTATTTATTAATTGTGCTGCTGCTGCTGCAAGTCGTAAACTCACACCAAGGGCCAAACACCCCCCTCACCCCCAATAAAAAAAATTCACGCACAGCAGCCCCACAATTAATAAATAAATCTAAATAAATAAATAAATAAAATCTATGTAAAACCCCCTCCCCCTATTCTCGCTTTTAAAACGCCCTGCCTTCTCTCTAATCTATGTAAAAAAAACCTCCCCCTATCCCCCTATCCCCCTATTGTGTGTGTGCGTTAAGCTTCCCTGCAAGCTATGTAAAAAAAACCTCCCCCTATTGTGTGTGTGTTTAAATCTGGCTGGCCTGTGTTTCTGAGTGCTGAGTGCTCTGCGTTTAACCAAGCAGAGCAGAGGGATACCGGCACCCCCTAAAGGGGCCTGTATCTCGGGGGGCACGGGGTCCCCAGACCTAAAACCACCGCGGTTCAGCTCCGGAGACCCCCTGCACATGTACACTATCAATAAAAATGTATTTCAAATGTATTTATTGTCATTTATTTATTTATTTATTTATATTTATTTATTAATTGTGCTGCTGCTGCTGCAAGTCGTAAACTCACACCAAGGGCCAAACACCCCCCTCACCCCCAATAAAAAAAATTCACGCACAGCAGCCCCACAATTAATAAATAAATCTAAATAAATAAATAAATAAAATCTATGTAAAACCCCCTCCCCCTATTCTCGCTTTTAAAACGCCCTGCCTTCTCTCTAATCTATGTAAAAAAAACCTCCCCCTATCCCCCTATCCCCCTATTGTGTGTGTGCGTTAAGCTTCCCTGCAAGCTATGTAAAAAAAACCTCCCCCTATTGTGTGTGTGTTTAAATCTGGCTGGCCTGTGTTTCTGAGTGCTGAGTGCTCTGCGTTTAACCAAGCAGAGCAGAGGGATACCGGCACCCCCTAAAGGGGCCTGTATCTCGGGGGGCACGGGGTCCCCAGACCTAAAACCACCGCGGTTCAGCTCCGGAGACCCCCTGCACATGTACACTATCAATAAAAATGTATTTCAAATGTATTTATTGTCATTTATTTATTTATTTATTTATATTTATTTATTAATTGTGCTGCTGCTGCTGCAAGTCGTAAACTCACACCAAGGGCCAAACACCCCCCTCACCCCCAATAAAAAAAATTCACGCACAGCAGCCCCACAATTAATAAATAAATCTAAATAAATAAATAAATAAAATCTATGTAAAACCCCCTCCCCCTATTCTCGCTTTTAAAACGCCCTGCCTTCTCTCTAATCTATGTAAAAAAAACCTCCCCCTATCCCCCTATCCCCCTATTGTGTGTGTGCGTTAAGCTTCCCTGCAAGCTATGTAAAAAAAACCTCCCCCTATTGTGTGTGTGTTTAAATCTGGCTGGCCTGTGTTTCTGAGTGCTGAGTGCTCTGCGTTTAACCAAGCAGAGCAGAGGGATACCGGCACCCCCTAAAGGGGCCTGTATCTCGGGGGGCACGGGGTCCCCAGACCTAAAACCACCGCGGTTCAGCTCCGGAGACCCCCTGCACATGTACACTATCAATAAAAATGTATTTCAAATGTATTTATTGTCATTTATTTATTTATTTTTTGGCGGCTGCTGTGTGTGTGTATTTTTTTATTGTGGGTAGCGGGAGGGTGGGTGAATGGGGTATTCGCCCCAACGATGGTTGGGGAGGGCTTGCGGGGGGGGGGGGGGGTGGGGTAGCGGGAGGGCTTAACCCCTTCATGACCGTAGCGGTATTAACTGCTACGATCGTGAAGGGGTTAAGTGCACCCGCAACCCCCCCCCCCCTCCCGCAAGTCCTAAACTCACACCAAGGGCCAAATACCCCCCTCACCCATCCCCACTACACACAATAAAGCGGGCACGGTGGGTTAACCCCTTCATTGCCTTAGCGGCTATCCGCTATGGTAATGACGCAGCATTTTCCGTATTTTTAATAATATTGATCAGGAGCAGGGGGGTTCCCTGAGCATTAATTTCTGGCTCAGGGAACCCCCTGCTCACTGTACAATATTATTAAATCTCTCTCTGCTGCAAACACATCTCGCCCCCAGTATGTGCAGTAATTTACTGAACATGTACTGTAGAATAAATGCATACAGTAGTTTTATTTATTCGGGTTTATTACACAGTATACTGTATGGCCGGAAAACATCAGCATACAGTACAATATAATCCATCGAAATCCCCCCATTAGCCGTTTTCTTTTCTGAGGAAAAACAAAATGAAAAGTTTTAATGTACAGTAATGGTCAGCCCCCTAAAGAAGTTCCCAGCCAGCCCCACCAAAATAATACGGCAAAAATACAGTACTCACCATACTGTACAGTACAGTATTACTAAATTTCCCATTCAGCTTGCGCTGGCGCCGGCCCACTTCCAGTCCAGCTTTCATCATTTTGCAGAGGGACTAGCCCACCTGTAGTCAGCGGGAAATCGCTTAGGTACATGCAAGCTTCATCAAAACTGGCTGCGAAATCCATCTCAGATTTGTCACCGACGGCAGGACCATGATGATAAGCTGGTGCTGCTGCTGGTTCTGGTTCTGGTTCTGGCGCATTGCTTGGCAGGGACTGTCGCTTCTTATTTCGTTTTAACACGACCCTTCGCCTTTTGCCGCCTCCATTATCATAGATACGGGAAAAACCCTGTGACACACACCAATACCCTCCAACAAATTGGGGCTCAATACGGTGAAAACAGGGGTCACTACATAACCTTTTCCTTATTGCATGCTTCCACAAATGAGGAGTTGGCGAAAATCTGTAAAAGTCATAATTTTCGATAAAATACTGATAAATTTGAACAACTGTTGCCATCTTATCCTCTGTTGCATTTATAGCGGCCCATATCAAATAAGCATAACTTCTGTCAGGTTTTTGGAACACGGGCTCCACTTGTTCACTCATGTCTCTGTAGAATAGTGTAAGTGAAAATGATCTTTGTCTTTATTTAATACATTACTGTATGTAAAGCCTAAATTGATACATTTTTTGCAACTATTCCTTCAGTCTCAAGGACAAGTTACACAATAGCATACTGTACTGGGATAAAGTAACTTTTTTTGGAAACGAAACAACTTGCAAAGGCCACACATTACTTAAGTCATGAGTTTATGCCATCTGGTGGACAATCGAAACATCGCAGCCTAGTAAATCATTCTCATTATCATTTAACAAGATCAGGCCCCCGTCAGCCAGGCATGAACCGTGGCTGGGAAGGCAAGCGCAACGAAGCATGCAAGAGGTGAGCAGTGGCGGATTCCAGGTTTCTGCCAGGTACAAACCAGGCATTTGCTCGAATAAAGTGTGTCGGTGCAGTATTTGTGAGTGCATGTGTGCTTTGTAAACGGTTTATAAAATTACCACACTAAGTTGTGCTACGTCTCGGTTCCTTGCCTACATTATCTTTAAGAAGTATAAGAAGACCACTACTTTATTGAAGAGTCTAATTTTCATTTCAAATCTGTGAATGCATTTATCTCCTGGTCTCTAATTTATAATTGTTTTCATATATATTGCACTATTGCACTGTGGATATTCTGAACACATGATACATAAAGCTTGGCCCTCTGCAGACGCACTTACCAGAACTCCCTCCTACTGTCTCTGTACGTTCTCCCTACCTACCAATTAAACTGTAAGCTCCTCGGGGCAGGGACTCCTCTTCCTTAATCTTACTTTTATGTCTAAAGCACTTATTCCCATGATCTGTTATTTATAGTATCTGTTATTTATTTGATTACCATGTGTATTACTGCTGTGAAGCGCTATGTACATTAATAGCGCTATATAAATAAAGACATACAATACAATACTATTTCCTTCTTCTGTTTTTTTGTCTTTTCCTATATGCTTGGTGACAGCTGCGCTCCTTCCTATCAATCAGAGATATCTGTAATACAACATGGAAGGTCTCCTTGATGGAGCAGAACCTCATCAATTCCAGGGGTTGTATTTAACACGTTTTTTGTGTCACAATCCTATATTCAATGTATGCATTTATATTCACTGTTTGATCAAATAATGAACTGCACTATATTGTTTAATTTAAGATTTAATGCGCTTTGATTCTTTGTTATTACTGAGTTATATGTGCAACACAATTCATTGGGTCAAGTTATTTATGAGTTAATGTTATTATGGATAATATTGAGTACATCATCATTTTGTCCCATTTCATTCCCCTTCGTTCTGTGACATAACTGAAAGGGAGGAGTCAATCCCGGAATATGAAAGTACTAGCCCATTCCTGCAGCTCTAGATTCTGGGTTCTAAGTTGGTGTTACACTTTTTATTAGTTTAAAGTTCCAGTTCATTATGTTTAAGTTCTGTAGATTTTCTTTTCCTGAACTCTGGGTAGTTATTATTATTGATCTTCAGCTATCATGTAATGTATCGTCTGAAGACAGGAGATTCACAGAAAATAGTAAATGAGAACAAGCAAGGAACTGCAGAAGCTCAACTATATCCATGATATATATCACGGGTACGCAATCTTTTTCCCCTGCGCCCCCCTGCCGGCTCTTCCCCCCCTCCCCACCTTGGCTCCGGCCTTCTGACGTCACAACACCATGCAAAGCGGCGCCACGGGACCATGATGACGCGTCTCCAGAAGCCATCTGAGCCAAGGTAAGGGAAGTTTACAGAGGCCTTCACCGCTCCCCTATCATTTTATTTAAATGCCTTCGTGAAGCGCCCGGGCCTCTGTAAATGCTGCGCCCCGCAGAGAATTTCCCCCAGTTTGCGTAGCCCTGATATATATACACAAACCTGTAAGAAAGGTAACTGACCATTAGTATCAACATCCAGCTACTGAGGAATAGTATGTGACTAGCCAGTTTGGCATAGTCTTGGATAACACCTTGAAGTAAGCCACAGAGGTGACTCTTAAGTGTATTTGAACAACCCACAAAGGGTCTGTTTAATGTGTTAAATACAAGCAACACGCCAAGGTATTGTTTTTTATGGTAAAGAACAAAACCCACCTTGGGATTGTTTACGAATATATGGAACTATCACTAACCCACTCTGGGATTCGTTTTACGAATGTAACAAAGCAGAGTAATTTTGGGGGGATTATCTGTATACCTGTTCTTCAAAGAAGCTAAAGTGTTTGTGAAGCATCAACCTAAATCATAAAATGTTGGCTGTCAAGTATTTGTTATTTATGTTGACCTATTAAATAAATACCAGTTACAGTATCTTTTATGAAAAGTTCCTGGGGTCTATTAATTCAAAGACCTTCATATTGCCCGACCCATGGCTGAAACCAAAGCTAAAGATAAGCCCAAGAGAAGATATGTAATAAGAAATAGGGTTTGTTAAGTGTAGTTTCCCTGGGTGTATATCCCTGCAGCCAGTCGGGGTTAGATATGCACTCAATGAGACCTTAACTTAACATTTGTACGAACATGGTAGATGTTTTTCAAGCAACAAGAAAGATGAAAAGTAATCTTTTGCTAGTGGCACCCAGTCAAAGCTGAGAGTCACTAGTTAAAGGTACTTTTCATCTTTCCTTGTTGCTTAACATATTTGCCCTTTAGTTTAGCACGTCTCCATCTGAATATTTCTCTTCAGTGAAATGAGGGCTGAGCAAAAAGTTGTCTTTTCTGTAGTCTGTGCCTAGTTTTATAAATTTAACCTTTCTTCACAAGGACGAGAAAGTACATACAACCAATTTGCACTTCAGGGTTAATCTGCTTCACGTGTTAACTAGGCATTCTAAACTAATGTAACAAAAAATTGTATGTAAATAATATAATACACTGCAGACTCCCACGTCACTCACATAATAACAAAGTACATTACAAGTCCCCAGAGATCTAAATAACGTACAACATCAGTATACTCTACTGCAGCTGATCAAACTGTTGGAAAACAAATAAGACCGCCTCATGCCCCAGACTGCGCAAATAATACACAACAAGAGCACATCAACTACAATATAAAGCAGGCTAATACTTATAAAGATATATTTTGTTCGTTTACATTAATTAACATAATTGTTGCTGCTGCAAAAAGAAAAAAGGGGGGGGGAGTGTCGAGCACACGCGTACAAAATGAAACGTCTTTGCATTTTGTCACTCTCTTAAAGTCTTTCATTCTCGCAAAATTATAAAAATCTAAATATTATTTATGTGACAAAATGCAAAGCAGTGTCACTTAGAACGTGCATGTGCGGGTGTGTGTGTGTACATATATAAATAATGTGTGTGTGTGTGTGTGTACATATATAAATAGTGTGTGTGTGTGTGTGTGTGTGTGTGTGTGTGTGTGTGTGTGTGTGTGTGTGTGTGTCTAAGGATCCCAAGAAATCCAATATACTAGCACAGCACAAGAAGAACGTCCCTCTGGGGACCAAAACGTTGGGCATATGTGTGCATTTTGGACCCAATAAACCACTTTTTGTTATTATCTCTTGTGCTGGATCCTTACAGACGGTAATTATTTACCCTTTACTGTGCATCACACCTGCCTCTACTAATGCCTTTTTTTTCAGTGTGGTCTCTCTCACGGTCTTGCTTATATATATATATATATAAAGCAGAAAATAGCCGTGTTAGTCCAGTTGCGATAGTGCAGAATAAATGAGTTCTTCAGTATTAGGTGATACCTTTTTTATTGGACTCAGTATTGCTTGACCTAAAGAAGCTCAACTATATATATATATATATATACAGTAAATATATATATATATACGTGTATATATGCATATTTGTGGTTGAATATATATATATATATATATATATATATATGTGCGTGCGTGCGTGTGTGCGTGTATATATATTCATCCTCTCACAACCCCCTCCCTTCATCCCCTCTCATCCACCCTCCGTCATTCTCACCCCACAGGACAGCCAGAGAAAACACACACACACACAGACACCAGAACAAATACACACAGACACACCTCCCTCTGCTCCATGCTTTTCCTGCGCTCTTTGGCCCCACCCCCAGACTCCTGCTACCTCTTCCTGATTGGCTGCTGCTGTGTAATGCAGCCAATCAGGATGGAGGAAACTGCCCAGCCCCCTAGCAGCAGCAGCCCTGCTCTCTCCCTTCTCAGAATCGCAGAGCTGAGCGAGAGTCTGAGGTCTGTGCAGAGAACCTGTGCCCCCTTGTGCTGCCCCAGTCTGCACATGCACAGTATGCTACTTCCGTTTCATAGGAAGTCACAACTCAACCCATTTTACCTTATGAGATTTTCCAATCAGCTACCGTCAGCTAAGAAGTTTCACTTCATAAAGTATAAAGGAGTCAATATTAAAGAGAAATCTTTATTGTTTTGGCCTCCAAAATAAATAAGCTACTAGAAAGTTCAGATTTACCTGTCACTTATAAATGATATGCGGTACAGATTGTCCTTTCTGTGACGTAACTTCTGAAATTTAGACCAATACTATACTTTGCTATGAAATAATGAATATGAAAATGAATCCGCTCAATCTTCCAGCATCTGCAGATGTCTTATGGCATACAACTGGGGAGGAGATATGTTTTATAGTAGAGGTGCTATTTCATATTTCACTCAACAACCTTAATTTCTAGATAAAACTCACTTAGACAGAAATATGTATTTACTTTGAACATCTTCCAAACGAAAATCCCAAAAGGATTTGAAATAAAAGTCTTTAAATGCAAACTCCAGCTATCACTCTTGTAATCTCTGTTGTTGACAGAATGTGTTAACTCCTTCTGAGTGTCTACACATCTGAGCACATGCTGCAACGTACAGTAAATCAATAAGGTTTGGTGCGCCAGGCAAGAAAGGAGATCATCCTGAGTATGAGCGAATCTTTCTACAACCTGTAACTGCTAGTTACGAAATGCAAAGAGGAAAACACATTGAAATCACTTTGTATTCTTTAGACCAGGGGTGCGCAAACTGGGGGCCTCTAGATTTTCTGGGGGGGCGCGGCAGTTATAGAGGTCCCGCATTCTCCCCCCAGGCATTTAAATTAAATGCCGGGAGGCCATGCAAGGCCTCTATGACACTTCCCTTCCCTTCCAGGGACGCGTCGCCCTGGTAACCCAGTGTCAAATGACGCCGCGGGGTCACGTGACGTCATGTTACAATGGCGATGTGACATCACATGACTTCCCGCATCATTTGACACTGGGGTCGAGCAAGGGGGGGAAGGGTAAGCGCAAGGCGCTGAGGAGAGCAGGCAGGGGTGCGCACGGGGAAAAGGTTGCGAATTCCTGCTTTAGACTAAAGCAATGATAATATGTTGTGCTAAGAGAATTCATAGTATTCACATTGCAAAGTTAGTATATACAATCTCACACATATTTTTTTTATTGATGTTTTCAACATTTAAAAGGGGGGGTGGTGGAGGTACAAAAATAAAAAGGGGGTTGAGGGGTGAGGTGGTTACATTGTACCAAATATTACATATGAAATTAGATTATTTATCCTTTTACAATAAATTCTTACAAAATGTTTGCCTTTATGATTTTCTTTGTATTTGCATCAATCTTTTATCCAATTTACACATATACAGTTAGAGAGAACTCGTGGTAGAGATTCAAACACTTAATTTTAATATATGTGTGTGTTCCTGGTATCTTTCACACACCTAGCCTGATTCACCCTCTTATGGAACTGTAATTCGGCATTCTTAATCTCTGCTATCCCAGGGTTCCCAGTTTTTTGGAACCCTGTGGTTGTATGCCTCAAGAATGCCTTAAGTTGTTCCATAACCTGGAGGTCACTTATCCTCTGGCGAACCTCTCTTCTTAGTGAGGGGTGGATTTTTTTCCCAGGCCGCCGAGATGGCGCATCTCGCTGCAGTGAGAATATCTGATGCAAACTACATGTGTGGGGACATAGTTCCTCAATAGGTTTACCTAATCAGAACTGTGCGGTACATAGGGATCTTAATCTCCACTGTTTCCTTTATTAACCATTGAACCATAACCTAATATTTCTGAATGGCTAGACAGAACCATGATATGTGGGTCATGTCCCCTACTTGGCTGCACCTGCTCCATAATTGATCCGTTGTACCAGGATATATATGATTCAGTATTTTGGATGTGACTGCTGCGGCCGAGTTTATTCGAGCATTTGCCCGTTCTCGGCCGCAGCAGTAACCTGGCGCGCGCCGGAGGGTGCCGGGCGCGCGCCGAAGCCTCGGAGGAGAGGCCCGCCGATCGGGGCTTCCCCCTCTCCTCACCGGGTCCGCCGGGTCCCCCGGAACGTCCCGCCGCCGTCCTCACATCCGCGCGTACAGGCGGCACAGGCACCCGATGACGCGTGACCGCGCATCGGTGATGCGCGGCACGCTGAGGGAGTGCGGCTCGCAAGCCGGGACATATCCCGGCTTGCGGAATGAGCCGTACTCAAATAAAGTGTGCCGCCTGTGTGAGATACATCTATAAAATATGCTGTACATATTTTCCCTTGTTGTAGTGCAGATAGATGTTTTAGCTTCATTTTCCCAGATGTCCTCCCATTCTTCGTATGAGATTTCCACCTGTAGATCCCCACCCCACTGTTCTATGTCTTTATGTATGTATATTTCTTTATCAGGAATCAATTCACAGTAAATGGTGGTTATCAGGTTTTTTTTATATATTTCCTGTTACTACATGAAATTTTAAATCCTGTGGTTTCCGGAAACCCTCCCTTTGTGTTTAATAAAATGGCCAACTTGAATATACTTAAATAAATCTGTTTTTTTTTATATTTCAGACATAGATCCTCAAATTTTAGCTTCTCCTCTGTCGCCAATATGTCTGCCACTATTAGGATTCCCTTATTCTTCCACCCCAAAAATTATCCCGAGCACAAACCAGGGTTATCGAATATGGGTTCTAACTGTAACTGGATTGAGGCCAGTTGAAGTGTCATATTATTGTGTTGCCATAGATTCAGTATGAATTTAATGGTCGCTGTTTCAAAGTGTGGTTTCGGAGAGAGGGCTCTTGTCACACCAAAGGTGGGCTGGTAGGCCTATTGGATTACAGAATATTTTCTCTGGTTCAACCCATCCACATCTTTTATTTTCCAAAATGTTGGGCTGCTAAATAGTATCTTTTAACATCTGGTGTTGCTAGGCCTCCCCAGTCCCTGGAAGCTAAAAGGATGGATCAGGCGTCTCTCGGTTTCTTGTTTTGCCATATGAAGTTTATCATTCTATTTTGAAAATCTTTTATATGGCTAGCTGGGACCGGCATCGGGAGGGTCTGGAAATAGTACAGTATAACCTTCTTGGAAGAACATTCATTTTTACTGAGATTATGCATCCCAACCATAAGATATGGTAATTGGTCCAGGTCTGGAGGTCCTTCCTCATTTGTGTGAACAATGCTGGGTAGTTATTTTTACATAGGGATTGGTAGATCTTGGTGAGAAATATTCCTAGGTACAGTATTTCAAACAAGTTTCTCTCCATCTATAGATAACGTTTAGCTTAAGTAACTTAACCTCATGTTTTGGGAGTGTTAGGTTTAGTATTTCTGATTTACCTTCATTAATTTTATACTGTGGTATGTTGTTGTAAGTATAAATAGAGGCTATTTATCTTGGAGTAGCAATGGAACAATCAGCAATATATACATGGAGATATAACAGTCCGGAGTATGTAAGCGAAGCCTAGGTGCATGTGGGATTAATGCAGTCTGACTCAATCTATATCCCAATGAGGGGAGAGGGAGAGGGATAAAGAGAAGCTACACCAGCAAGAGACCCCGCATAACAGAATGCCCCTGGTGAGTCTCCAAATCAACCCACAAACTCATTCTATTTCATTGCTTTATATGCAGGTAGCTATTTGTTATCATGCAGCTCGTGCACCGCAGATAAGATCCGTAAATTTGCCAAATTTAAAAAAAAATAAACAATGTTTCGGGGGACAAGATACGGTAAAATAATAACATTTCCCTGACTGTAGGATTCCTCTTTCGGGCCCATAAATTGCTCTGCCCTTTCTGTTATCATGCCTATTCGAAAATGCAAGAGTCCAGGAATTGGTGCATTGACTACCTACCTTTCAAATCCTATCTGACGAAATGTTTTCTCCCATGTCGAACCTAAACACAAAAGAAAAACAGTTAAGTCAGTATATTGGCAGTTACTTCACTTGTACATTTCAGCTCCATTTATACATTCTTAGATCGGGACAATTTATTTCGCATTTCAGATCTCATCTGATGCAATGTTAAATGTAAAGGAAAACAGCAAAGATAAACCATTAGCCTCTGTTTTCTGTTATCATATGCCCATTAAGGCTCTGAGCTTCTCTAAGCACTACTAACAGGACGTGAAAAGGATGTGTGCAGCAGGCCCTCTGCACTATTAAATTGATAGTCAATAGAGCAGCTACTGCAGGAAGATCACAGCAGCAATTCCAGGGAAACCAAAAAAGACCAGGAAAAGAAATGTTGTTTTGGTTGCTGAAATGGATCATTTAATACAGGTGTCACAAAGCTAAAGTCATCAATCAAATGTTCAAAAACAAATTTTGCCTGTGAAGCGAATGACCTAAAAAAGCAAGGCAACATTAAACAAAGCCGCAAACAATACCAATGTGTTCATGAATAGGATGATTACAATGCATAGTTATGCAGAGTTATGATGGCTTATATAATTCTATAGCCAAATTCTCATAGTACCACCTTTTTCATTTAATTCTGAAATTAACATACTGCATTAAATAATGATAAAATAAACTCACATACAAACCATTGTCAGTGTGTAATTTACTTGGGCACTAACATGAGCACCAGTTTAACTCACTAAATTGATCTATGTAAGATAACCAAGAGTAGGCCAATGAATAGCAAACATGAAATGTAAGTGCACATATAGTTATTGCTTTCATGCCTGGTATGCATCTTCTCCAGATCTTTGTATACTGATGATGCATATATTTCACTCCTTCCTAGAAGTAATAGATTACAGTCCAGTTACCTCTTCTGATTGCTCCTTTTCCCTTCGAGAACAGCTGAGGTAGAAAGCATTAGGCTTCGTCCAGGGTTCCGGCGGGCGTGCTGAGGCACGCTGAGGCTCAGGGAATTTCCGTGGCCTTAGACAGTGCGCCGTCAGTGGGTGTGTCTGGGGCGGGACGGGGGCGGGACGGGGGCGGGATGGGGGCGGGCCAGTGATGTCTCGGAGCTGGTTCGCCCTCATTGGGCGAACCGCTCACGTGACCGGCCCTGCGCTCCGGCAAGCGCGTGATTTTAAAAATTATCTAAGACCTACGCTTCCGCACGCTTGCGGAAGCGTAGGCGAGCCCCTACTAAAGCCGCTCTCATTGCGGCTGTAGGGGCTCACAGGTAAGTGCAAGCGCGCCTCAGCACGGCTCAGCGCATAAGCGCTGACCATGCCCGAGGCCTTAGGATGGGCAGTGAGGTTTCACTATTAGAATTTGTTGAAATCCCCACTGAGATTATCTAACTAAAAGAGGTGTTATACAAAGGGTGGCCAACTCCAGTCCTCAGGGGCCACCAGCAGTCATTGACTGAGCCACTTGTGCTGAAGCTGGAATATCCTGAAAACCTGTCCTGTTGGTGGCCCTTGAGGGCTGGAGTTGGCCCTCCTTCCACAAAGTGGAAGTGCTTCTTAGGAATTCTCTATTTTTCAGTGTGTACATTTTTAGGAAGGGGGTGGGGGGGTTGTCCTGGCGGCAAAGCACCTTTTAATGAGAAATCATGAGACGGAAGTTGTGAATGTATCATTCAGACACACTTTTACAGAAAAGAAAAATCAATAACAGAGAATATCTAGTAAAACACTAAGTGGACTGGAAGCGGTCGCTCCATATCCAGGAAAAACAAATAGATTCTCCACCCTTTTCCCTGAATCCATTTCAAATACATGTCTGAGTAATGATTGACGTTGCCTTGAGTATTTCGTTTTGCATGAACACTTAAGATCTCTAAATGAACATCCAAGCATTAGATTAAGTACAGACGGAAATCATGGCATGTTGGCATGCTGGCATTTTAACAATATGACATGAATCTACTGGAGTGGATAAAATCACATACAGCAGGTAATAATATTAGTTCACTGAGGCTGAAGCACATTGAGATGCATGATTTATTAACTGGCAAATATTAAATCAGGTTATTTAGGTTAATTTTGCAATCAGTAATCTATTAATGCATGTACTGTACGTAAATTCACCTATAGCCCACATTGAAAGATTTTGAAACGCATCTACAGTATGTAAACACAACCTTAGCATTCTATTATTTGCACAATATAATAAAATAATAACAGAGTGGAGAGTCTACTCATTTAAACATCTCTAGGGTACGAATTAGGTGTTTCTAAACCCTCTCTCTGGTGGACCCCAGCCAATCACACATTCACATTTAAATTTGCCGTTCAACCTAGGACAAAAGAGAACTAAACACAGTGGCAATGTAAATAGGGTAAATGTAGTTAATTGATTTTTTTTTTCAACTTGTGTTTTATTATTTTTTTTGCACAAAATAAAAGGGGTGGGGGGGGGGGTGTTCAAAAAATAAAAAGGGTGGGGAAGAGTAAGGGATTGCATCCAAATTGGTCACCACGCAGGGAGCATACAGTCAATTGTGAGTAGACATACAATCATGTTTGTGTCTATACAATCAATACAGATAACGGTCAGGTCTAGTCACAGAGCATAAATCAGATTGGGTTTTGCCATACATATGTCTCCCAGGGATCACAGGTTGTCAGAAAGCTGTTGTATCTATCGTGGATTAAACTAGTGAGTCTCTCCATAGTCATTACAAGATTCAGTTTGTGCGTTACTGTTGTGATAGGTGGGGAGGGGGGGTCGTTCTGTTTCCAGTATTTTGCGATCATTACTTTGGCTGCTGAAAGAATTTGTGTTAAATGATCTGCCTTCCTCTCCAGACCCTCTATTGACTTTAATAGAAGCACGGTTTCCGTGTCCCATGTCAAGTCTAGCCCTAATACCCCCTTTATTAGTCTTCTGATCTTTCCCCCAAAAAAATTATCTTGGGGCAGGACCACCATATATGTTTAAATGTGCCCAGCTGACCGCAGTTGCGCCAACACATGGGGGAAGTTAATGGGAAGAATGAGTGTAGACGTGCTGGTGTGCAGTACCACCTGTGTAGGACTTTTAGGTTAATTTCCCTAACCACTGACATCGAGAGACTCAAGCTATTCTTTTATATATTTCCTCCCAATCCCCGTCTACTAGAGGGTTACCTATATCACTTTCCCATTCTAAGATATTTTTGCTTGTTTGTCCCCTGTTTTGATGTATTAAAATCTGGTAAAATTGAGCGATTGTCCCTTTGTGGTATTCACCTAACTGGAACAGATTCTCGAAAGTGGTAAGGGATCTAATCCAAGTATCGTTTGGCTGTATTGAGGAGACATAGTGTTTGATCTGCATATATTGGAATATTTGCGAGTTCAGATACCACATACCTCTTTTAATTCAGGGAATGACTTAATCCTGCCTCATTTCTGCTTGTCACCAATAAAGGATAGCCCTTTTTCGTCCCAACGTTTGAAAACGTTTGAGTGATATGATGGGGGGAACTCGGGGTTGAATCTAATCGGAGTCAAAGGCGAGGGGATAGACGAGATCTGCTTGTGTTTACAGTTGTTGTTCCATATACTTAGAGAGTGTGTCAAGACTGGGTGATCTTTATAATGTGATAGCCTACTTTCCTTCTTTAACCTCATCAGAAACGCCATATCAATTGTCCGGACCTCCGACCTCTCGATATCCACCGAGGTTTTAGTGCCCGGGACAGCAGACCAGTAGACCAGTGAGCTCAACCTAGCTGCTTCGTAGTATTTGGCCAAGTCTGGCTGCCCCAGCCCGCCTTGAGTCAGTGGGAGAACCATCCACTTTTTCTTAATTCTGGATTTCATGCCGTTCCAGATAAATTTAGCTCTCTCTCTCCAGGTCCCTGATAACATATGGTGGGACTGTTACTGGTAGTACTTGAAATAGATACAATAATCTAGGTAATAGAGTCATTTTGAGTGAGGTGATTTTGCCTGATCTGGTGCCTCGACCAGCTTGTTAGTTCTTTTTTCAGGGTTTTGATAAGATTTGGATAGTTTGTCCCACAAATATGCTCATACGATCTTGTGACATACACTCCCAGATACCTTATCTTGTCTAACTTCCATTTTATAGGGCATTTCTTTTTCAATATGTTCTCTGTTTCTTTGAGTATATATAAACTTATAGCCTCTGATTTGGTATAATTGACTTTAAAATTTGAAAGTTGGCTGAATTCATCTAGTGTGTCAAACAGGCTTTTTAGGGATAAATCTGGACTAATCAGAGAGAGTAAAATATCGTCCGAAAAGAGAGATACTTTGTATACTTTGTCTCTTTTGGGAATAACCTGTTTCTCTGGGTTCAATCTTATTCTTGAGGCCAGGACTTCTATACATATAGCAGGGGGGATAGCGGGCATCCCTGTCTAGTGCCATTAGAGACTTTGAATGGAGTGAGATATAGCCTGAGGTACGTACTGTGGCTGTTGGGCCGGAGTATAGCACTTTAATACCGTTGATAAAATTATCGTGTAGACCCACCTCCCTTAGTACCCGAAACATAAACAAAACTGGAACAACCTACCAGAGACTCTCACATCCACCACCAGTTTAAGTTCTTTCAAATCTAAGGCTGTCACACATTTTAATCTGGTCTGTAACTGTTTCATACGCCCATAATATTTATTATCTTTAACTGTGCATGCAATGTCTTGTATACACTGGCGACACACTTTATTCGAGCTTGGCTAGTCCCACGAATTCGGGTATACCCGGGTGTATTGAGGTTTGTGACTGTTTTCTGCCCGAGTGCATTGAGTTATTTTCCAAGCAGGGATTGAAGCATTTTATTCCCTCTGGCTGCAATACTGCACAGTATATATATATAAACTGCATTACAATTCATGAATTTATGCCATCTGGTAGACACGCGAAGCATTGCAGCCTATTAAATCCTAATCATTATCATTTAACAGATCAGCCGCCCATCAGCCAGGCATGAACCCAGGCTGGGAAGGCAAATGCAACGGGGCTTGTCAGAGGTCAGGAGTGGCGCATTCCAGGTATCTGCCAGGTACATACCGGGTATTTGCTCGAATAAAGTGTGTCGGTGCAGTATAATGTATACCCTGTTCATTTATGTAACTATTTGTAAACATGTATTATTTGTCTTAACTCTGTGCCCAGGCCATACTTGAAAACGAGAGGTAACTCTCAATGTATTACTTCCTGGTAAAATATTTTTATAAATAAAAATAAAATAAAACATAAAAGGTCAAGCTACCCTATCGAATGGATTGACACCTTTTTTTAAGTAAATTGCAGCACTTTTTAACATCTCCATCGTAGACAACTGGTTTGGAAGGTTTTCACCATGTCTAGCCAATGATCTCATCACTGAAGAACATTATTTAGTCATCAAAAAAGTTAGCCTAGCTTTGTTCTTTTGTTTACAAAGTAATGATGGTGCCATCATTAGTGAAATAGATAAACATAAGTAGCTGACAGGCTTCATACCAGTATTCCCGACAAGAAGCAATTCATATTAATAGTTCATAAGATAGAAATAATTAAGACAGTTACTTTAATGAGCAATTTAATCTTTCTAAGGAAGCCAATTACATTGATAAGTTCTATATTTGTATTACTTGCCAAGTTAAACTGCCTGGTTTAAGCGCATACAGTAGTAATTCATTAGTTGCTCCCAGACTCTGGTCTGGCTGGGTTCTCTGAGGAGAGGCTGAGAAACATTGTCCTAGGAGCTGCACCCACTCTTCTTCCCTCACAATCATCAACTATGATCACAAATGCATTTGCAGATCTAATGTAGTTAAAATAATGCTACAAATCCCATATTTCCCATTCCCATATAAATTAAAGGTGATATTCTTATGTATGATTATCTGGCAAGAGGGGGCAGGCTAATGGTCAAGTAAATCCTTTTTTTTTTAATGACAGGCACTCTCTGTTAGTCACCAGTTTCCTTTTAGAAGCTTGTTTCAGGCATGTTTCTTCATACACCTCTCACCTATCTTCCTTGGATAAATCTGGGATCATTTTACATGCAGAGTACCCCGCCCGTCTTTACTCCTCCGTCTATAAATACTGCAGCACCTTATTCCACCTCACCTACTGTACCTTCCACATGGAAAACTCTCTTACTATGACATCAATTATTTTACTATAACAAAACTCTTTAACTATGACATAGGTTCCTCTGTAAGGGTAGAGAGAAGTGAATGACTGTATTGATTGATATTTTTATATTTTGCTCATCACCACCAACAAACCAATTTATTTCACCACGCTAAGTGTTGCATCTAAAGATGTAGCAGCTCTTATTGCTCCCGCTGGCGTGTTGCAGCGAGACCCACACAATGCGCTAGAGGAGTCGTCGTCATTACAAATTAATTCGCTGCATGCAGAAAAGCCAACATGGAGCCAACATGTAATTGCACCCCAGTAGCGCCTGCTACATCTGTACGATAAATAAGTCAAACATTTCAAAGCAAGTTTCCTTACAACACCGTACGGCATTACTGTACATAAATCTTTTGGTTCCAAATGCTTGTGTGTTGCAAAACACATAATATATTTCATATTCGTCTCATGAAAGGTATCAAATAGTACTAAAATATATTTCTCAGCAAAAATGCTAATAGAACTCTGCCGTTGAAATGCAAAACATGAATGATATCTTACTGTACATGTTGTAATAAACTATCAATAGGAATTAGGACTAATTACTAAGTGGTGCTATTTAGTAAGACACCTTCTGGCTCTGGAAAACTTCTTATGGCCCATTGACTTGAAGTTGTCTTATGGAATAGCATGGCTAAGTAAATATGGGCCTTAATGTGCCATGCGATCATAATCAGTGATTGGTATTTCCTTTAACCAAAAATACTTTATTCATGAGATACTCCAGGGAAACAAAATTGCCTGAATGTACAGGATATGGAGAAGTAACAGATCCCCTTTTAAAAGTGAGGTAATAAAGCAGCACCTCTCCCCCGTTCACCCCTCCTCCCAAAGCCTATATGAGTTGAACTCATATAATGTTAGCATCTAGGCCTCCAAACTTGCTCTTTACACATTAAAAGTGTTTAACATAATGATTTTACTAATTTCGAGCATCTGTGGATAGACTGCACTGTGCTTTGGGGAGAGCCCTATGTTACCCCCCAAGCACTTAATACTACAAATGCTTATAACTCCTGAACAAAGCATTCAACTTTAAAAATAAAACCAGCTTTGGAGTGGGTAGTATAGATGGAGCAGGCGGTAATCCTCATACTGGCGCCTTGTAGCGGGACACACACAGCACACTAGTGGGAGCAGACACGGCTAATGCGTTATTGCACCCACAGGCTGCTGCACGACAAGCTGTATTTTAATAGTCCGAAGTTAATCAAACGTTAATGCTAAATATTGGCACTAACTGACCCGTAGAGGTTTATATATTGGACTGACAGTGGAGTTGCAGCACAAACTTATTGCATGGATGCAAATGGCTGGTTTGCTGCTTGTAAAAATAGAACTCCATTTGTTGGCCAAAGATAGTTACGACACGACAGGTGGATCAGAAGCCTGTCTTTTCCTAATTTATTTAAATGAGCTCAACATGGCCATGTGGCCATAGCATCGATCATGTTTAAGAATCCAATTTAGAGATGGATTAAGGGCTGTTATTATTTTAGGACCCTTTTTAAATTATACACCTACCGGGACCAGGCACTAATCGGATCACATTATACATAGGGAGCAATTGCAACATACACTCTGTGGTGCCACTCAATTGATGTGGAAATGTAACCTGGCAAAACTTGCTAAATGTGACCACTGCCAAGGAGGAAGCAAGTGAGGGTACCCCCTGATTTTATATATATATATTTGCAAGTTTTGGCCCGCCTACTCCCTTGTCACTCAAGGAAGTTGCTTCTGTGGGGAAAATCTATGGATTGGTCCGGACACTGCCCGCTTGGATTGGCTACTAATCTGCCCTCCCTGACATGTAAGCCCTGCTAACAGTGCGGGCAGTGTCCGGACCAATCCATAGATTTTCCCCACAGAAGCAACTTCCTTGAGTGACAAGGGAGTAGGCGGGCCAAGGCCTATGTTCTGCCCAATCCTGGGCCCATACATTGGAAGAGATTGGTAGTCACGCAGAGTTGTGCAGGGATTTTGGCACCTACTGTCCCCTCCCCTTTGGGGGAGTGAGGAGTGATAACTTTCTCCTGACTATTAGGGAGTCAGGGAAGAGCAAGGACTGTCCTTGGTGCCCTTGGCCAGGGGTAGAAGTCCAGGAAACATCCTGAAGGTGAAGCCCAAGAAGTGTGCTGTGCAGTGTATGCTGATACATTTGGTACTACAATAAAGTGTTCCTCTGCTCAAATATACTCCGGCCTGGTGTGCAATCTATCAGGGGGAGTAGTAGTAAGTTCTCCTGCAGGGATTGTCTCCATATCCCTGGAGGCTGCAGCAGATAGAGGCACTGATCATCTACCCCAGAAGCCTGCCCTGATGTCCCCACTACCACCGGCGGACGATCAGCAAAACACATCTGGTAACAGGGGAATCTCCCCGAGGGTGGGGGAAACACCCTTACATATATAATAAACTATGCAGATCTGACCATTTTAAAGTACAACAAGGTGATGTACTGTACTGTAATCAGAACCAAAGCATTCCCTCAGACAGTATACAGAATATGCATATGTAGTGTTATGGCATAGCACAAGATCTAATTTATGTTTCTATTGCTTCGTCAAAATGTGAAAAAAATAAGTAAAGACAATCATCAAAAACATCTGCTTGGCTCTGCACATATTCTAACAGGGCTCAGTTACATATTGTTTACAGGAGAGCCAGATGGAAGTAAATATGTAAATATTCTGTGCTTGCCACATTGTTGTTACTAAAACCTGACGAGACTGTACTGTACTATAAGGTAGAATTATATTTTGCCACTTTTGTCGGCAATTTCATGTATTTTCAGCAGAGATAAAAATATTTTCCTGTAACATGATATACCTAAATACGGTGCAACTCACAAGCCAATGTTTTGCTACAACACTTCATAATTGGTATTTCCTGTTCATTTGTACCATTGTGGTTAGTTAAATGATACCAGCACATATGACTTCATTGCTGACTCCCCAGTATATCATCAAGTGTTTCCAAAGTACAGTAATTAACATAAATAAGGCTTGTTTTTATGTTGTTTCACACAAATTACAAGCCCTTTGCCATTGTACAGTATATGATGGCTTCTAAAATAGTCCTACTCAATAGGTTATAATAATTGGGGGGGGGGGGGAGGGAAGCAATCTATAAGTAGGCATTGCAGATAAAAAATGTTGTGATATATTTTACAATTGTTCATGACGATTGAGATCATTGCTGCTTCTTGAAATGAAATCTGGTACTATAACCTTGCCACTTTGGGTATTGGGTTTTCTGTGCCAGGTGATCAGAAATAAGAATCTCACTGCAATCTGTGTTCTAGAATAAAACAAAGAACAGCGCACAACGCTCATCGTGAAATATATAGGTACAATTTTATAATAAAAAATGGTTCAAGGTTCTGCGTACATAAAGCAAGTTGAAAACAGGCACAGAATAAATACTGGTACAGTATCTGTTACCACTCCAGACAACTGGAACACGCAGGAACAGCAGGTTTACGTCCACTTCAGGGAGCTGGAACACGCAAGGACAGCATGTAAGGATTTGTTAGGTCCACTTCCGCAGTCTGTAGGGATAAGCTCACAGCCTCGTGGGACAGCGTCTTCCCTGAAGAAGTAGCCGTTTAGTGCTACGAAACGCGTTGGAATACACCACTCTCTAATCTGTATGATTTTATTGTTATTTGGCAAGTTTTCGGTGGTTTAGCAGCCTTTCAGAGAGACTTTTGCCTATTTGACACGCACGCTGTGACGTCATCTTCATCCGATGCCAGTCAGCGAGACGCTGCGACTCTGCGACGCTGCAGGTCTGATGTCAGACGCTGTCCCACAAGGCTGCGAGCTGATCCCTACAGACTCCTGTCCTGGTGGAGCTCCAGCTTGCACTTGGTACTCGTGGCACTATCTACTGGTCTCTCCGAGTGTGCTTTGTGTCTAGTAAGGACTTTGTAGACCATCTATGTGCAGACTGCGGAAGTGGACCTAAGAAATCCTTACCAGCTGTCCTTGTGTGTTCCAGCTCCCTAAAGTGGACGTAAACCTGCTGTTCCTGCGTGTTCCAGTTGTCTGGAGTGGTAACAGATACCAGTATTTATTCTGTGCCTGTTTTCAACTTGCTTTATGTACGCAGAACCTTGAACCATTTTTTATTATAAAATTGTACTTATATATTTCTCGATGAGCGTTGTGCGGTGTTCTTTGTTTTGTTTTGTCTAGCTACCCAGGGTCTTGGGCTACCCTCTGTACAGCAGCAGACGCTCCAATTTGATTGGTAACACAGTTATTACATATCACTCATTAGCGTTTAGTGGTAATATATAATCACTACTTTATCACATATATAAATTCATTTAAGCTGCGCACCTGTATTGTTATTTTTTGTGTTCTAGAATGCAGTTTATTATACATGGAGTCATAAGAAAAACAAAAGGGCACCAGAAAAAGAGTCCCCAACAGGGTTCTATAAATTCAGTGCTGGTTTTCAGGCAATACTAACTAAGCAAGTTGTCTTCATGATAAGTGGAACTGCTCTAGATTAATTAAGTATTGTTAAGGTGAATCTTGAAAACCTGGACTCTTAGCTACTCTCAATGACTGGACTTCCCTACGTACTTTACTTATCTATGTTACTACTGCCATGTTAGGCACAACTGCCATGTTATATATGTAACAGGGTAACACTTTTATGCCTGTCTTTCCCCTCCCTGTTATGTAAATCCTACTAGCTGCAATCTGTAAGGGGTTAAATCTGTGGGCTTGTGACCCCCCTTCATGCTCCTCTCTGATGGACAGAAGTAAGGTGGTGACTCATGGCCTGTGTAAGCCTATCAGGGATAGGTATAGACCATGAGCCCGCCACTTCTGCTTCCCGATGAGGGGCAGTGCCAAATTTACTGCTCTGGATGAGGAAGAGAGCAGTAGGGCTATGAGCCTCTCCCATCGTGGGATGAGCATGCACACCTCCAGCCCCCCTGGGGCTGGGGGAACATTTGATTATACCAACAGATGCATGTAGCAGAAGCTGTGTATCTCTCACTGGGGGGGCGACGACGACAGTGATATATATATATATATATATATATATATATATATATATATATATATATATATATATATATTTTCGTCACCAGCAGCATCACCAGCATCACATTTAGCCCTTGTTGATCCACTTATGGATAAAGGCCTCCCCAAGGGCCTCATTTGCATATTGGTGAGTACCTTTTTGACGTTAGCTGGGTATATTGTTCAAGCATTCATAGTATGGTTGAACCTATCACTATACATCTCCTTGAAAACCCATTGCCACGTTCCCTCCACTTTTTGGCAGTGAGATAAGGTTTAAGAAAAGGTTATATATACTGATTCTGACTGGACTCCTGATATACTGAACTCCTGATTAAATTGGGCGATCCAGTTAAACGCTTAGAGTGCCTGAAATTGCAAACCGGAGCTGTGAGAGATTGAAGATCACGGCGCTGCCGCTTCCTAGAATCAACATCCGGGTATTCAAGCCGAGAGGTGTGGAGGCCAGCTAGTTGCAAGGTGGCCGAGAGGAGAGACGCAAGAACACCTGTGGACGCTGGCGGAAGGTGAACGGTGCAAGCAGAATACCACAGATGACGCCTATTCCGGTTACGACAACCATTGATGTGCCTGTTATTATTTTACACCATGTGAGTGCATATATGCTTTTACTTATCACCCTGATAAATTTTATATCAGTCTATGTTATTGGGGCTTGTCTTGTTTTTACATTCTTAAAGGTCTTCACATATCAAGAAGTACTGGCTGTATTACCACTATTGAAATTTGAAAATGCCTGAAAAGAACTGATAGATTTTGAGTACGCAATCTATAGGTTACAAAGTTAAAGTATTGTACTTTTATTAGACATATTGCACTATTTTGTGTTTTTATATCGTTATTCACATATCTGCGCTCCCCACCGACTGGACAACATATCTTCTGAGGATTGGAAAATCAATTCTGTGGAGGGTTGAAGCTGCACTTTATATAGTAGTGTATATTTATCTACATCTTTTTTTGCACATTGTTGCACTGATAATTGAATCATTATTTCAAAGGATTCACTATTAGTTTAATGTGCCGATTTAATAACACTGCTTTCACTTTACGCTATGTGGTGCATGCTCTCTCTCCCCATCTACAGTATCTATCTATCTATCTATCTATCTATCTATCTATCTATCTATCTATCTATCTATCTATCTATCTATCTATCTATCTATCTCGCTATACACATCTAGGTCTGGAAATAATTGGACACTGATACAAGTTTTGTTATTTCAACTGTGTACCAAAATAAATTCAAGTTACAGTTAAATAATGAATATGGGCTTAAAGTGCAGTCTATCAGATTACATTTGAGGGTATTCACATCCAAATTGGAGGAAGGGTTTAGGAATGAATCTCTTTAATATGTAGCCCCCTATTTTTCAAGGGACCAAAAGTAATTGGACAATTGACTCAAAAGCTTTAAATTAAATGCTGGGGGATCGCATGAGGCCTCTTTAACTCACGTACCGGGATTCTGCAGAGCTGGTAAGACGTGTTGCTATGGCAACACGGCATCAAAGGATGCTGCGGTGTCATGCGGAGTAACGTCACACGTCCGTCTCCATGGCAACGTCACTTGACGGCGCCAAACAAGGTGAGGGGGGCACGAAAGCAAGGGAGAGCAGGCAGGGGGGCGCAGCTCAAAAGGTTTGCGCTCCCCTGCAGTAAAGTACCATCCATGTACAATGATGGTCATTTATTTTAGCGATATGTCCGACCCACTGTTATTTAGAAATGTTTACCCTGGTGACAATGTCACAAACTTTTGTTTGGGTTATTTTTTCTGTCTCTTTGGGTAATACCCAGCATAAATCTCTCCAGACTTCTTTGAGTTGTCTGAAGCTTCTGAATTGTCTTTGCATTTAGGGTCCAAGTTTCATATCCATACGTGAGATCAGGCAGGATACACTGATCAAACACTTTCCTTTTGAGACCCAGTGGAAGGTTCACTTTTAAGATTGTATTTTTCTTCCAAATGCGCTCCATCCCATCTTCATTTTCCTAATGATTTTATTAGAAAGGTACCCATCTATTGATACTTGGTTGTCAAGGTAGACATAGTCTTCAACTTATTCTAATTATATTACATTTATTTCAATATTTGTATAATTAACACATTTGTTGAACATCACTTTAATCTTGCGGAGATTCATACGGAGGTCCACATTCTTACTTTCTTTGGTGAGTTCTCTGATTTGTTGCTGGCGGACATCTGAACTTGTGGGAAAAATAGAGTAACAATGTAATCTGCAAATTGTGTTGATTTGGTGACATGGTGTCTCATCAGAATACCTTCCCAATCCCTATTTTGCTTGTATCTTCATGTAATCTAATGGTTGATCGAACATGCTCATATATGTTCTTTATAATTTCAATGTATACTTCTTCAACACTTTTGTCTACTTAATGCCTTTAAAAACCGCCGAGTTGTAGACAAAATCAAATGCTTTTTTCTAATTTATGAATCCTAAAATTAGTGCTAGGTCATATTGATTACAGGAAATCATCTCTTGTACGACTTGGTCCACATTATTGTAACGGGGCTCATCTCACAAAAGGAAGCAAACCTGCAGGACTGAGATAGGAGATTGAATCACCAACCTGAACCAAGAGACAAGGTCCTGAATGAATATAGCGATGTCTAGGTCACAGGTTGAGGTCAATGCAGGCGACAAATAATCTGAGGCTGAGATCAAGTTTGGATGCAGGCCAACTGGGTCAAAGCTTGAGTCAAACAGGATTCAACAGGAAACCATGTTCTGGCAACATCCTGGAGGAAGTTCAACCTATTAATATTTATAAAATGTTTTAACAGGAAGTAATGCATTGAGAGTTACCGCTCGTTTTCAAGTATGTCCTGGGCACAAAGTTATGCTATTAATAAGCCAGGAGTGAAGATGGCCACTGGAACCTCAGTGTGGGTGGAAGTGTAAGTCTCAAGCAGTGGAATTGGCACATGCACACGAACTTGGACACAGATTGCACCGAAGCCTCACAGTACCCCACATTCAGGAGAGACCTCCAGGCGATCCGAGTCAGGGGCTTAGATGGGTACCCTCGATGGAAACTTGTGACAGGGCCTTTCCCCGGTTTAAAAAGGCAGCACACAAAGCCTGTCTGTAGCTGATGAGTCCATCAGGGAGCTGATTAATTTCAGCTAGAGTCAATTAGGCAGTCTCCACCTGGCTCATCAAGGTTTAAAAGTGTGCTGCACAGATTGCATGGGGTTCTCTAGCACAGAGGGACTGTGTTGCCAGAGAGAGTCCCAGGAAACAGATCTCTCTAGCACTGGAGAAGTTTATGCTGCCAGAGACAGATCCCAGGAAACCAGACCATCTATTCCAGGAAACAGCAGACCCTAGAACCCACAAGAGGGTGCACCCCATTGACACCACTCCAGACTGATGAAAAGAGCCCCCTGCTTACAGGTACCTCTTTGGACTTTGGGGTCAGGGGTTGTTAAGAGGCCTAGCCTCTCAGCCCTGCAGATAGGGACTGTGAAGTGTGTTAGTCCTTATAAATGGATGGGCCTGTTTATTTTCCCTTAAATCTCCCTGGTTGTACCTCTGCACTTGTCTGCTGCATATGGTGTGAGAAGCGGGGTGATCGGTGGCCCTTGAATTTCAAAGGGGCATGGAGACCATCCGGGAATTTTTTTGTACTTTTATTTGCCTACAGTCCCTGCAATAGCTTCAGCAAGAACAAAAGAACCATGTCCAGAAGTGACCAGAATCAAAGGGCTACACATCCATACAGGAAAGCTACACTGTACTGGAGAAAGCCACAACGCCACAGTCTGACTGGGGTGACTGCGATAGATGAGACTGATCCTGTGTACAAAGTCTACCTGACCACGTGTGAGAGGAAAAAAAATAAAGAACCCCGTTTTTTTAAATGGTTGCTCAGAAACAGTATACAGAGAGATGCCTGTGAGAGCTACGAACTCTGCAACTGAAGTTGTGGCTTTGCCGTGGCTAGCCCGAGCTACCCACAAACTTTTAGATGAACGCTCTGGTGGGTGTATAGTATAAGTGTATAGTATAAGTGTATAGTATAAGTGTATAGTATAAGTGTATAGTATAAGTGTATAGTATAAGTGTATAGTATAAGTGTATAGTATAAGTCTAAGAGAAGAGAAGAAAACAGGTAGTGTAGATTGTATAAAAAGTGGACATTTTTTAACACTTTTTATACAATCTACACTACTGTGCCTCTTTTTCTTCTCTTCTCATAGACTTACTACAGCCACCAGAGCATTGATCTACAAGTTTGTCATTGATTCAGATTTGCTTGAATTATTTGCCTAAATGTGGGTACGACATTTGGAGGTTTATCAGACGTGTTACCACCCAGTTGACATGTTACTACTCTATGGTGCTATTTCTGTTTTTTCTCTCCTATGGTGCCATCCCCTGCTATCCTATTCTTTGAAGACAGTACTATCAGACCCCCAGTATCACAAGCACGTTGCCTTGGGGTCACACTTAACTCCTCCCTCACATTCACAATGAAGCTGTCTTTTTTTACCTCCATAACATTGCAAAGATACGCCCTTTCCTCTGTCCCTCTACTTCTAAAACTCTAATGCAGGCGTTCATTCTCTCCTGTTTCGACTATTGTAACCTTCTACTGTCTGGCCTTCCTGCCTCTCACCTATACACTTGCCCGACTCTTGCCTTCTTCTCAAGAATGTCTTATGTCTATCCCTTTTTTATCTACAGCCCTCTCCCGTTCATTCACTGCCCCACACTTCTAGAATGTCCTTCCCCTCAATATCCGACTGGCACCCTCTCTCTCCACCTTTAAGACCTACAGTATCTAAAATCACACTTCTTTAACAAAGCATATGGGTAGATCCACTGGCAGATACCATACATCTCAGATGCACTGACCTTGATCCCTTGCAGATGCACATACAATAACACCCTCCTACTCTTCAGAGCAGGGACCCCATTTCCTATTGTTATCATCATGTCTTAAGCGCTTATTCCCATTATGTGTTATAATATTATGTCACGTGTGTTACTGCTGTGAAGCGCTATGTACCTGGATGGCACTATATAAATAAAGATATATATTGTGACATAGTCCAAAGATGTTAGGCAGCTTTCTGCCCCGTTTTAGGTCAGAAAGTGCAGGAATAGTTCAAAATGATCCATTACACAGCTTCACATTAACTCAGGCTGCTGGATGGAAAATCCAGACCACAGATTACAATGGGTCTAGTTCTCCCTCGCCTGCTCTTCTAATCACTTGCACAGGTATTTAGAGCAGAGAGGTTTGCATTTCAGTCTCTCTCCTTAGAGCCTGGGGGCTTGGGGTGTCGCTGCTCCCCGGAATCCAGTTCGGGGTAGATGGCCCCTCCAAGTATCACAGTACCAGAGAATTTGCCTGGACACTTGGGACCGAGTTCCCACCATGAACAGATAAGACAAACAAATATATATTGCTGTTTCTAAAAGACTATGCTGTATCTAGTGACCCTAAATGAGAGGGCATTGTTTTAAGCTGGGGAACCAGGTTAGTTGGGCCAGCAGCAGTTAGAGGTTGATTATGATGTGCAGTTAGATCCCTGAAAGGGATAGGATTTTGTTTATATAATTTGGTTTCTTGTTACTTGAAATAACAGTGTGGGAAATACTATGACACTGATATAAGTGAACCGCTGAATGAAAATGTCTGAGTGCCTCTAACCTACACATGTTAAAGCTGCAGTACCTTACTTGGATGAAAATAAAGCAGGCAGAAGCCTGAGTTAAGCAACGTAATACTTTGCATGTTCCTGTTTGTTGTTTAATTAACCCTAGAAGACTGTGTCGGGAAGAACCCAGACAGACGTCAGCGCTACAAAAGAGGGGCGTTTGTCACAATATATATATACATATCTTTTGAAACTAATTGTATATGTCATCATTCTAAATGTGTTTTCCAATGATAACATGCTATCTATTTAAGAAAACATTAGACTGTAATAAGTCAAACTATATATTTTTTGATCTGCCATATTCCAGATTTCTTGCTAAATACACACCAACATTAGTTTTTCAGATGTTTCATCGGATCATACAGAAAGAAGACTACTGAAAAAAGCAGTTCCACAGAGCTATTTAATTAACTTATCTTAGGAAGATTTAGTGGCATTGTGACAGGGTGAATAAACGTCACCAGCTCTATGCCTGGCAGACCTATGTTTAGGTCTGCAGTGCAGCAATGACCGGGTTAACTTTCAGCTGGGAAGGTCTTGTCAATTAGTCTGGTCCCAGCTGCCTCATCAAGGAGCTTTAAAAACCCCAGGCTGCACGCACATGCAGCCTGTGTGATCCAGTGAGAGATACTGAATTGCTGAGGGGGGACTACTGCTAAGGGCTGTCTTCACTATACTATTTTGATGAACTGTTTGCTGTATTGTTATGCTGGAATCTAAACAGCCCTTGTTGGGAAAAGGGCCCAGCCCCGCTCAGGACTTATTTTCTGTTTTACTGTATATCCTGAAAAGAAGCTGTTTTGTTTTTGTGTGCCATATTTTTAAGGCTCAATAAATAAGCCTTTGCAAGAAACCCACGTGTGGTTGCATCTTTAATAGTTTAAGTATAGGTGACAAGTAGACATTCAGACAAGCGATTTTACTATATTTTTAAAACTTATTGTATCAAAGTTTCCCGACTGCAAAACTGAGGATACATTGAGTAAAACAAAAAAAAAAAAAGAAGACCATATGTGATAATCATGGACTTTTCAGAGAAAACATAAATTTTTCACAGTACACAAAAGGGTGATTTAATTTTTACAAGGAATCTAACTACATTATTGTTGCTTATTTCTTCTAGTGGCTAAGTGGGACTGCCCTTTTAAAGTACAGTATCCGTCACATAAATCCTCAAATCAACAAAATTAAATAGTAGCCATGCCATATTTTGCTACTAGTCTGCTTTCCTCCTGGCAGTAAACCCTGGTACAATCAGGTTACCAGCAGTTGCTATGGGGTTTTCCCCCTCCGAGGAGCTGCATTTGAGTGACAGCGGGAGGCGGTGACATCAGGCCTGGGCATAACCAATCTTGAAAAATGGAAAGTGAATCCCTGCGCTTCTGCCTAATGGGTTAACAATATATGTGAAATAAATATATACATGATGTGCAAAACTATGAGATAAAGGAGACTTTTAGTTACATTCTTTGATCAAATAATGCCTAAGCCTGCCACCAAACGCCAAGGTAAGTCTCATAGGCAGGTCCCTACACTGACTGCAACTAGTGTTATGTGAAAATGCCCCAAATGGGGTTAAAATGTCCAAGCATGTGCTTATATATCTAATGCAGTTAAAACTGGTGAATACCAGTGAGAACACTTACATGTAAGTGAATGGTGATAATCCAGGGACCATACTGAGAAAATACCTAGAAAAGGTTGGGCTTAGTCTCCCACAAGTTGCTTATATATGCACTTTCAGGCAATTAGGCCAAATATATTTACACCTTAATAGTGGGGCCCCCATAGGAGCGTGCAGCTAAGAATTAAAATCGGCCTAACAGAAATGCAAAACAAATATATGATCACCTGCCATGCCATATGTGGCTACTAGTCTGCTTTCCTCCTGGCAGTAAACCCTGGTACAATCAGGTTACCAGTAGTTGCTATGGGGTTTTCCCCCTCCGAGGAGCTGCATTTGAGTGACAGCGGGAGGTGGTGACATCAGGCCTGGGCATAACCAATCCTGGGCAAATCCCTCCTCTTGGCAGTACTTAAGCGCAGGGCCGCCCCAAATTCGGGAGTGCCTTTTCCCACTTGTGGAAGTTAGGTCACACACTGGAGAGGCTGATTGTGCCTTCTCCAGTCCTCTTCCCTTCGTGGGAGAGTGAGTGTGGACCATACCTCTTCCTCTGCTAGGGAGGCAGGGAAGAGCTGGTACGGCTGCAGGTGCCCTTGGCCTTTAGTAACAGTCCAGGGACCATCCTTCAGTGGTAGCTGAGAGTTACTGCATCGGGTATAAGCCTGTTACTGTACTGTACAGAAGAGATAATAAACCGTTCCTGTTATACCTCCTGCCTGGTGCGTGACCTTACTGGGGGGAGAGGTAATAGTTCTACCGTGGGAGATAACCTTCAGTTCCTGGCAGATGGAGGCGGTGCACTGATAAAGAGATATGTAGAGTATGAACCCAAGAAGCCTAGTCCTGTGTCCCCACTACCACCGGCAGATGACTCAGCCCTCCTGTTACCAGCAGGTATCATGCACCACACGATCCATAATCGCCACATCTCCCACCGGGTGGGGGAAACACCGTTACATATATATATATATATTTATATGCCAATAAAAATTTAACAACGTCATTACTTCTGAACTGTATAGTTGTGACCTGCAGTGTAATGTATCTGCTCATAACACACCAATTGTTATGGCATTTGCAATAAAAATGACTGTCAATGGAACATTTAGCTCTACAAACTCTGAAGCAGCCAATCAGATTGCAATCAGCCGAAAACTACCATTCACTTATTCTGCTTTGATAGAATACTGTAAGAATAAGCCCCTCAATTTTACAAAGCCAAAAACATTCTTTGTTTTGTTCAGACAAACTTTTCCAAAGCATGGGATTGAGAAAAAATGTAGATGCTTGTCGAACTTACATCTGTCAATTATAAATATATGATACCTTCATTTATCTTTAGCAACTGTGATCTATTGTCCTAAATGATAACAGGTATCAGCGATGAAAGAGATATTGTAGACTGAGCATAGCTTCATTTATCCATTAACATACTCTCCCATCGTGTTTTGTGTAAATGTATGAATTTCCCTGAGTGTTATAAGGGACATTTAATCAGTGGGACGTAATCCATTTTTATTTCTTAAATCACTCCCATTGGACTGGCACATATAAATGTTTCCTTCGCAGTGATGACTGTTAATTCCCTCTTGGATCTGTGTTTCTATTACTAAGACAGCATTAGATTTGTCTTTTTTTAATGTTTGAGATGAGATGCCTCTGCTGGTTAATGTGGCTCTAATTCAATGAACTACAGTATACACTTCCAACAATGTAACAGTAATGTAGCCCATTTACACTCGCAGCTAATGGGACCTCATTACTTAGGTTACTATATTGTAGAAGTGAAACCACATTCTATTATATTTACAGTCTGATTTAATTGCTTTGTATTACAGACACAGTAATACAATGTCATCTAAAAAAAATATTCAGCAATTTATTTGTTAAGAGTTCTCTCTCGAATTGATATTTTTTTGCACATAAAATAAAAGTTCTAGCTATTTTGCATGATTCCAAATACAGTAGGTAAAAAAAACAAAAAAAACCTGCAAGCAGATGCACTGCATTCATACAGGTTAAAACCAAAGCAATAAATCATTGTACAGATCTAAAAATGTGAGTGCCCATTTAAAGCTTAAATATATAACAAAATGTATTAAAACTCACCACAATGACTCACTTGCTTTTTTGGAGTACACACATTGAAATAAAGACATGTTTGCTTGGACAGACTTCTTTTTTTTCCCCTCCTTTTTTTCCCGCTTGCAGTTGCGTCAAATGTGAGAAACATCTTACGTGTGACAGATTGACTAGCCTCCTTCATCTTAGAGATGTCAGAGTTTTCGATGCATACAGTAAATTAACGCATTTTGAATAGTGTCAGTGACAAGTCCCTTTATCTTTCTGTGAACTAGGAACAGACATTAGATCAGTGGTAGGCAGCATGATATACATCCAGAGCCACAGGTGTGGCCCGTCAGCCCCTAAAAGGGGCACACAATGTAGCATCTCTCTCTCTGTGCTGATCTCTCCCCTTCTCTCTCTGTGCTGATCTCTCCCCTTCTCTCTCTGTGCTGATCTCTCCCCTTCTCTCTCTGTGCTGATCTCTCCCCTTCTCTCTCTGTGCTGATCTCTCCCCTTCTCTCTCTGTGCTGCACTCCCCCTCTCGCTTTCTGTCTGTGCTGATCTCCTACCCTTCTATTGTTCTGTACTGATCTATCCTTCCTCTCTCTCTATGTCTGTGCTGATCTCTCCTCTCTCTCTGTGCCGATCTCTCCCCACCCCTCTTCAGTATCTCTCTGTCTCTGCTCATCTGTCACCCTCTCTGTGCTGATCTCTCCCCCCTCTCTCTCCCCTGCCTCAATCTTCCCCCCTCCATGCTTTGCCTGCTGTGACTGGAGTTCTACCCCATCAATAGCTCTGCACCCATTCAGAGCTCAGCCTACGTAGAAGGAAGGACAGAGGGGACCGGGGAAAAAGGAGGTTGGGGGCCACGGTCGGCACACGGGCCACCTGTTGCCCACTAGGGCATTAGCTAGTAGCACAGGCATAAGTCGAGGGCAGAAACTAGTCCTTGACATCTATATAAATAAGTCTCAAATAATGTTTGTGTGTGTATGTCTTCCTCCATGTGTGATTGGCCCTGTGTTCCCCCTGTGTTATTGGCCACGGCGCACCATCCACCACCCCTCCCTCCCCCTCACCCCACCCCCCCCCCTCACATTGCAAGGACCATCTCACTTGCAGTTGGAACCTAAGGAGAACAACTTGGCGAACCCACACTCCCCACCTCCCCACTCCTCAGCGCAGGCCTCACCTCTCCCCCCACCACCTACCCCCCTCCCTCCGGTCACGCCACTACCACGCAGGCCTCACCTCTCCCCCACCACCAACCCCCCTCCCTCCGGTCACTTCACTCCCACCCGCCGAGGAGCGGCACCGTCCTCACCTCTCCCCCACCACCAACCCTCCTCCCTCCGGTCACTTCACTCCCACCCGCCGAGGAGCGGCGCCGTCCTCACCTCTCCCCCACCAACCCGCCTCCCTCCAGTCACTTCACCCCCACCCGCCGAGGAGCGGCGCCGTCCTCACCTCTCCCCCACCAACCCCCCTCCCTCCGGTCACTTCACCCCCACCCGCCGAGTAGCGGCGCCGTCCTCACCTCTCCTCCACCAACCCCCCTCCCTCCGGTCACTTCACTCCCACCCGCCGAGGAGCGGCGCCGTCCTCACCTCTCCCCCACCAACCCCCCTCCCTCCGGTCACTTCACCCCCACCCGCCGAGGAGCGGCGCCGTCCTCACCTCTCCCCCACCAACCCCCCTCCCTCCGGTCACTTCACCCCCACCCGCCGAGGAGCGGCGCCGTCCTCACCTCTCCCCCACCAACCCCCCTCCCTCCGGTCACTTCACTCCCACCCGCTGAGGAGCGGCGCCGTCCTCACCTCTCCCCCACCAACCCCCTCCCTCCGGTCACTTCACTCCCACCCGCCGAGGAGCGGCGCCGTCCTCACCTCTCCCCCACCAACCCCCCTCCCTCCGGTCACTTCACTCCCACCCGCCGAGCAGCGGCGCCGTCCTCACCTCTCCCCCACCAACCCCCCTCCCTCCGGTCACTTCACCCCCACCCGCCGAGGAGCGGCGCCGTCCTCACCTCTCCCCCACCAACCCCCCTCCCTCAGGTCACTTCACCCCCACCCGCCGAGGAGCGGCGCCGTCCTCACCTCTCCCCCACCAACCCCCCTCCCTCCGGTCACTTCACTCCCACCCGCCGAGGAGCGGCGCCGTCCTCACCTCTCCCCCACCAACCCCCCTCCCTCCGGTCACTTCACCCCCACCCGCCAAGGAGCGGCGCCGTCCTCACCTCTCCCCCACCAACCCCCCCCCCCCCTCCGGTCACTTCACTCCCACCCGCCGCTCCTCGCGGAAAAATACAGGGGAGGGGGCTTTGTGTGTGTGGGGGCAGGGGGGGGGACACAGTGTGGGGGGGCAGTGTGTGGGGGGGGCAGTGTGTGTGTGGGGGGGACAGTGTGTGTGTGGGGGGGCAGTGTGTGTGTGTGGGGGGGTCAGTGTGTGTGTGTGGGGGGGGCAGTGTGTGTGTGTGTGTGGGGGGGGCAGTGTGTGTGTGTGGGGGGGCAGTGTGTGTGTGTGTGGGGGGGCAGTGTGTGTGTGGGGGGGGCAGTGTGTGTGTGGGGGGGCAGTGTGTGTGTGTGGGAGGGGGCAGTGTGTGTGTGGGGAGGGGGCAGTGTGTGTGTGTGTGTGTGTGACAGTGTGTGTGTGTGTGTGGTGGGAAGGACAACAGTATGTGTATGGGGGGGGAGACAGTGTGTGTGTATGTGTGGGGGGAGGGGCAGTGTGTGGGGGGGGACAGTGTGTGTGGGGGACCCTGTGTGTGTCTAGAACACTGTAGGGGGGGTGGAACACAAACAGAGAGGGGGGAGTGGAGAAACAGACAGGGGGAGTGGGAAATTGTACTCCCGGGCAACGCCGGGTCTCTCAGCTAGTTCTATCTAAACTGTAGGTTTGTAATCAAAGAGGCACAACATGCAAAAAGAAAAATGCAGTTACATTGTTTTTAATCATTACACAATAATGTATATTCTCTTTCAAAACCTAGGGAAAAATCCGTAATGTTTACATAGTACTGATAAATGCTAAATGGAATTGATTTTACTCCACTCACTGTTCTGAAGTCTCCAATTTCTTTCAATCTGGAGACATTTGTCAATATTAATTGTCACAAATGATCATAGCTATGATCAGTTTGCTTCCTCAAGCAAGAGAGTCGGAGGACTGGGATAGGTACTGCTCGAGAGTTTGCAGACTGAGGGGGAGCTAAAACAAACGCCTCTACAAGTGACTAAACCGACAGATAAGCGGTTTATCTTTTTATTAACATTGTGAGTACATAAACGATATACTTTTAATTTCATTTGGCTATTGAATACTGGATCACACTATAGGAGCATGCGCTTCTTTTCGTAGCTACTGCTCTTGAGATACTGTCAATCTATAATGTATCACATACTATATATAACACACAGTAAATCAACTGACTTATTTATATTAATTTTAACTGTAGTTTCATACAAATCCGTCCACTGGAATTATGTTCGATAGATGTAAGTAAGAATTTCATAAGAAAAAGTCATCATTATTTTGGACATCATGAGCTTTTAAATGTAGAGACAAAAACATGTTTATAATTAAAGACATCTGCACTGATTTGGCGATAATGTTACAAAGACAAATACCGTCTTTGATCTAACAGCTCAAGTTTTCTACTAACCAAACAGTGATTGCAAAAATTTTTTTTTAACCTTAACTCTGTTTAGTGTAGTGTAAATAGTGTAGTGTACATTTTAATGAACATTAGTTAAAATGGTATGAAAAGAGGCATTTACCCCAACATCGCCTATCCACAAACGTCTGTTAAGTTAACGCAGGGGCTTTACGTTACGTTTGTTAGAGCTGCAGACCAAGCAATATCCTACGTGTGTGGGATTTTTTTATAAATCCGTTCTGTACTATGAGAAAATACTTGTAGCATTTGTTTTAAACCACTCTGAAAGATATATATATATATTTTAAGTATCTTTTTATGAGGGTGTTTACAGATACACTTCAAAATATTACATTGTAGCATATTGTATTTACATGTACATAGGTTATCGTATAATGTTACATAGTTCAATACATATTTGTTATACCCATTTTTTTCTTTTTTCGAACTTATAACTGGTCTTGATCTAATATCTCGACCATTTAACTTAAAACCTTGTATCATAGCTTGCTTGTGACTCCCGTTCTGAAAGATATTTTTAATGTATTATAATGTAACAAACATTTTTTTGTTTCTATACCAATCATTTACAAAGTCACATCCCCTTCCTTTTCTGAAACAGCTCTGGCACACCCCTTTTTGAGCCTGCCCTCTCTCTAGCAGTGCACCAATTGTATCTAGTGACAGCCATTTAGTGAACCCTCAAGCCGAATCTTCGATGATCAATTACAGGAGAACGGATGGATTGGCAACTTAGCTAATTACTTATCATTGTGTGGATTGTAGTGATGCACATATTAGAAGGGGGGGGGGTGTCTGCTTGGACTGCTGCTTTATATCATACTTACTGTAAAGTTGGCGTTACTCACATTCCCACCCTGAAAAGGGGTATTTACTATAGTCACTGTGGTGGAGGATGAAGAGGAAGTAATGAGGACCTTCACCAACACAAAAAGTTATTTTTTTAGGGTCTGACTGGAAATAACGCTAATTCATACTTTGTCATGTTATTGGAAGCTAACACAACGTTGTGCTACAATAACCTGACTGAATAAACAAATCAAGGAAAGCACTAAACCAGGGATATAACGATATATATGAGTGCATGAAAAAGAACCCCTGAGTAAGCAGGAACCCCCTGCGAAACACGTAGGGTGACGGAGGACCAGAAAGAGTGTTACACACGAAATCCCGGAAGTGCCGACAGGGACGGCAAGGACAGTTGCAGCAACAGGAGAGAGGGGGATTTTCTCTATCTGGCTCCTAAATCCAAACGAATGAAGTTTGTGTGAGTTGTATCCCTGTGTATAACTATAAAGATATCTTTTCATACCTACACCAAGAGGCTGTCTTGCTACTTCTACATCTAAACTTGTATGGAGAGACGACCAGTACAGAAAAGATATCTTTGAGTGCCGGTGGTTAGGCAGTTACATGTAAGTGCATATCGTACCAGAATTGTGAATGAGCTCTATTTTTTTAACGTACTTCACTATATTTGTTTTTTTTTCTTCTTTTTTGTCTTGAGGTGCGCTGATTTCTCTTACAATAACTTGACGTTAAGCCTTTGCTAATGAGATATACAATGGTCATTGTTTCTGCATATAATTAGCTATGAAGATACATGTTAATCTGAGGGGAAAATAAAGTGTTTTAGGTAATGTCACATATTTGCCCTAATTCAACAAAGTTTAAATAAATAATAATAATAAAGTTTAAGTTTAAATTAGGGCAAATAATGTGACGCAAATAACGTGACTTTCCTCTGACTCTCCCATACATTTACTGGGGGGTGGGGGAGGTGGGGTGGGGCTGTAAAACTGTCATATTGATGGTCCCTCAGTCTCCTGGGCATCTTGCCTTCACTCTTTAATCTCCTACTTTGGACTCCTCCAATGGACTAATCCCACAAGGATGGTCACTATTTAGAACTGGTCTTTAAAAAAAAAGGTTACCTTTCTGATTTCTATCTCTCCCCCTTCCACACTCTGACCATCACCTCCTTCCATTCACCACCCCTCATTCCTCTCACCCTCCTCCTATCTGTTCTCCTCGCTACTCTCAAGACCTTTGATTCCCTCACCTCTCTTCTCTTGCTCTCCTTCCTCTGAACAGGACAATCTTGTAAATTCTTACAACTCTATCCTCTCCCTCCTCACTTGATCTATTTGCCCATTCTCGGCTCTGGTACACCCATACCTCTACCCTGCAGCATTGGCAAAATTCACAAACATGCTTCCTTCACACTTGCACTCGCTCCTCTGAACGTCAATGGAGGAATCTGGAACTCATGCAGATTTTCTATACTATACTATACTATATATTTCTCATCTCTTGGTGTAACTCCACTCTCTCTAATGCCAAATACTATTTTTTCTCACTCATCAACACTCATAAATCCAATCTATACTGTCTTCTCTCTGCATTTCACTCCCTCCTCTGACATTCTCCTTTCACTTCCCATGCATCATTTCTCCTCAAGTTATTGTCAACCACTTTAAAATGGAAGGTGCATGTTATCCACACTTAGATTCTTTTTATCCCTTTCCCCGCCTCACTGCTTCTACCTAAACCACCCTTTTTAAATTCTTTACTAATTTTTCCATTACAGAGTTGTACGTTTCTACACTGATTTTCTCTTCTCCCTCTACCACATGCCCTCTCGATCCAATTCCCTCACACAATATCAGAACGTTTGCTCCTATATCACCACACTCGCTCATATCTTCAAGTCCTCCCAGTCCTCTGGCACTTTTCCCTCATCCTTTAAGCATGCGATGGTCACACCTATTCTCAAAAAAACTTTGACCCTAAATGCCTTACTAACTACCGCCCTTTCTTAATTCCCATGCCCTCCTGGACCCTTTAGAATCTGGCTTTCGTACAGCTCACTCAACATAGACTGTGCTCACTAAAGTAGTCAAGGCTCTCCATGAAGCAAAATCCCACGGTCATTTTTCCTTACTTATCCTACTCAATCTCTCTGCTGCCTTCAATACTGTTGATCATTCTTTTCTCCTTCATATTCTACACACTACATCTACTTGGTATTTATAACGAAGAACTATTTTGGTTCTCATCATACCTCTCTCATCATTGAATGTATGTCTTTGGTGCTAACATGTCTTTGTCTCCTGTTGATCTGTCTGTTGGTGTACCCCAGGGCTCTTTTCTGGGGCCTCTCGTTTCTCTCTACACACTATCGCTTGGTTGCCTCATCGACTCCTTTGTCTTTAAGTATCAGCTCTATACAGATTATATGCTGATATATCTATCCACCCCTAACCTCCCACCTGCAATCAAGTTCCAAGTCCCTTTTCCATCACAGTAAACTGTACTAACATTTCATGTATCCTGTCACTAAAGCATGTTGCCTACAAGGTGTGACATTTCACTCATCCTTTTCCTTCTCCATTCACACCAAGGCTAAAACGTGTCGCTTTTAATTCTGTAACATTGCCAAGATCCAAACTCCACTCTTTCCTCTACCAATTTACTGCTAAAACTCTAATGCATGCCTGTATCCTCTCCTGTCTGGATAATGGTAATATTCTGCTAACAGGCCTTCCTGTCTCTCAACTTTCTCCTTTGCAATCTGTCCAACATTCTGCTTTCTCCCGGAACAATCCCTGCTCATCTCCTCCGTAAATCCCTCTACTGGATTTCCATCAAGTTTCGGATCACCTACAAAGTTCTCTTTCTTATCTTCATGTCACTCTAATCATCCCGACATATCAGTTTTGATCTCTCCTTATGTCCGTGGTCATCGCCTGCGCTCTGCTCATAACGGTCTCTATTCCCCCCCTTTCACCTGTACTGCTCTTTGTCTTAAACCTTTTTCCCTCACTGCCCCTTAACTGTGAAACTCCCTTAAACTCAGTATACACCAAGCACCCCCTCACCACCTTTAAGTCAAACCTAAAAACTCACCTCTTAAAGCTGTAGTTCAAGCTTCTGTTTTTTAAAATGTTATACTGTATATATTTTTTCCCATTCAATATGTGCATCAATACAATCCGCGCACTGACAAGTGATTAGCTAAGCTGCAGATCGATCCGTTCTCCTGTAATCGATCGCTTGCTCAAGGTTATTTAATTCAGTTCTTGCACAGCATTGTGGGCAATGTAGTCCAGCAATATCATGTGACTGGGCAGTAATTGGTGCACTGCTAGAGAGAGGGGAAGGGGCTGTGACTTTGGAAATGGTTTCTATAGAAACAAAAATGCTTCCTACATTAGAAACATTAAAAATGTCTTTACACTTTTTTTTTAAATGCTTCATGTATTTTCTCATAGTACAGAACTGATTAAAAAAAACCAAAAAAAACCCACATGTACTGTAGAAAGGATATTGCTTGAACTGCAGCTTTAAATGAAGCATCTCAATAGGCAGGGCTCATGGCTACTGTCTGATACCCACAATTGCTCCGACCAACCACTGTGGCCAAGCACTGCCAACTACTGCACTTATTTCCTCACCTGCTTTCTCTGTAAGTCTCCCAACATACCACTTAGATTGTAAGCTCACTGGGGCAGGGATTTCCTTTCCTATTGTCTGAATTTGTTTGTTGCACGTATTGTATTATAATTCCATATATTGTATTGTCACTTTTATAAAGCACTGAGTACACAGTGGGCGCTATATAAATAAAGATATACATACATATGACCCAATGTATTGCAAAATAGAGGCCAAAGACTGCAGACCAGCAAAAGCCATGAGCAGAAAAAAGAAGGTTATATATTAATACTAAGTCATTTACTATTTTCAGATATTTTGTAGCTTGAAATAATAAGATATTTAATTGTAATAATACGTTTTTATCCTTTCCTGCTTTTATCTGCTACTTTATGTCAATGATGTTGATGTTTCAGACACTCCTCATATTTAGCACACATTAATTATTCAGTATCTTCATCCTGCGGAGTGCACTGAACCTCTGCTCAGTCTGGTTTCGCAAATAGGAAACCGTTAAGAAGTGTTGGTGACCTACATATGCAGCGGCCATTATTTAAAAAAATCACGGCGCCGTTTGTGTGCGCTGCTGTTCTCCACGCGGCATGAACACCGCCAATCGCCCCAGGCACACGTGTTTATCGGGGTTGCTTTGTTTGAATTTCATGGATTGTGTGCAATTAAATGAAATGAATGAATTGTAATGTGTACAGTACTGTGCTACTGTGTCAATTTCAGGTGTTTAAAAGCCACAACACTAAAATGCCATTTTATGCACTCGCCTGCACTCGCGTCTTAAGGCGGTACGGTTGGAAGCAATCCCGCTCCATGACATGGGTATTCCGAGGTATACACCGCGTGAAGTGTTAAAATAATGGCCCCTGCATCTGTAAAATACAGTAACCCTGAGTAAAGAAAATGGCAACCCTTCTCAACCTTCCTAATCTCATGCCATATATTGTACCAAGTCACTACTTTGTGGTGTCACTTTAGATCATATCATCTAAAAGTTAAGCATTGTGCTATAGCATCCAAAAAAATATATAGACTTCCAGAACAAAAACAAAAAACAAAATATGTACTTCAGAGTGATCTTACAACAAACAACGGCATTCACAAATAAATAGATCTATGGAGAGAAAAAGGTGATGTTTTGATAAAATGCTAGGATTTGCAGAAGTAACTCTTTCAGGTACAGTTTATTTATTTTATTTATAAATATGAAATGCAAATGGTTAGCTATCAAATACCTTCCTCACTAATGACCTATGTTCTGGCATGTCTGTCTGCCCACCACATGCTGAATTCCACTCATAACAAATGAAATTTCGAGCAATTGGTGGAGTACTTATGGCCTCCTAGTCTGAGTGAAATATAGTATCCTGCCTGAAAATGATGCTCTACACTTCCAACTTTCTCCAAAATCGCACTTATCACACCTTACGGTTTTAGAACGCATATTTCTCATTCTGGATTTATCTTCGCTAAGAGGATACATAGGGAACCACTATAAAAAAAATGGCTATGCTCCCTTTAAATGTCTGGTGCACATAATGAGGTCTGAGGTACAGAAGCTTACTGTAGTCAATTACTTGAATCGAGACCATAAATTATTATGTTCTGCTGACCTTTATGTATACTTTAGCTGCTAAGATTATGAAAATGTTAATATGAGTATAAATGTTTAGTCTTGTAAGAGCAGAGGTGGGTATATGAGTCACAAGTTGACAGAGAACAGAACATGCCACTTAGGCTTTGCAGTTATAATGTACTTAATCTGGGATTAACAAGTAAAGCATGTTAATAGCTTGAATTGCATAATAATTAATTACGTACATCAATTTCAGCATAAGGGAAAACTTAGAACTACCCAGATTCCAGATACAAGTATATACCATGCACAATCAAGTTGCCATAAAGTGTGTGCACTACCTGTTAGCAGCCTCAGTATACTGGGTAATTCCAAATTCTCTATACCATGCACATGAATGTACTTGGTTGCAGCTATATAACAGTGTAGTATTAGAAAACATAAACACTAGCACAAAACACATTCACAATATAGACCTTTCCTCATGATTACAATTGTTCATTTAAATTCAATTTATGTACAACATTATTTAAACATTAATAATAAATAATAGTAAATTGTAGGTTTATAGCATAAAAAGGTATACGTTTCAGACCAAAGTTTCTGAATGTCTCCCTGCGATATCATCCTGGATGGCCCTCCACCGACTTAAACTTAACATGGCAAAAACAGAGCTCCTCATACTTCCTCCCAAACCTGGCCCTACTACCTCCTTCCACATTACTGTTGGAAGTACAATCATTAACCCAGTAGCCCAAGCACGCTGCCTAGGGGTCACACTCGACTCCTCTCTCACATTCTCTTCTCACATTCAAAACGTATCTAAAACCTGTCGTTTTTTCCTACACAATATCACAAAGATACGCCCTCTCCCCTGTTGTTCAACTGCTAAAACTCTGACTCAGGCCCTCATTCTCTCCCGTCTTGATTACTGTAACCTCCTGTTGTCCGGCCTTCCTGCCTCTCACCTGACTCCCCTACAATCTATCCTAAACGCTGCTGCCAGAATCACTATACTTTTTCCTAAATCTGTCTCAGCGTCTCCCCTGCTGAAATCCCTGTCCTGGCTTCCTATCAAATCCCGCATCTCACTCAATTCTCCTCCTCACTTTTAAAGCTTTACATTCTTCTGCCCCTCCCTACATCTCAGCCCTTATTTCTCGCTATGCACCACCACCTCTTGCGTTCTGCTCAAGGATGCCTTCTCTCTACCCCCTTTGTATCTAAAGCCCTCTCCCACCTTAAAACTTTCTCACTGACTGCCCCACACCTCTGGAATGCCCTTTCCCTCAATACCCGACTAGCACCCTCTCTATCCACCTTTAAGACCACCTTAAGACACACTTGCTGAAAGAAGCATATGAGTAGCACAGTGGCTAATAATATACACGATACATAAAGCTTGGCCCCTGCAGACGCACTTACCAGAATGCCCTCCTACTGTCTCTGTACGTTCATCCTACCTACCAATTAGATTGTAAGCTCCTCGGAGCAGGGACATCTCTTCCGATACTTTTATGTCTGAAGCACTTATTCCCATGATAATTTGTATTATTTATTTATACAGTGTATGATTGTCACGTGTATTACAACTGTGAAGCGCTATGTACACTAATGGCGCTATATAAATAAAAAGACATACATAGATACATACAAAAGTAACTGCTTGTTATTTCAGAATATTGAAGTATTCCTATCCATGGGTTTTATCATCATTGAAACATTTTCTTTGCTACTGTACAGTATATTATGTGAAATAAAAAGGATGGGCATCACTAAATCAGTGCTTTTTGTCTGCTCTCACAGACTGTCAGTACCTTTGGAATTCGGTGAAAAGCACAGAGTATGCAGTGTCCTTATGTTTTTCCTCCTAGCTGCATTAATTGTACAATAAGAAACTTGTTAATTAAGTTATTTTATATTTGCCCTAGATCATTAGCAAGGGAGATTTATACTGTACCACCCAAAGTGGTAAGAAATGGGTGAAAAAATGACAGGCATACAGTATGCATATCTAGAATTTGGTACATGCCAATATAATATGTCCATGTAAGGCCGGTGCAAGTGTGTTAGGCCTCCTAGGCGAATCTTCAGCTTTCCTTACCCATACCCCCACGATCAACTTTCGAAAATGAATATTGTGCATTAGTATGAATACAAATTCTGTAGAACTAAGTACAGATTTATATTACATTGAGAAGGAGAATATGATAATGATTGTATTCTAGTTATGTGCCTGGGAGGGGGCAGAAGGAAATATGGGCCTTAGGGTAAAGGTATGGCCCTGGGGGGCAGGGAGGACCACAACAGAGGGAGGGGGGCAGAGTGTGCTTACCTGCAGCCTTAGAGCAGGGGTGCACAAACCTCTGGTGCTGCGCTGCCCTGCCTGCTCTCCCCCAGTGCTTGTGCCCCCCCCCCTCCCCACTTACCTTAGTGCTGGCGTCAAATGACGCTGTGGGGTCATGTGATGTCATGTCACATGACCCTGTAGCATTATTTGATGCTACGTCGCCTGAAGCCTGCTGAATCCTGGTAAGCGAGTTCCAGAGGCCTCGCCCGGTCCCCCTTGGGGAAGAGCGCATGGGCCTCTGTAAATGCCACGGCTCCCCCCTCCTCCCAAAAAATATTGTGCCCCAGTTTGCGCACCCCCCGCCTTAGAGGAGGATGGAGGGGGGCCTGGTAGAGGCCTGCCAGAGGGGGCCACATCACAGAATGGCCTGTCCCCTCCCTGAGGCCCGTCTGCGGATCTGGCACATATGAGTGTTGCCAGGCAGGTGCCCGGGTGATTCACCAGGCCCGGGATAGTAGTCCCAGCTATCCCCCTTGTTGGAGGCCCTCATGCTACTGTACATGGAATCCCCAGTTTTTTCCGGTCCCCCAAATTTTGCTACAATAGGCAACTACCTCGTTTTAAACTAGCCCTGTGTTCATGACAGCTCCACCCTAGCTCTTCTAGTTGACAATCACCAAGTTGTAAGCTGATGGATATTGTACAAATTAGTTGCTAATTAACTTTGTAATGTACATTAACAATAAGATACAGGGCAAAAATGCGTTTTGGTGTCAATTTATTGGAAGGGTGCTGGTATCCATGTCAATTTAACAACACAATAACAGTTCTGTTTTGAAGCAAACAATTCAATCAGGATTCACTCAAATCGTTGCTGAAAACTTGAATGCTGATATAAAGTCATTTTCAATTCATTATGTGAGTCCTCTTTTGCAATAAAGCAGCACCGAACAAACACAAATACAAAGATGATGAGCAAAGTTGTGCAAACTGAAAATGTTTGAAGCCCTGAATCTCATGATAACTTTTCTTGCCAACACCTGCAATTACAGCTGTAGCAGACGTTATTGCATCTGTGTCTGCGGGGTGATGCGTGGCACCGCCCCGTTAGTTTGCAAAATGACTCAATGTTGTTACAAATGGCTCCGTTTGTGTCAATAAAATCGCGATAAACATCACAACGGCGGTAACAATATATTTTGCAATAACATCTGCTACATCTGTATATGTATAAAACACAACAAGGCTACACTGAACTTCAGCTGGTACTCCAGCACATCAACTTCTCTGGTTTGGGAAGTAGACCAAACAGCTAACTACCCTCCCAGTACAGTATTTCTATTTAATGTGACAAGCATGATTACACAGTCTGTCAGCTCTGAAAGTTTTTATCCGGCACTAAAATATTACATTGTATTATTGAAAGCACTAGCAATGGGGAGGGGCGGGGTAAGTGAATGTTCACTATACTTGCAATTATTTAAACTAAACGAACTACTTGAAAGTTAATTTGTCAGCATAGAAGATAGATGACTGATTCACCATAGTTGCTCATGCTATTTTCTTGAAAAACTGCTATTACACACTTAAGAAATTGGCTTGAAGATATAAAATAAGACACACACATTATTTCAGTTCCTGACAGATGTAGAAGCTTAAATTAATACTAGGACAGGATATGAGATGTTTTTTGGTCTTTTCCCCTTTATGCAAACAATGTGGCACATCTGTCATCCTGATGTTTTGCACCCAATACAAGGATGTGCATTTGGAATGCACACATCATTCAATCTCGGAAATATATAGTTTCATAGTTACATAGTAGATGAGGTTGAAAAAAGACATGCGTCCATCAAGTTAAACCTATGCTAAATTTAGACGACAGATACTTTATCCTATATCTGTACTTGCAGTATATTGATCCAGAGGAAGGCAAACAAAAAACCCCAGTGAAATATCATCCAATGATATCTTATAAGGGGAAAAATACATTCCTTCCTGACTCCAAGAATTGGCAATCAGATTATTCCCTGGATCAACATCCTTCCCATGTTTACTTATTTGGTATATCCCTGAATACCTTCCCTTTCTAAAAAGATGTCCAACCTTTTTTTGAATAAATCTATTGTAATCTGCCATCACAGTCTCCATGGGTAATGAATTCCACATTTTAACTGTCCTTAAAGAACCCTTTCCTTTGTTGCTGGTGAAATCGCCTTTCCTCCAACCTTAAGGGATGATCCCGAGTCCTTTGTACTGCCCTTGGGATAAAAAGTTCTTTGAAAGCTCCTTGTACTGTCCCCGGATATATTTGTATATAGTCATCATATCCCCCCCATATAAGCATACTCCACCTCCTATTTGCTCGATCCTTCCGTAAAAGGGAATAACCCTCTAAATTAACTGCCCAGTCATGAGTTTCATCCCACCATGTCAGTAATGCCTATGATATCATACTGCTCCCTTGCAGCTATTAATTCAAGCTCCTCAATTTTATTTGTCAGACTTCTTGCATAAGCAAGCATGCATTTAAGTTTTTTTCAGTCTGTACTATTATCTTATCTGCTCCTGCTTTTCTGCGCCCACTTGGTTTAGTCTTTAGAAGTTTTCTAGTATTATCTGTATTTACTATGGGTGTCTCGCTGCTTGCACAACTCGCGCCTGCCCCCATTCTACCTTCATAACCCCTTGCTATTTACCCATCTATTCTACTTAGTCCGTTATCTGTTTCTTTCCCCTGATATTTATCATATAACTGTGTTTACTAATATGCCCGTGAGATCAATAAATAATGATGCTTCTCCTAATTCTTTTGATGATTTTCTTTATCATTTCATTGAATTATGATATTAGAACCAAAGATGTAAGCAGACAAATAATTTGTTTTAACTGTGATGTATCAAAATTGATTTTGTAGCTAATCATCGTGACAACACAATCCATCCACTGCACTATTTAAAACAATCCAATTCCTTACATTTGGAACTTCTTTGCTTTATTTACTTAGAGATGTGTCCATGTGGACAAAAATTACATGGTTCGTTTATAAATGAATCTAGGAGATAAAAATGTAAATGAAAAGCAAAGATAAAATGATAGTTTTTTTTCTCTCTTCTAACTTCTATTGAACATCAAAAAGAAAAGCCCTTCCCTTGTTGGAAATGGGGGGCATGGGCTTCAACCTTGACATAATTAATCGGCCAGCCCACTGATTTAGGGACTAACGTCCTTATTGGACAGAACCCTTAGCATGGAGCACGTCATAGGGAATATGGTACGCTGACAAATGCAGTTGTGGTAATGATTGTTACGGGTCCCAGAAACAGAAAATAACAATTATCCTGAAGTGTAAAGCAAAGTAGATGGGGAATTAAATCCCAAAAGAAGAATGAGCTGGAATGTGTCTAGAATTTCAGGTACACCGGAGCAACCAAAGAAATTAGAAATCTGAGCTACGCAGGGAAGGGTATGCAACCATGCTTCAGGTACAGTATGATTAACATGATGTTAATACTGATAAAACTACTGTTTTTCAGACCACTCTACTTCACAAGCTCATCTATCCCCCTTCCCAACAATAGTTATCTCTTGCCCAACAGTATCCAACCACCCCTTTTTATACTAACCTGGTAACTTTGACTTTTATTTCTATCACAGGCACTTTGCTGCCAGCAGAGCTGCTGACCTGAGTAGGCTAGCATATAGTAGCTCTACCAACAAGTCACAAGCATGTGATCACTTGGCAATCTCCTTCAGTCTCTATAATTGGTCTCACTTTGTTATATTTTTTTTTTAAGGGAAAATGGAAATTATTATTGTTAATTTAAGACTATGGGGGAAATTCTATATGTGCCGAAGTCGCCAATCGAGCCATATTTAGCCAAAGTTCCCAATTGATCCAGGGCCAGCCTTAGGGCAAGGCGAGCAAGGCGGTTGCCTTGGGCTCCGCACCTTTGGGGGGCCCTGTGCTCCCTCTTATCCCTCCGCCGGGATCCGAAGTCTGTTCAACAGGAGAGGGGAAAGCTGAAGGAGGGAGCATCTGAGGAGTCCCAGAACCGGCATAGGACTGCACCACTGCTCACCCCAAGGTAGTATGTGTGTGTTAAGAGATAGCTGGGGGAGGTAAGAGGTAGCGGGGGGTTTGGGGGGTGGTGAGTGTGTGCAGGGGGTCTTCCCTTATGCAGAGCAGCCTTCCTTCTGCAGCATCGTGTTGCCATGACAACGTGAAGTCACTTTGGGCTGTGACATCATGGTGCTTAAGAAGGAGGATCCCCGCTGCCAGCATGCCGCCTTGGGCCCCGCTGAAGGTAAGGCTGGCTCTAGTTTTTAAGCTGTTAAATCTACAGTATTACTCTCTCATTAGTTCAATTGGTCCCAACACTCACAGGTAGGGCCAATTGAACTAATAAGAGTAAATCGATTTATAATCTTAAAACCAGGCGATTAAAACATCTGGCATACAAGTATAAATATTTAGTTACTTTCTGGTCAGTGTTAAGATGTTCCTATTATTTACGGATGCATTTACTAGATGTTACAGCAATTCTTGTTAACGGTGATTTCAAGTAAATGACCCTATATACAGTAGGCAGATGTGCTAAAGTAAGTAAACACTCAAACATATGGTCATGCTTTTTTATTTAGACTAATAGATTATATATTTAAGATACACGTTTGAGGGCTACACTTCGTCAGATAGTAAAAACCCCACGTGCATGGCATGGCAAAACGTATGTTATTTCTAGCAATAATATGGAAATATGCTATACAATTTGATGGCAGATAATAACTCCTAGGCCCACCTAGCCTGCCCGTTTCCCTATCTCTTGTGAAACCGTAGCACTATTTGATTCTTCGCTTTATTTCATATTTAGGATAGCCTTATGTCTGTTCTAAACCGGTTTAACCCCCTTACTTCATTAACCTCTTCCACCTCTGTTGAGAGACTATTCCATGAATCCACCACCCTTGCCGTGAAAAAGTACTTCCTAACATTTCCATTGAGCCCGCCACCCTCCAGCTTTAACAAATGACCATGTTCCAGCCATTTTCTTTCTCTGAAATATGATTCCCTCCTGTATTTAATTGAAACTCCTCCCCCTCCTCCAAGATGTGCTTTTAGTCTTTTCTGTTTCATGCTGTAGACCAGGGGTGGGAAACGTCTGGCGCGCGGGCCGTATACGGCCCACCAAATGTTTTGGTCCGGCCCCCGTGAGTTAGGGGGCCCTTTGCGCTCCTGATTGGCTGCCTCGTCTTGGCATATTGCCAAGAGTTTTTTTTTTTTGGCAAATACCACCCCCCCCCCCCTTCGCAGCACATCCACAGAAGAGCGAGTCTGCGGAGGAAGAAACTTGAATACTGACTCTCCACACCAGGCAGCAGTTGCGGAGGTGGGCACCTGCACGATCCCCTCCTGCTCCGACCCCCCCCCCCTTGCGCACGTCCACGGACCTCCTCCGATCCCCCCCTGCTCAGAATCCCCCCCCGCGCACTTACACGGTCCTCCTCCGATCCCCCCCATGCACTTACACGGTCTTCCTCTGATCCCCCCCCCCCCGCGCACTTACACGGTCCTCCTCCGATCCCCCCCCCCCTGCTCAGTGTGTGTGTGTGTGTGGGTGATTGTGTGTGTGTGGGTGATTGTGTGTGTGTGGGTGATTGTGTGTGTGTGTGTGTGGGTGATTGTGTGTGTGTGGGGGTGATTGTGTGTGGGTGATGGTGAGTGTGTGTGGGTGATGGTGAGTGTGTGTGTGGGTGATGGTGAGTGTGTGTGTGTGGGGGTGATGGTGAGTGTGTGTGTGTGTGTGTGGGTGATGGTGAGTGTGTGTGTGTGGGTGATGGTGAGTGTGTGTGTGTGTGTGTGTGTGGGTGATGGTGAGTGTGTGTGTGTGTATGGGTGATGGTGTGTGTGTGGGTGATGGTGAGTGTGTGTTGGTGATGGTGTGTGTGTGTGGGTGATGGGGTGTGTGTGTGTGTGGGTGATGGGGTGTGTGTGATGGTGTGTGTGTGTGTGTGTGGGTGATGGTGTGTGTGTGGGTGATTGGGTGTGTGTGTGTGGGTGATCGGGTGTGTGTGGGTGATTGTGTGTGTGTGGGGGTGATTGTTTGTGTGTGTGTGTGGGTGATTGTGTGGGTGATTGTGTGTGTCTGAGAGAGAGTGTGTGTGTGTGTGTGTGTGTGTGTGTGTGTGTGTGTGTGTGTGTGTGTGTGTGTGTGTGTGTGTGTGTGTGTGTGTGTGTGTGTGTGTGTGTGTGTGTCTGAGAGTCTGAGAGTGGGTCTGAGAGTCTGAGAGTGAGTCTGAGAGTCTGAGAGTGAGTCTGAGAGTCTGAGAGTGAGTCTGAGAGTCTGATTTCCCTCCCCCCTGCCCGGTGTGTGTGTGTACGTGTGTGTAAGTGTGTGTACGTGTGTGTACGTGTGTACGTGTGCAGACACCAACCCACAGTCATTCATAGTCACCCACCACCCAAGAGTCAGTCAGTCAACCAAAGAGAAGCAGTTCCAGCCATCACATTAGTGGTGAGTTCATTAAATGTTTGACCAAATATAGCAGGCTATTTTTTAAGTTGATAATTTTGTATGGCCCTCGAATGATTTTATAAATATCAAAATGGCCCTTGGCAGGAAAAAGGTTCCCCACCCCTGCTGTAGACCAAGCACTATTGTAGTACTTCTTTGCCCAATCTCTCATCCCTTTGTATTGTTGTGGCACAAGATTTTGCGCTTATAAGCATTAAATTGCACTTGCCACATCACATTGCCAACAGGTGGTCCATAAAGACCTAGGGGTTTGGGAGCTATCTCAAAGAGTTTCGCCCAAAGACATATGTAATGGTGGATCCGAGGCAATAGTGGGTTTCTAAACCAGTGCAGGGACTATGTGTTTTGCAAGGTCACAAGCTGACCTCCATACTGGAGTACAGTGTGAGTGTTACTGTTGTCTGTTAACACCAGAGCTTCCAAATGCGTGCCCCATAGTGCCTTGCATCAGATGCTGCAAGGTATTATGGGTCATGCCTTTGGAAGCTCCTTCGGTGAAGACAGCTATTCAATCCAGGAGTTAAGTTCAGTAATAGCCAAACCATTACATTTACTATTCAAGGACTCCATTTCCACAGGCTCAGTACCACAAGATTGGCGTAAAAGCAGATGTGGTGCCTATATTTAAAAAGGGAGCTAGATCACAACGGGGAATTACAGACATGTAATCCTGACTTCAATAGTGGGGAAACTACTTGAAGGTTTAATACGGGATAATATTCAGGAATACCTAATGGAAAACAAAATTATTAGCAATAGTCAGCATGGATTTATGAAGGAAGTTTATTTATTAAATGTACTGTATTAATTAGAAGTGGTCTACTTAGATTTTGCAAAGGCTTTTGATATGGTACCACACAAGAGGTTGGTGTACAAAATAATGCAAATTGGACTCAGTAAAAATATATGTACCTGGATTGAAAACTGGTTGAAAGACCGACAACAGAGGGTTGTCATAAATTGAACTTTTTCAGGTTGGACTAGGGTCGTGAGTGGAGTACCTCAGGGATCGTTTCTGGGACCCCTGCTTTTTAACTTGTTTATTAATGACCTTGAGGTTGGCATCGAGAGCAAAGTCTCCATCTTCGCTGATGATACTAAATTGTGTAAGGTAGTAGAATCAGAGCAGGATGTAATGTCTCTCCAGAAGGACTTGGAGTGACTGGAAACTTGGGCAGGTAAATGGCAGATGAGATTTCATATAGATAAATGTAAGGTTATGCATTTGGTAAGCAAGAATAAATAGGCGACTTACAAATTAAATGGGGATAAATTGAGGGAATCCTTGATGAAGATTTAGGAGTGCTTGTAGACAGCAGGCTTAGCAATAGTGCCCAAAGTCATGCAGTAGCTGCAAAGGCAAACAAGATCTTATCTTGCATTAAATGGGCAATGGATGGAAGGGAAGTAAACATAATTATGCCCCTTTACAAAGCATTAGTAAGACCACACCTTGAAAATAGAGTACAATTTTGGGCGCCACTCCTTAGAAAAGACATTATGGAATTAGAGAGAGTGCAGAGAAGAGCCACCAAATTAATAAAGGGGATGGACAATCTAACTTAAGAGGAGAGGCTAGCTAAATTTGATTTATTTACATTAGAAAAGAGGCGTCTAAGAGGGGTTATGATAACTATATACAAATATATTCGGGGACAGTACAGGGAGCTTTCAAAAGAACTATTCATCCCAAGGGCAGTACAAAGGACTCGGGCAGCCCTTTTGGTTGGAGGAAAGGAGATTTCACCAGCAACAAAGGAAAGGGTTCTTTACAGTAAGGGCGGTTAAAATGTGGAATTCATTACCCATGGAGATTGTGATGGCAGATACAATAGATTTGTTGGACATCTTTTTGGAAGGGAAAGATATACCAAATAAGTAAACATGGGAAGAATATTGATCCAGGGAATAATCCAATTGCCAATTCTTGGAGTTAGGAAGGAATTTATTTTTCCCCTAATGAGATATCATTGGATGATATAACACTGGGGGGGTTTTGTTTGCCTCAAAAAGCAAGTATAGATATAGGATAAAGTATCTGTTGTGTAAATTTAGCATAGGTTGAACTTGATGGACGTATGTCTTTTTTCAACCTCATCTACTATGCAACTATAACTATCCACATGGAGGTGCAGTTTAGGACCTTACTAAGCTTGCAGTCTCTCCATTAGTTCAGGACACTATACTGCCTGGGATCAGTCAAATAGTTTTGTTACCAATAGTCTGATGAGTAGGCAATAAGATTTATTAATTAACAACAAATATTTTCTAACAAGGGGTTCGCAATCTAAAAAAGGTTGGGAACCACTGCTCTAACATTCCTGAACTATTAATCATTTTGTTTACCCCCCCCCCCCCCCCCTTGAGTGTCAATCTCGTTGCAGATCCATGTATCATATCCCTTCCAAAACCATCTGCAACATCACTATTTGGAGGAACTAATTTAAAAAAATTGAGACAGACAATTGAGCGTTACAGTCAATTCATCAGAAAGTCTGGTACCTGTTAAGTAAAAATACACATGTGCATAACACTGCAAAGTTGTTGTAAATTGTAATAGATCTGGCATCTCCATGAGTGGATGTTCTAATAAATTATTTTAAAATGAGTGCTATTTATCAGACTGCAAAAAACTATCAAAGCAGAAAGCTGTGGTGCCTCAAATATTCCTCATCAAAATAAAACAGTAACAGGAAATTAGTTAGAAATAAAGTCCAATTAATGCATAATATATTCCTTTTAATTTTAGTCAAACCTATTCATTAGACTGTCTGGAATGTGCACATCTCGTCAATTTAGACTACAGCCACTGCTCTGTGTGAGAAAGAACGTACCTTTGTTTAAAGATCTGCTTTATTTAAGCAATTCAGTATGACATTTTTATTGATAGTTTGGCGGAATTACATGTTTTAGCTCAGCTGCTAATATTAAGTAACAGGATGGTGATAAAGACACACACAAACCCTGATTATTTCAATAGTCTTCTACTCTTCTTGTTATTTTCTTCTTGGGAAATAAAAAGTACAGTATGTCTTAGTAAATATGGAATGCAACCAATATATTAATGAATACATTATAGGAACAGAAAAGTATTTGGACACTAAGTACAGTAACATAGTAAATATGACAAGTACCCAGTGTGATAATGAAAGGTTTTAGTAATTCTGTTATGATAGAAAGATGTATGTTTGGAGTACATCCACAAGTCATCGATCCATTACATGCACAGCCTGATTACCAACATCCAGCCATAATGAACAGATGGTATCTTTGTAATATGTGTGTTAGAAGGCTGTACAGGAAGTAAAAATACCACTTGTGAACACATTCACATGTCTCAGACAGATCTGTAAGGCAGCTAAAATGGATCTATGGTCATTTTCCAAATGGTTGTCAAGAAGGTCTATAAGACAGTTGAGGTGGTCAATTAAATAATCTCACTGCAAAAATGTCACACCAATTTGCAGACACTTCTGTATGTTTATCCATCATTCATACACGTGTTCTGGCAAGACAGGAAACCTCTCCCAGTCTAAGAAATAAAAACTTGGTCAGATACAGATACAGTATAGTGTTCAATACTGATTGATGTAATTTGGTTTGGAGTGTCATCAGGGCTTAGAAAAGTGCTGTATCAACAAAATGTTTTGTTATCTATTGATTTCCAGACCTCTGGCAACACAATATTTTATTACACCAATTGTTTAGCTAATATTATTGTGTGTATACAGCTTCAATGAAGTTTGTAAAACTGTACAATATAAGTAGACAGACAATTTAAAATACAATATACTGTAAGCATAAATTAATGGAGCTGTAGAATAATCTCTATTGGAGTATAAAACCTGTCTGATTAAAATAATCCATAGTTCAGAAACTCCAGGTTATCAACAGCCTTTTGTTCAGCTCTGATATCCGCCATCTTGAACCCATCTCTACCCACTTTCTGTTCTAAAATTGTTTGTGACACTGGATTTCACCATTGGTTCACCACAGTTTATGAGGGGGAAAATGAACTAGTGCTACCGGATCTCCGGCACTGAAAAGATTAATATCCATGACCAAGGAGTGCCTTGTAACACAACATATCCTCCAGCAAGCTAAAAAGAGACGTAGAATGAAGTAGGAAGAGGTTGAGCTAAAGAAAATGTTGTTTTGACAGTTTAAGAATATTCCACCAAGCACTCGTGCAAAGCTTGCATACTGTACTTGCTCCGTTACTGAATCCAGCCAAGTCAGTAGCTGTTCATAAATGCTGTTCATTCTCATAATCAAAAATATATATTTTAAAAAAAAGAACCTTCCTACCTCAACACCAAGAGCAATGGACAGTGCCAAACAGCATTTTGTTAGAGCTTTTGATCAAAAATAATAATATTGCAAATGAATGAATCCATCCCTCAGCACACAATGTTACAGGCAAACTAACACTTGCTGTCTAGAAGTAAACAGGTGGCTGATAATGTTTTTTTAACTTTAACCCTTTCACTACCGGAGGGTAATTTCAAACCTCTTAAATATCCCTTTTTATCTTGTATGCAATGCCACAGTTGATGTTATCTCAATTTCCACCTGAGAGAAATTGGACGATTTGTAAATTTGTTTCTATGCATTAACTAGATATTTAGTAACACAATTGCTGTCTCAGAAATGTTCATCATGTAGATTGGGGATCTACTGAGATTACTGAGAAATAGGAAAAAGACATGATTCTTGACAGATGTGTCATTTCAATGACAGGAAAAAGACTGTTGAAAGACACATTTTACAGTAGAAACTGTATTTTAATCTTCTAGTTATACCGAGCCAATAACAAAATATATACTTCAGGGTGCAATAAAAAAAAAAAGTAAAGTTGATTATTTTAACCTTTTCCCAGCCCTAATGAGGTACAGTACACTGAATGTGGCAAGGGCTGGTATGCCAGGCGTCCTTAAGACGTGCAGGGTATATGCCATGTCATTTTTTGGCTCGCTTTCTAGGGGAAGAGCACATTCGATGCCCCATTAGTGCGGTGAATGTGACCGGAATGGAAGTGGCTGTTTGTGCCACCGGGACCCAAAACAATCACATGGCCGTGATCTCAGATTTAGGGTTAACTATTTTTTTCTGAGACACTTTTCCAAATAACCCTTTGAGATGAGCTTTTGATAGTAAAATATGGTCATTATTTTTATTTAGTGCTTCACCCAAGACCGGTATCAAGTATACAAAGTAATATATATAGAGTTGATGAAAACGGACACAGAACATAAAAGTAAATAAGGGGAAACGGGACGATCTGTCCAAAGGGTTTACAGGTCATAATCCATTCTAATAACTTGTATAACATGATAAAATCAACTCCAACAATGTAAATATTCCTGTTGCACTACATATTATATACACAGCTCCAGTGAAGTGATAAATATTAGTTTTATTTGAATGTAATCCTCTTTAACAGGAACTTAACATGTTTTGCTAGACCTGCAACTCTTCCCTAAAAGGCAATGTGAGCAGTATTAAGAAGAAAAAACTATTACAAGCTAAGCAAACACAATGTTGCCGTAAAGAAAAAAAAATACCCTTTAAAAAGCTATTAGTGACATGTAGCATATTGGACCATTGGGAATACATCATTCTTGAATGATTTGATATTTCTAAATGCTTGTATTGTCATAGAAAATATCTTTCCATTTTTGAGCCACGGAGAACTTTTTTTTTTGACAAGGGCAAGAGCTAAAACAGACGGTTCTTTAGTGGCCAAAGGCAATGGGGGTAGATGAACATTTGCGTGTGGTTTGTTTCAACTCAAATTCAGTTTTATAATGTCTGGAGCATTTCATTTAGATTTGGAAATGTTCAGGCAGGATTTTACAAACACAGGTAAGTCTGTCTCGAGTTTTAAAAATGTATTATTTTTTTTTAAAGATTTTCTGTGTTGCTTCACCAGGTGCCTAGGTCTGGTAAACTGTACGGCCTGTTGCATGATGTTGTTAGCTTTAGCCGGTAGCGTAGAATCACCAACGAAATCACAATCTTTTATGTTCATTGGAAGTAAAGCATTATATTTAAAGTCAGTTCAAGTTGAAAGCCGATCTTTGGATTTCTTTTGCAATGTCTGCATAAAAGAGATGACCCTGAATGTGTATGATATTCCTTTTCAGCGCCAAGGCTTACATGTTAAATATCTGACTTTAAAACAAGTAGCCGGTTCCTCGCAGTTACGGTCACATTGCAGCTCAGAAAGCAGATAAGAATTGACTATGCTTTTGAACTGGTCAATGGCAGCCATCTTGCTCTACTCCAAGTTAGCCGCTACTTTTGGTAGCTGCCAACAACAAATGAAGGCTCGTTTATTTTTAAATATGGCCATCCAACAATTTAACAGTTTCCTTTAAACAAATTATGTTTAAAACTAACAACGGACCGGGATTGCCTCTTTAGAGAAGTAATACCCCCCATGCCCTATAAATTAGCTGTTCTTTTCTCTTGCTGTGAAGCAGGGGCTCGCCTGGAGTATAACACCGTGCGGATAAGCCTAATCCTGTACATAGTTCTTCCCGCCATTTTCAGGGAATAAAGTTGTCTGCCAACATCATCATACTGTAGCTAGCATCGTTTCTTTCTTTGTGTTGAATATTGAATTACAACACAAAACAAATCATCAAATTAATCCGTACTCTCATTTTGAACACAACTCTAAACAAGTTACTAATCAGAAAGTTATTCAAAACACCTTAGCAAATGTTTCGTTTTCTAAGAACACTTTGCTGTGCAATACGTTTGGTATACTCACAATTAAAATCCCGTTCAATGCTTTTTCTGGCCTCAAGGCTGCTTATTGTTATATGAAAGATGATATGCAGCAGCACGAATGATAGACTGGAGAAACATAAGGATTTTAATAACCGTCCTGTATGTCCTGCAAAAAAACAGATACAGCGTTACATTTTTTTTTAAATTAAACAAAAGCATAGAATTACAGGTAATTACTTGACAAGAAAACAAACAACTTGCTTTGCAAACGCTCTCAAGCTTCTAGGTGTTTGTTAGGTGGATGTTAAATATATTTGCCTGTTGCAGCCAGGCCCATCCCCAGGCAGTAAGCAGGAAAGGCACCTCCTAGGGGCGGCAGGTCTCAGGGGGCGGCAAGAGGTAGAGTGTAGCAGCACTGCTGTTTTCCTTTTCTTATTTTTTTAATACATGTAGGATTGACCTAGAAATAAACTTCCTCAAAGAAATGTTCAATAATATTCAATAATATTCCATTTACAGATTTGTACAATCTCATTCCGTTCCATGTATTATACATGTATAAACAAAAAACCTGCAAGCCAATTACATTGCAGTATCTCACCTTTGTCCAAAAACTATATAGGAGGGCCCCGGGCAAGCGGTGGGTTCCGTTCTAAGGGCCCGACACAAAGCGAAAGTCGCTGGAATGTGGAATCAGCGATTTTCGGTATGTGCGCATGCGCAGACCGACAATTGGCCCTTCTACGCATGCGCAACCTCGGATAACCTCTCATTCTGCGCATGCATAACTTCGGACCGTTCTGCGCATGCGCAGACATGGCAGCCCCCATCTCGGTACCGCCATATTGGCAGATCGCTGAAAAGCGGGGCCTTGCTGTATTTTCAAACGCTAACAGTGCTATTAATTAAAAACGTAAAAAGGAAGAGGTACTAATAGCAAATACAATACAAGTCGTAATAACAACCCTTTGTGTCAAAAATCTGTGGTGAGGAAGTTTTTCTGATTGAAACAAAACAAAAGTTTGAACAGATTGGCAATTAAGATTTTGTCGGCAATAAGAATCTTGTATACAGTATACTGTATGGTAGTTGTGTTTGTTTAATTTTGAAGCAAGAGCGTTCACAATTCACAAAATACAGTAAATAGTAATACCACTTGTGAGCACATTCACATGTCTCAGACAGATACACAAACATGCCTTCCCATTATCTCTACAGTGCTTTCACTGCAGCCAGGGATTCTGGGTAATGACATGTAATTGAGCACACAGTGTCACCTTTTGCTTCTATATCCATTTTAACAGTCAAGGAAGAGAGTATAGAAACACTGTTATGGGAAGGGTCCATATTTTGGCTGTTACCCAGAACAGCCAGAGAGAAGGGTCTCATGAATTTCAGCAGGGCTGAAAGAGTGCTAGTACAAAGGTTTCGCAAGATGGGGTATGAGTATCCTTATCTCCCTGAGAATCTTATGAGGAGTGCGGAAGAACACCGGGTAGAATGGGTGAAGGATGCTATACTAGCACACCTAGCCAACACTACCAGAGGGTCTAAGTATTGTGATCTAGATAGGGCACAACATCTACTTAAGCTATGGGCAGTGGGCCACAATATTCACCTAGACAGAGTGAAGTATATCTCTGAGTCTGGGAGAAGGAGATGCTACTCCGTTAATAGTCTGGGTTATATGGTCAAGAAACCTGATCCGGCCCATTACTATAGCCCAAGTACCACTCACATTAGATCCCGGTTTCAGCCGGGAATTGATATCTGTATGGTACTATTGTATTGAATTGTATTCAATGTGTACACTTGTAATGCATATTTTGTTAACCAATTATCAGGTTGTTGGTACAGTATGCTACAGTAGAGCATATTGTATTTCCCAAGCGAGGCCGTTGGAATTTCACCAGGGTGAGATTGTAGCCTAGCCTCTGGCCACTACCTTTTTCTTCTGGTCCCTAACAGTAAGTTCTGCAATGGTCAGGACCTGGAAGGGTTAATTCACCTATGGGCCTAGTTATTGCAACCTTGGATGTGTCTCTTTCCTCCCCCTGTGGAGTGAGCAACAACTTCCCTGCTCCCATAAGGGAGGAAACTTGGATGGGCCTCAAGCCTTGAAGTGACATAAGGGGAAGCAAGAAAAGGGATGTACAGTATCTGCTGTAAGATCTTAACCAATGCAATAAGTACCATGAAACCATATGCAAGTGTGATTCACTGTCTTGGGCTAAACAAAGGTGTCAGTCTGGACCATCCTATTATCCCAGAGGATCCACGCTGACTGGAAGCGCTGCAACCATGAACAAAGGTACCCTGTAAATCTGTCCTGATGATCCCCACACCATCGCAGAAGTGCTCAGCCCTCCTCTTACCTCACAGGTATGCGCCATCTTACATCAAAGACACTAGTAGCAGACCAGATCTCTCTAAGGGTGGGGGTAAAGGGGCTACATAACCTCAACATATTTTTATTTGAATGTGCCCAAGATGATAACTGGCTTAGGCCATACATTGGCCAAAACTAAAATGATACATACAAGATTCTAAATGTAGCATTTTCAGAGATATCCAATTCAATGAGATTTGGGGGTTCTGAACCACAAATTTAATTTTTATGGAGGAGTACAAGATGGAAGTAGTGAGACCTAATTGAAACTTACGAGTCTACTTATACCAAAAATCAGTGACACCGGCTTCAAATAAGGGAGACTTAAAAAAAAAAACTCACACATTCATTTATTTAGTTATTCAACTACATGCATCCTTAAAAAAAATATCAGTTTATAATTTGCACATACTGTTCTCTCATACTTAAATAAACAATTTGATTTGTGATTTTTGTTTTCTTCTGAATGTATGTGGCATGCATGTCTACAAAGCTGAAAATTCTTCATCTACCACTAACATTTGAATGTGCACTACTGTGAATAAACGGACTGTTTTCTTTCTGAGCTGTCCTCACCTGCCTTACAGTGTTTATTTTCTGTGGTTTTGAAACTAGAAGCAGAAAGACTGGCAGAAACAAACGATAATAAATGTATGTATATATAATAAATGTATGTATATATAATAAATGTATGTATATATATGTATTAGTAAACATGGGTCTATATGTTATGTACCCATTACGAAAATGTGTGTGTGTGTGTGTGTGTGTGTGTGTGTGTGTGTGTGTGTGTGTGTGTGTGTGTGTGTGTGTGTGTGTAATAAAAATAAAAAATCACTTGTGAGCACATTACATATCTTAGACAGGTCTGCAACCATGTCTTTCACCATTATCACCTAGCATATAGTGCTTCCACTGCCGCAAGGGATTCTGGGAAATAAAATGCAAATGAGCACACGTGTCACTTTTTGCCTGAAATCCATTTTTACATGGAACCCATATGTGTGTAAGTATATATGTATATGTACATAAACACTGTACAGTATATACTGTATATATACAGTATATGAATTAAATTCAACAGAATGTTCATGTTTATCTGAATTCCTGATATTCACTTCCACCACTTGTCAAGGTATTTGAGTACTCTGTTCCTTGTATGTAATAGTTTTGTTGTTACAGAACAGGTATTGGAATTATGGCTTTAGATGATCCAAATGGAAGCCAAAGCTTTGGCACTAGATTTGTGTAGTATTTGTAGATTATTTTGTAACTCCATACCTGCTTAGTTAACCTGAATTTTTATATTTCCTCATTTTAGGCCATATTTATAAAGCCTTCTACCATACGGCAAGTCCTGAGCTTGTAAGGCCTTGTCCAGGATGAGAGCACACTCGCGATCAAAACAATTAAACTCAATCTCCCTCGCGTGCACGTGAGCGTGGGGAGGTGCGATGCTTGCAGAGACTATTTTTTGTTGTTGTCGCGCTTCCCCTGGTCACGCGTGCCGTTTAGCCAATGAGGGGGAACCACTCATGTGACGTCACGGGCATGCCCCCACCCCTTACACGTGCAACTAGCTGAATGGGAATTGCCCGAGCAACATGAGCGCCTGGCATCACGGTGCTCGAGCGCCAGCGCACTCGCTTTTACCCTGGACGAGGCCTATGGTTAGGGTGACCAGATTTTGTAAATGAAAAACCGGGACACTTTAAAACAATGTAGATCACGTCACGCCCCCCCCCCCTCCTAGTTGCCAAGACAACAAGACACTAACGTCAGGCGGTGACATGTTGCCATGACAATGTGTCATCACGTGATGCCTCATCACCATAATGCATCCTGTTGTCATGTCATATCAACTTGATGCCGCGTGCCGTCACGGAGCAGCTCGTTGTTATGGCAATGTGTATTATTACACTACACTATTGAAGGCTAACGCGGAGATAACATTTTTTTAGATCTATTTATTATATATTTATTTATCTTGCCTTTGGCTGTATCCTCCCCTCCAAATTCCGTCAACATGGCTGCGCGACGTCACGTAATACACATTGCCATAACAACGAGCTGCTCCGTGACGTCGCGCAGCCATGTTGACGGAATTTGGAGGGAAGGATACAGCCAAAGGCAAGATAAATAAATATATAATAAATAGATCTAAAAAAATGTTATCTCCGCGTTAGCCTTCAATAGAAGGTGGCAACCCTGGCTGCAGTGTGTGTTTCTGTATACAGAGGTAGGCCCTGCAGTGGGTGTTTGTCTGTATAGAGCAGTGATTCCCAACCTTTTTTGTTTGGAGGAACCCTTTAAGTATTTCGTTACATTTTGGGGAACCCCTATCTGGATAACATGTTCGACGGGTAAATCACAAAATAGACGTGTAAAGAAGTGGGGGTAATAAATAATAATTAACTCATAGTTTTGAATAAACAATGTGTATATATTTTGTAATGATTTTGGTTTAAACATCCCCCCCCCTACATCTCACATAACCCCCCCACGGATCAATCGATCTCTCCCCCCCTTCTTTCTCCCTCCTCTCTCTCACCCCTCTTCTCTCCTCTCCCTCCCCTTTTCTCCTCCTTCTCCCCCTCTCTCTCTCCTCCCCCCCTCTCTCTCTCTCTCTCTCTCTCTCTCTCTTTCTCTCCCACTCTCCCATCCTCTCTCACTCCCCCCTCTCTCTCCTCCCCTCTCTTCCCCCCTCTCTCTCCTCCCCTCCCCTCTCCCCCCTCTCTCACTCTCTCCCCCTCTCTCTCTCTCCCCCCTCTCCCTCCTCTCTCTCCCTCTCCCCTCTCTCTCCCTCTCCCCCCTCTCTCTCTCTCTCTCTCTCCCTCTTCCCCCTCTCTCTCTCCCTCTCCCTCTCTCTCTCCCCCCTCTCTCTCTCTCCCTCTCCCCCCTCTCTCTCTCTCCCCCTCTCCCCCCTCTCTCTCTCTCCCCCTCCTCCCCTCTCTCTCTTCCCCCCTCTCCCTCTTCCCCCCCTCTTCCCCCCTTCTCACTCCTCTCTCTCCCTCTCCCCCCTCTCTTTCTCTCCCCTCCTCTCTCCTCTCCCACACTCCCACACACACGTCACACTCTCGCACACACCGTCACACTCTCGCACACACGTCACACTCTCGCACACCCACTGTCACACACACACACACACACACACACACACACACACACACACACACACACACACACACACACACACACACACTCTCACACTTTCACACTCTCACACACACTGTCACTCTCACACACACACACACTGTCACACTCACACACACACACACACACTGTCACACTCTCACACACTGTCACACTCACACTGTCACACTCACACTGTCACACTCACACACACACTGTCACACTATCACACACACACTGTCACACACTGTCACACTCTCTCACACACACTGTCACACTCTCTCACACACACTGTCACACTCTCTCACACACACTGTCACACACACACACACACACACACACACACACACACACACACACACACACACACACACACACACACACACACACACACACACACACACACACACACACACACACACACACACTGTCACACTCTCTCACACTCTCACACACACACACGCTGCCACACTCTCACACACACACTGTCACACTCACACACACACTGTCACACTCACACACACACTGTCACACTCACACACACACTGTCACACTCTCACACACTGCCACACTCTCACACACTATCACACTCTCACACACACACACTCTCTCTCACACACACTGTCACACACACACACACACACACACACACACACACACACACACACACACACACACACACACACACACACACACACACTGTCACACTCACACACACACACACACTGTCACACTCACACGCGCACACACACACTGTCACACTCACACGCGCACACACACACTGTCACACTCACACACACACTGTCACACTCTCACACACACACACACACACACACACACACACACTGTCACACTGTCACACACACACACACTGTCACACACACACACACACACACACACACACACACACACACACACACACACACACACACACACACACACACACACACACACACACACACACACACACACACACACTGTCACACTCACACACACTCTCACGCAAGCAGCGTTTACAGCAGAAGCAGCCTCTCCCCCCCCCACTTCCATCTCTCCCCCTGCAGCAACTCCCTCTCCCCCCCAGCCCCGCATATGCCTACCTGCGGCGGCTGCGGGTTCGGCGGCAGGCTGTGAGCGGCTCTGACGGGGGAGGGAGAGAGCCGGGTTGCCGGGGGAGCGAGGGGGGGAGCCGGAGTGCAGCTGGGGTGCCGGGGGGAGCGAGGGGGGCAGTCGGGGTGGTGCCCTGGGGGAGCGAGGGGGGAAGCCGTGGTGCCGGGGGGAGTGAGGGGGGCAACCGGGGTGGTGCCTGGGGGATTGAGGGGGGCAGCCGGGGTGCCGGGTGGAGCGAGGGGGGAGCCGGGTGGTGCCCCGGGGGGAGCGAGGGGGGAGCCGGGGGTGTGAGGGAGAGAGCCGGGTTGCCGAGGAGCCAGAGGGAGGGCCAGAGTGCCGGGGAGAGGCAAAGCCCCGCCCCCAGGATACTCCATCCAATCCCCTGCGGCCCGGCCTTCTAAAACCCCGCCCCCCGGCATTCTCCATCCAATCCCCTGCGGCCTGGCACGTTTCTGCAGAAGCCCAACCCCTGGCAGTAAGAAAAAATACTTGCCGGGCTGCTCTGCATCTTCTTCCTCCCCGCCGCCGCGCACCGCCCCCCCCCATCCCCCCCATCCCCCCCATCCCTGCGCACCGCCGCCGACACAAATAAACGGGACGAATGGTCACCCTACCTATGGTGTCTTTCAGCTGCCGTAGGTGTCTTATGGTAGAGGACTGCTTAGTAAACATGGGTCTATATGTTATGTACCCATTACGAAAATATACATCATATTGCAATGTAAGCTTCACATCGGTTAACTGCTTATGTTTCCTCTAAAGAGGAAAAGTAGCCACTACTGTAGTTGAATTTAGAGAGCTCAGTTGAAGGGCCATTGCCTGCACATGGTAACTTTGTGCTTATTTACTGTGGCCCTTAATAAATATGCTATGAAACTACTTCCCTGTGTCACAGGTGATTTTAGGCCAGAGGATGCGCTAGATTTTTTTTTTCTATAGACTAAAAATACTCTCTTAAAAATGTGGGAATATTTTTATCCCAAGAGGAGTATGGCCTTATATTGCCAGCTCTTTCCCCAACGAGTCCAGCGCTGTAAAGACTACTTTGGAGTCATCAGCTGCGCCTCACAATGCCCCAAAGGCGCAGTTCCTCCAACAGAAGAACAACTGCTCTTCAAACAATAACAAAGAGAGAGCTTGATGTTTTACATGTCCTCTTTAGAACTCATATTAGCGTATATACACGTAATAAGGCAGACTTTTAACTAGCTACCAAAATAAAACAAATAAAAGAGCATGTATAGTGCTTCATTGTCATAAGGAAAGGTTAGAGTCATTGTACAGACTTGCATAACTGAAATATAGAGACGGGATATTACAATACAGGGCATTAGGGGAGATTCATGTTATTAAACACATTTCTTACAGTACATGTGACCTATGCCGGTTTATAGGTTTTTTTTTTTCTTATGCAAATTTTTAAAGCAAAATTACAGTAAACAACACAAGCATTTGATAAACACCATTATATTATGAGTGTAAGGTAATTCCACCTAGTGCTCCACAATTACTCACTCGTGTTGTGCTAAATACCTAATTTGTTAAATTGACAATAATTTAAATGTGCGGCCCCATACTGTACAGTACATGATCAAAGGGAATTACAGGTCACTGCCATTGAAAAGTCCTCTTAATTAATTACTTTAACCCCTTCGTTTAAGGCCAACCATTGGGGGATGCCACTTCAGAGAAGAGGAGAGAACAAACCACACGCGCGCGACCCCTAATCGGAGGCAGAGCTGGCAGTCACCACTCTGCTCTCCAAACTCGTGCACCACAATGCTTTGCCAAACGCAACACAAGGTACTGGTGGGGTGCAACTTCTAAGAGCCGAGTGCTGACTGACAGCTCTGCCTCTAATAGGTGTGTGCACACGTGTGGTCTGTTATCTCCCGCGGTGGTAGTCTCATGCTTACAAATACCATATACCTGGATAGGCGTACACGTGACCTTCGTTTTAGTCCCAACATCTTCAGCATGGGGCAGATAGCTGCACAGCATATTGAATAAGGGGTCTGTATCTTACCTTAGTTCAAACATTACAAATGTAAGCTCTTTGCTTTAGCCTGTAAATCTACTATGCATAACACTGTGTGCACGTTTGACTATATACAATATTATGTAAGAATACATTTTTAATATAACAGAAACATATCATTTGACAGCACATACTGTAAGAACCACTTGGCCAAACTAGCCGGCCCATCTGCTGCAAAACCTCCGACCCCTTTTGATCATGGGTTCTCACATTTACGATAGCTATTTGTTTTTCACAAGCTTGTTTGAATTCCCTTACTGTATTAGCCTCAGACCACCTCTGTTGGGAAGTTGTACCACACACCCAACCCCCTTTCCCTGAAGAATGACTTCCTCACATTTCCCCTCAGCCTGCCGCCCTCCTGCTTCAGGGAATGACCTTGTTTTAGCACTGCTAATGGTCCTAACCTAAACACACCGGCCGCACTGAGCAACGTGCACTAAAACGGCAAAGAAATCACACCGGTTCCAGAAGCCTCAGTGTAGATTTTTGTTTAGCAGACTTGAGAACCAATTAAATAGACGGTGTATGCTTTCTACGGTGTTTTTACGTTCAGTTAGGCCCGGGCAAGAACCAATACATACATTTTCACCATATACAAGCAAAAGAGGCAAGGTCTGTTTAATTAAATACTCATTTTAGAAATTGTAAGAACTGTTGAAAAGTGGTTTAGTTTGCCAAACTAGTGCTACAACAAGACGCCAAACATGTTATGGTGTGAAAAAAGTGGCAAAAAAAAATACTCCACCGTACTGTGGAGCAAAAGACAGCATCATTTTTATAAGAGAAAAACAATTCAATTTTTTCCAATGGATTTATTTTCTTTTGACACATTTTGTGCTGTTTTTTTAAATTCCCACATTACCCCATTTTTGCAGCTACAGTATAAGAGTTCTCCATGCAAAGCCTCTACATGTTTACCTAATCCTGGTTTTAATGATCGTTCTTTGTCTGATAACTGTTTTTAGTACAGTAAGTGCTGCTTCAAGACAGGCAGAAAGTAACCACAATAACACAGTTTGAATCCATTAACAAGTAGTACACATTTGCCTAACATACTATTCCTAAGGCTGCGCCCCACTGGCACTGAGCGTGCTGTGCGCTTGGTGCTTGCCGCTTTTACTTCTTGTACTCATTATGTAAACGTCCCCGCTCACGCTCTCCCAAGCTTGGCACTTGAGGAGACAAAAAAAGTAATTTTGAAGCGCGCTCAACATGCCCCCATTGCCCCCCCCCCTCCCGCTTGCAAAATACACAGGACACCCAACGCTCATGCTTGAGAGCGGTGACGTCACCAGCTCTCCAAGCATGAGCGCCTGGTGTACTCACTATTTCGGAAGCACGCGGGGGGGGGGGCATTGCAGGCAAATTGAGTGCGCTCGAAAGTTACATTTTTTTGTTTACCCAGGCGCCAAGCGTGGGTGAGCGTGTGCCCGCACATGAGCGCACGCGCACAGCGTGAGCGTGGATGTGACGATCCACATTGACTGAGGTAAGCACGCCAAGCGCTAAGCACCAGCAGGGACTCAGCCTTAGGCAGGATGCAAAGCAACACAAAATCATCCTATTTCAACATTTTGCTTCACAAATATGTATGGTCTTAACTGCTAAATATTGGCTACAGACATAGTTGCACAGAAACATTTCTCAGGATTTTGTTAAATTAATTACATATGTGAAAAGAAGCCTAGTTTAAACATAAGGATAAGCTGAAGCTAAAAAGCTAAACTATGACTACCTCAAAAATGCAGAATAAATATACACTTAAATGATTTTCACTTGTAAATGCACATGGCACTGAGCTCAGCCAAGACAGAGACTGAAACTATGTATAAAGCCACTGGGATCTATTTCCCAAAACATTTTTACATGTAACATGCGCATGAGCTGTTACTTCTAGCTAACCAACTATTTCCTTCTTTACAAATAATAAATAAAAGGATTGATTATTATGAACGCTGCCTGCAGGTTTCCAGAGGCATTGTCCTATTTATGATAACCGCACACCATGTATGAGTAGGCATTAAAAGAGTAATTTTGTGTTTTGCAAAATGCCTTTTTCTTAGGCATATTTCTGTGTGCTACTCTGCAAAGTGATACTAATTTTTTTTTTTTTATGATTTAGTCATCTGCTTGTAATTTCTTTAGATATTTGGGGATGGTAAAACATTTCTGCACTTTTATCAAAGGAATGAATTAGTCTTACTCAATGGGGTTTATTCACTGAAGTGCAATAATGTGTATCAGGCGAATACCCACTTGAATGGGAACCCCCATTGGAGTCAATGGGACTTTTCATGCAGTAGTACCCGATTGGCACTCTCTCACTTTAATAAATAACACATCATATCATGTGTATGTAACAGGGTATGTCCCATATTATCTTTCCCCCTGTTATCTCTGTATTGCCCCGGTATCCCTCAGGGGATTGTCACATGCTGCGGCTTAGTCAATAGGGCGGCTGCATTTGCAATTAAGGCCTTTTCAGTGCAAGGGAGCCTGCGCTGGCAGTTTTAAATAGGGACAATTAAGAGAGGCTGTAGTTACATGTTGCTAGGCAACCAGTGAATCTGTGAGAGATGACAGTTTTTGAAGTGTGTCAGATGGAGCAGGGAGCTGGTTAGTGAGGGTGCAGGGGAGCAGTAGCCCCTTGCACTATGCCAGATAACCCCCAAAAGCCCCAAATAACGGTTACCCTTGCCCCAGTTTGTTGGTTGCTTCAGGGACAGGCCTTAGAGAAGGAGATCTGCCCCTTTAGCTATTTGGTTAAGTAAAGATACACTCTGTGGCACGCAGCCTGATTTCTGGGTCTGGGCTCAGACCTCTCTATATATAAAGACTATCTTACCAGAGACTAATATATATATATATATATATATATATATATATATATATATATATATATATATATATATATATATACTATCTTCACGGAGGCCACGCCAAGCAGTGACTGCGGCCTGCCGGCTGCAGACGGATCCCCAAGGTACAGACGGTGCGGAGCTGCGGTGATATTATCCACGCCGGAATTTACCCCACGCGTAGGAGGACATCACGTCGGATCAGGCGGATCCAAACCCAGTTGTATAGCGGCACCCGTGGCTGGAGCCCCGGGCAGGTACCTTTAGTAGTGCACTAACACTTCAAGGGATAGCGCTATCTCCAACACTCGTGGGTGGGTGTGGACATAAAGGGACATCAGGGGATTGGTGCCCAGCACCCAAGTACTTTGGAGGAGGGAATATTTATGGTGATGTTTGCACCCTGTGCACTTCTATGTGTATGGCTATATGCATTATTCTGTGTGGTACAGGTACCGAAGTTATTAGTATTAGCAATAGTAAACAGTTATTAGCATACACTGTGTGCGTGTCTTATTATTGTGGTTCCTGTAAGAGGACCATCCCACTCAGGTGGGAGCCCTTGGGGTGGAGGCGCTGTGTTCAACGAATGATCAGGTAACCCCAGGCTCCTAGTGGCGGAGGTTCAGGCCTTCTGTGAGCCTATCAGGTAACGCACCACACCCGGTAACACAAGTGTATTTCCCCACATGGTCCCCATCTGCGATAGGGGGGGGAAAAAGGTGTTACATCTGTTATGTAAGTCCTGTTAGCTACAGGCAGTAACAGGTTAAATCTATGGGCTCTTGACCCCCCTTATGCCCATCTTGTGAGTGATGGAAGTAAGGGGGTGACTCAAGGCCTGTGTAAGCCTATCAGGGATAGGTATAGTCCATGAGCCCGCCCCTTCTTGAGTCATCCAAGTGGGTGTAGAAAGTTAGTCAGTTTGCTTCCTGCTTCTCTCCCATGGCGGGATGAGCATGCTCACCCTCAGTCTTTGGACTGAGGGAATATTAGGCTCAGCCACCAAGGCCTGCACGACCAGGGCCTTCACCATCCAGAGGTCTGGGACCTTCAAGGCTCTGCACCACTGTAGGGAGAACTGCAGTGGATGCCTGCTAAGTATGCCAATAAAGACCCTTGTTCTACTATACACTCCTGTCTGAGTATCAGTCCTTGGGCAGGAGGGAGAAGAATGCAGTAGTGGGGGCTGATTTCTGGACAACCTGGAACCCACTGCGGCTGGAGGCGCTGAACACCAAAGACAAAGAATCAGAGAAAGAAGCTAAGCCTGTCCTGATCTCCACACTTCTGCAGATCAGCTCTCCTGATACAAACAGGTTTCGCACCACATACAGGTAGTATAGGCTGTGTTATCTCCCAGGGGGGGGGGGAGGTATGTGTGCTTTCCTGTATCCTTCTGAAAAGCCTGTTTGGAACAATTACTTGTGTAAAGTACAGTAGCAGCTGATACTCTGGGGGGGTCACTTTAGGCATTTAGGAAATCATTGCAGCTCTATACTGCAGACCATTGTTTGTGTGTATTGTGAAAATGTTTCCTAGGTGCCATGTACTGTAGGCTCTGGGTTTCTCACTTCCAGTGAGTTGATGGAGTCACACTTACTATATACATAACACTGTAAAATGCATCATCTCTGCCATAAATGTTCTGTCCAGAAAAGCAATGGAACATTAATCACCTCATTCTTTAACCGCGTGCCCTTCATCTAGTTAGTATAGAATGACAAATGCAAAAACACAAAGAGAAAACTTCTGCGTAAACTGGATTCAAACCCTAGAATATAGTAGTAAAAGTAGTGTACAGTGTCAATATGATTGACACATCCATGGAGTACTGAGTGAATGTCAGAAGGATAAAGTGTGCTAAATAAAAGGGGGGGGGAGGGGGTATCCATAGAGAATAGTCCTAGCACAACAGTGTATCCAGATACTGAGTGGTTAAAAAAGGGCAATATTATTAGGTGCTTGCAGCACAACTATTTATTTTAGTTCTCTTTGTGCTGCACGCACCTAATAATATATATAAAAAAATGGAACCACTCAGTATCTGGATACACTTGTGCTAGGACTATTCTATTGAGTTTTCGTAGACGGCCGTGATTATGTTGGCGGCGCGCGAAACAAATGAATGTACTTCAATGCAGCTGCACATAGTTCCCGTGCGTGGCGAGCGGTACAGAGCGACGGCGCGAGCTTTCCCCAAAGAGATTTTCATCTTGGATGTTGGCGCGCGGCGACCACGTGCTATAGCACCATAGGATGCTCAGTATATTAAAACTCTTTAAAAATGGCATTGAGTTAAAACATTTCTTTTTAAAGCAGTATTATCTACTGTAATACTACAGAACTGATTTATACAATAAATTACTGCAACGCCTCTTGAATTTAATAGTTTAAAAAGGCAATGTAATGTTCAAGAAGCCACATTTTTCCCGGAGAGGTGTTGATTAATCCTGGGTTGTAATTGATTAACAAGAGAGTTCTTTATACATGTAATGATGTGTATAGAGCTTTAACGTTAACGTTTTGCCTGTGATAATGTAATAAACAGAACCGCCCACTCACCTACTAGATATTGTGCTGCCACCTGTTCTTGGGAAGGGCCACCGCCCACCCCCACAAAGGACCTGGCAGCACGCTTATAATATGTGCTGGTGAGTCCAGGTCGCATAACACTACCTGGCCCCCAGCAAAGTAGGGAATGACAATCATTTCAAATATCTGTACTACACCATAAACACGCACGGAATATGATTGTATGGAAAATGACAAAGCAAAACGTGGAAACCTTGCATACGTGTGGCAGAGGGAGAAACAGGCTGGATGCACACATTCTATTTTGGTTTTCAAAAACACACCTTTCAAAACTTATTTTCATGCAGATAATGTCGAGAGCCTTCAAACAAAGACATGAATGTACTATAGTTTATGGAAACTTACTGCATATTACCAAGCTACACAAAACACTACCTTCTTTTTTTTATTTTTTTTACAGTGCCCTATGATTTCCATCATATTCTTAGTAAATAACAATATTAGGTTAGACGTCACTTGTTTTAGTAGCAGAACAAATTCTACGGGTAAAGTGCTTCTTAATATATTTCATTACTTATTAAATCATGAGGGACGAAAAACTCAAAGAAGAGGGGGTCTGCTGAATGAAACACCTGTTCTATTTAGCTGGGGCACTTCTGCAACAGCTGTAGGTTCATTTTGATGTTGGTGTTACCGTGCAGGAGCCTGCACAAAGAAGTGTACTATGAGGTCAACTCTGGTAACTATTTATCAGGGATTAAAACGTGGCTTGGATTTTATATAAAGTACCCCGGGAACACATAGTTTACGAGAAAATTAATAGTAAGTGAAATATTTTCTTAATTCAGAGTTTGCCTATGACGCAGTCCTGCAGAAATCTTTGATTTATTTACCCAAGGCAAGGTATCCAATGTGCAGAAGGGGTGTATTCCTCAATTGTTGACAGTGAAAATATATATCAAACCTCAGGGTGTATCTCTAATGAAAAAACCAGTACAAAACATCTCTCGTTCTGTGCAGAAGCACAAGGGATCACCTTATTGGTCTTCACTACTTGTTCACATCCCTGCTCTTCTTATTACGTCAGCCATTTTGTTTTACGTCTGACATGTAAAATACATGGGAATGTACAGGTTAAAATAGCAAATAACAAACAAACATGTTTTTACTCTAAATGAAATGTAGAATTATATGAAGCACCCATGGCTACATCTACTTTGATTAAATCTAACAACCATCGTGCAAAAGCTACACAATAACAAACTTTGCATCACTGAAAAACAAACCGTTTTTAAGCAAGCCGTGTCAGAGTGTAAATTACTCTTGTTCTATACTATTAAACAGAGTAAGTGAAGTAAACAATAAGGCCACCTAAACATTTAAATAATTATGATATAAGATAAGATATGCACTAAAGAAAAAAAAGGGATCTGTGGAGATACATTAAGCGAAATACAGTGCATGCAAAATAAATGCCTATTAAATGATTATATATTATTATTAATGACTTGAAAATAGTTTATTGTACAACAAAATTATACTATTAAAATAGAATATAGTAAAATCAATATGATTATCGGAATATTGTGATATGTTAGACATTTAATTAAATCTTTTGCTTATTCCTGCACATATACTATGGTGTAATTTTCTCTAATCTTAAAACATTTTAAAATACTTAAATTCATTGCTGTACAGAATAATTTCTTAGTTAAAATCAAGGACAGAACATAGGACACAGACAGAGCCCAATGCTACTTCCAAGACACAGTAAAGTACATATATATATATATATTCAAAAAAACACACAAAAAGAGTAGCGCTTTTTAAGTATTGTGAATAACTGTAAATAATTAATATAAACACCTAAAGTGTATACGTGATAATATAATAATATTAATAAAAGTAACCAACAGATAAATGAAATAGTGTCCAAAGAAAAAAGGATAAGTCCAAATGTCTCCACTTAGTGATGGTCTGGAGGAGGAGAGAGTCCCAACGATACACTGACCACAGGAGCTCCTTGCTGCTTCAAAAGAAAGTGGTGTAGCCACCCACCATAGATCTAGAAAAACAAAACACAAAAAAGCGCAAGCTCCATAGCGCGTAACTGTGTACAAATGAGGGTAAATTTATTAAGAGAAGTGTCCCTAGGAGATACACTTACAAAAGGTTAAAATCACATATACATTGGTGAGAATCTGTATGGGGCGTCATCTACAGGAGTGGGGGAGAGGTATTTCCTCAGAAAGTCACGCATCGTGACGAAACGCGTAGAGACGGGGTGACGTCATCTCAGACGGTCATGTGGAGGAGGTCCTGTGTTCTTCGGCACTTTTTCCAGCTGTTCTGCTTGAGCTTCTATTATTGCACCATCAAAAAAGCTCTTTTAAACATCAGAGACGCTGAATTGCTGCAGGACTCGTGGCAGGAGTCAGAAGCAGCCAAACCAGGTGCTCAGTATCACGGATGAAAATCCCTCTCCCCCACTCCTGTAGATGACGCCCCATACAGATTCTCTCCAATGTATATGTTATTTTAACCTTTTGTAAGTGTATCTCGTAGGGACACTTCTCTTAATAAATTTACCCTCATTTGTACACAGTTACGCGCTATGGAGCTTGTGCTTTTTTGTGTTTTGTTTTTATATATATATATATATATATATATATATATATATATATATATGTATATCTAAACTAAAAACATATGGTCATTTAGTTTGATTCTTTGGCCAAAGTATCTTAAGCCTGCACACCAAACGCCAAGGTAATGCAAATATATATATTGTGGTTACTTTGGGGGTATATAAATTAGGAGCTTACTGGTTTTCTCTGGTTTGCAATCTTGTCCAGCTGGTCACAGCTGATTAAGGGAGGGTGGCTCCTCCTTCCCAGGTTCCAAGCTCACCCCCATCCCACTATGCTTCCAAATGGTTAAGGATCATTAATTTTCCACACATGCAGGTCCATGCATGCAGTTTGGTTGTGACAAATCTAATTCAGATTGCTTTTCCTGGTATTATACAGGTAAATAAGAGCTTCAATCAAACTAAGAACTATGCAGTTAATCACAACAGCTTTATTATAAAGTTTTCTTCCTGGTATTATACAGGTTAATACTGTGGGTAGAATAGAACCCCAATGGAGAGCACTCTGCAGATGCACATTTATACAGGGGACAGGAATAAGGGTGTGTATAGTGATGAGTGAATTGTGCGCGTTAAAACACTTTATTGGAGTCTTGACTCAAGGTTAAAATACAGACGCTAAATACCAAAATAAGTGAGACTCATGTGAGCCAAAAAAGCGCAGCGAAAGTAAAATATATGTGCCAGGTCTCACGTTGGAGTGTAAGCTAATATCCCTGATGATATGTGCGGGTTACAGCTTGGTGGTATCAAAACCCTATTGGAATCTGTGAGTGTAGTGTTCAAACACAGACACAGCCACTAGTGGCTGAATATATACACGTTCCGGGTAGTGGTATGTGTGATAGTAGTCTTAATCACACAATATACACAGGTTGGTACACCAAGTGAGTGTGATAATCGTCTTAATCACACAATATACACAGGTAGGTACATCAGGTAGGTGCACATATAGTATACACGGTGGAGTATAGCAGGTAAGTATACCTGCTTCTGTGCTCCTGATCAGCAGGTCACTTCTGTGTTGCCTGTGTAATGCTGCAAGTCTAAATGCTGCAGCAATATTAAGAGCACTCACACATACTCTCTAACCACTACCGTTTTGCAGCTGTCATAGGGGGTGTATCTGCAACAAATTAGGAGGTCGTGCATCCAATTGGTAGAAAAAATAGTAAAATTGTAGTACACAAGTAGTGTCTACATACACTCAGAACCATGAAAAACGTGAGGAACTGGTCACATACAAAACGAACAGAGATCGTGGTAATGCTCAGTGGCTATGCATACATGGGCTAATGCTCCGTTGCTCAATAAACCCACAGTCTCTGCTCGCATGAATTAGGTAGAGATACAGTCTTTCATGCTAACTCTCTGTATGGGAGTTTGTTTGGGTGCAGCACAATCTCCGATCACGTCACTGCCGACGTACGTTTCGCTTAGGCAAAAGCTTTCTCAGCCTTGAGAAAGCTTTTGCCTAAGCGAAACGTACGTCGGCAGTGACGTCATTACGTCAAGGGGGCGGGACCAACGCTCGTGATCGGAGCGTGTCCTGCACCCAAACTAACTCCCATACAGAGAGTTAGCATGAAAGACTGTATCTCTACCTAATTCATGCGAGCAGAGACTGTGGGTTTATTGAGCAACGGAGCATTAGCCCATGTATGCATAGCCACTGAGCATTACCACGATCTCTGTTCGTTTTGTATGTGACCAGTTCCTCACGTTTTTCATGGTTCTGAGTGTATGTAGACACTACTTGTGTACTACAATTTTACTATTTTTTCTACCAATTGGATGCACGACCTCCTAATTTGTTGCAGATACACCCCCTATGACAGCTGCAAAACGGTAGTGGTTAGAGAGTATGTGTGAGTGCTCTTAATATTGCTGCAGCATTTAGACTTGCAGCATTACACAGGCAACACAGAAGTGACCTGCTGATCAGGAACACAGAAGCAGGTATACTTACCTGCTATACTCCACCGTGTATACTATATGTGCACCTACCTGATGTACCTACCTGTGTATAGTGTGTGATTAAGACGATTATCACACTCACTTGGTGTACCAACCTGTGTATATTGTGTGATTAAGACTACTATCACACATACCACTACCCGGAACGTGTATATATTCAGCCACTAGTGGCTGTGTCTGTGTTTGAACACTACACTCACAGATTCCAATAGGGTTTTGATACCACCAAGCTGTAACCCGCACATATCATCAGGGATATTAGCTTACACTCCAACGTGAGACCTGGCACATATATTTTACTTTCGCTGCGCTTTTTTGGCTCACATGAGTCTCACTTATTTTGGTATTTAGCGTCTGTATTTTAACCTTGAGTCAAGACTCCAATAAAGTGTTTTAACGCGCACAATTCACTCATCACTATACACACCCTTATTCCTGTCCCCTGTATATTGTGCATCTGCAGAGTGCTCTCCATTGGGGTTCTATTCTACCCACAGTATCAATTCATTACTCACCCCAGATAGTAGCACCTCGGAGAATATAGATTTAGCAGTTGCGAGGGTTCCCTTCCCCTTCCCCTCCCCCCACTCTACCCTAGTGTTTACCTATTATACAGGTTATGAAGAATTTGATTAGTGTTAGGACCTGCACAGATTTGATCTACCTTGGCGTTTGGTGTGCAGGCTTAAGATACTTTGGCCAAAGCATCAAACTAAATGACCATATGTTTTTAGTTTAGATATACATATATATATATATAGGTACTTTACTGTGTATCTGTGTCATTGGAAGTAGCATTGGTCTCTGTCTGTGTTCTATGTTCTGTCCTTGATTTTAACTATATATTACCATGCCTAGTAGCACTCCGTTTTGACACTCATATGCAAATATATATATTGTGGTTACTTTGGGGGTATATAAATTAGGAGCTTACTGGTTTTCTCTGTTTTTCAGATTAATTTCTTATTAGAACAATTTCATGCAGATTCTCAAAAGGGCATCTTTGATCAAGCTGAAATACATATCTACAAAGTGAAAATGGATGATGTGTTTTCATGATATCCAGAATGGGAGTTGAATAAAACTGGGTTAGGTTTCATTTAGCTTTTGTAATAATTATAAGGCAACATAATGGTATTTTTAAATTAATAATGAAGATTTGTTGCATAATTGCATGTATTCTATGGAGTGCTTTGCAGCTAACTTCCAAACCTTCTCAGACAATATTTCAAAGTTTAAAAAGATGGCAAACATTCAAATGTATAAAAATATTTTAACCACAAGACGCTGAAGCGTATATTGACATTATTATGCAGCTGAGTCAGGTTCAATACAAAACTAAATAGAATGCTAAGGCGTTTTGTACATTTCCAGTTGAGCCTTTCCAACGTTCTAGTTATATAAACAAGAGCCCATTTTACACAAGTAAAAAAAGAGACAAAAAAATAACAGGGTGATTAAGTTGTGGGTAGGCTCAGTCAGTGTAATGCTGTTTAAAAAGTCCTAAATAAGAACCAACATGACCTTGGAGCTATCCTCCATCCCCTGTTACCACCCCAAAACATAGCCTCCCCAAAGAACACAAAGATTGGAGGTAAAATTGACAGCAGCTTTAAGGACAAACAACAATTTGTCTAAACCAAATGGAGAGAGAAACTCTCCCCCCACACTGAGAGCGTGCCCTTAACTAGATAGCATGCCACATGGTACGCAACCATGGCCAGCCTTCATCGCCAAGACCTAGCCAGCACTCTGGACCCTGCATACCCAAAAATCACCGAGCCACCAGTATCCACCATCCAGCAGCTACCCTTCACTCCTTCACCAAGGCCAAGGTCACCACAGTTCCAGCTGGCACGGCATCACTACCAAAACATTCTCCAAAGCTGTGAGGATATATAAAAATGAACCAAAAACTACCAAATTCATCCCTCTTTATATATATATATATATATATATATATATATATATATATATATATATATATATATAAAACAAAATGGGGCAGCCGGCACTCCCAATACCATAAATAGTTTGCGGTGCATGTCCTATACCAATAGTAAGAGAAAAGTAATCCATTCCAGCAGGAGCAGACACAAGACAGCACTCAAATGTAAGTAAGAAAACTTGTATTCAAAAATAAACATAGCACAAACATGACCAACGTTTCGGTCCTCGTGGGACCTTCCTCAGGGTGGTGCTTGAGACTAATGGCCAGTGGATCCCTTATATAGCTCTATATCCCCACCAAAATGACTCAACCAGAGTAGCTGATTGGCCGTGCATCAAGTCCCATGATCAGACCCAAAGTAGCTGATGTCGCACTATGCCTGTCATCAACACATCCACAGGGATCAGAGTTGTGTATTCAGTACCATCAGGCCACCACTGAGTTGTGTATGCAGTACCATCAGGCCGCCACTGCGAGGGAAGAAAGCGTCCTCCGTAACCATGGTGCCGTGCTGCTGGAGACCGTGATGCCGTGGTCCATCGAAGAGGACTCAGTGGCTTAGCAATACGCACATGCGCTGCCCCATCACCACTTGAGTAGGCTGCGCGGCATCTCACACAGTGGGGAGATACGCGATCGATCCGTCACATCCTGGCAATCATGATGGTGGATATAGTATCTGACTGCACATCAGTAGGAACACTTATATAGAAATAAGGTGCAGTAATAACCGGGACATCAGGGGGATCTCCATGGGTACTATGAAATGACAGAAAGTGAGAAACAAACATGAAAAAAAGGATAAGGAGAAATAAAAGCAGAGGAGAATTCCTTATTGCTGCAGGCATTATTAAAAAGAACATTATTACAACACTATATGATCATCAGGACACTAGATCTACAAAATGGCTACAAGGACCCTGAGTTAATCAAAACACGGGGAAGGACAGTGAAAGACACATTAATAACAGGAGGAAGAGAGGGAGGGAAGGAAAGGCGAGAACATAGAGGGGGAGGGAAGGATAAGTCAAGTAGGGAAGGAATGAAGAAGGAGGGAAGTAGGAAATGGGGAAAGAAACACATACAGCCGAGGGCAATCAGCCCGCCCAAATAAGTAACACACTGTTATTAAAGAAAGCACCCAAGCTTGAAATCCTCATTGAGACCCTTTGGGGCCATTGTATTGAGCTCAAAAATGAGTCTTGCTTCCAGCTGTAATAAGAGTCTTCCCCTATCTCCACCCCGTGGTGACACATGAGTTTGTATGATGGGCATGCATCTCGTTGTCGCAAGGTTGTGTTTGAATTTCTTAAAATGTCTTGCAACCGGTTGTAGTTTTTGGTCATCACTGTCACCCACTTCCGATAATGCCTTCCTGATGGCCGATCTATGGAGACAGATCCTCTCCTTCAACATCCGAGTGGTCTTGCCCACATAGTACATAACAAAAGGGCAGCGAATAAAATAAACCACAAAGCGACTCTCACAATTCATGAAGTCCTTTATCTTGATAGCCTTGCCACTGTGTGGGTGCGCATAATGTTTACCCAAGATCATATACTGTACTGGCAATTAGTGCACCCGTGACCTTTGTAGACTCCTGGGGTCCTGGTAAGCCAAGTGGTACTATTAGCGTATGCCAGTGTCTTTGCACGCTTGATTTGATCATAGCCTCGGGACTGATAAAATCAAGCGTGCAAAGACACTGGCATATACTCGCCAATGACAAAAAGATTGGCGCGCACTTCAACAAACCCCCATTGTTCTTTTATAGACGAGGACGCAATATTGGTGATTCCCTCTTGCAGTCAGACCCTATGATGAAATACGCTAATAGTCCCACTTGGTTTACCAGGACCCCAGGAGTCTACAAATGTCACGGGTGCACTAATTGCCAGTATATGATCTTGGGCAAACATTATGCGCACCCACACAGTGGCAAGGCTATCAAGATAAAGGACTTCATGAATTGTGAAAGTCGCTTTGTGGTTTATTTTATTCGCAGCCCTTGTGGTATGTACTACGTGGGCAAGACCACTCGGATGTTGAAGGAGAGGATCTGTCTCCATAGATCGGCCATCAGGAAGGCATTATCGGAAGTGGGTGACAGTGATGACCAAAAACTACAACCGGTTGCAAGACATTTTAAGAAATTCAAACACAACCTTGCGACAATGAGATGCATGCCCATCATGCAAGCTCACGTGTCACCACGGGGTGGAGATAGGGGAAGACTCTTATTACAGCTGGAAGCAAGACTCATTTTTGAGCTCAATACAATGGCCCCAAAGGGTCTCAATGAGGATTTCAAGCTTGGGTGCTTTCTTTAATAACAGTGTGTTACTTATTTGGGCGGGCTGATTGCCCTCGGCTGTATGTGTTTCTTTCCCCATTTCCTACTTCCCTCCTTCCTCATTCCTTCCCTACTTGACTTATTCTTCTCTCCCCCTCTATGTTCTCGTCTTTCCTTCCCTCCCTCTCTTCCTCCTGTTATTAATGTGTCTTTCACTGTCAGTGTTTTACCATGTATATATAGCTTTTTGTTGCCATCTCCTTCCCCTGGTTTTGATTAACTCTGGGTCCTTGTAACCATTTTGTAGATCTAGTGGCCTGATGATCATATAGTGTTGTAATAATGTTCTTTTTATTAATGCCTACAGCGATAAGGAATTCTCCTCTGCTTTTATTTCTCCTTATCCTTTTTTTCACGTTTGTTTCTCACTTTCTGTCATTTCATAGTACCCATGGAGATCCCCCTGATGTCCCGGCTATTACTGCACCTTATTTCTATATAAGTGTTCCCACTGATGTGCAGTCAGATACTATATCCACCAACATGATTGCCAGGATGTGAGGGATCGATCGCGAATCTCCCCACTGTGTGAGATGCCGCGCAGCCTACTCAAGTGGTGATGGGACCGCGCATGTGCGTATCACTAAGCCGTTGAGTCCTCTTCGATGGACCACGGCGTCACGGTCTCCAGCAGCACGGCACCATGGTTACGGAGGACGCTTTCTTACCTCGCAGTGGCGGCCTGATGGTACTGCATACACAACTCAGTGGTGGTCTGATGGTACTGCATACACAACTCTGATCCCTGTGGATCATGTGGCTGTGTTGATGACAGGCATAGTGCGACATCAGCGACTTTGGGTCTGATCATGGGACTTGATGCACGGCCAATCAGCTACTCTGGTTGAGTCATTTTGGTGGGGATATGGGGGTATTTAAGGGATCCACTGGCCATTAGTCTCAAGCACCACCCTGAGGAAGATCCCACGATGACCGAAATGTTGGTGCCATGTTTATTTTTGAATACAAGTTTTCTTACTTACATTTGAGTGCTGTCTTGTGTCTGCTCCTGCGGGAGTGGATCTCTCTCTCTCTCTCTCTCTCTCTCTCTCTCTCTCTCTCTCTCTCTCTCTCTCTATATATATATATATATATATATATATATATTATAATACATTATTAAAACATAAGATATGAAGTAATACCTGTCAACCAAAACTAAGACGAATAAAAAGGGAGGGAGGATGGGACTGCTTCCTCCTGGGCGTGGGAAAAGAGCAGAGCCTCAGACAAGAGAAGCTGGGACAACTATGCGGGCCCAACGTCCGCATCTGGCTACCAGGGCCTCTATGTGCTGCAGTGCCCCAGCTCTTCTCAGCTTTGGGGCTCTCACACCATTCCCCTTCCCCGCCCCAGTGTACATGGCCAAAGGTTGGGCCCACCTGAAAGTTGGACCCAACTTCTGCATCCACCCACAGGGCCTAGCTCTTTTTTGCCGCAGGACTGGAGGCCATTCCCCAAGGTATAATTCTTAGGGGGCGGATTGAGCAAAAGAGGAGTGGATTGAGTGAGAGAGGACGGGACTGAATGAGAGAGGAGGGAGGATTGAGTGAGAGAGAGGAGAGCAGATTGAGAGAAATGGGGGGATTGAGTGAGAGGAGGTGAGAGAGAGAGGGGGATTGAGTGAGAGAGAGGGGCTATGAGAGAGGGTGGACTGTGTGAGATATGAAGGAGGATTGAATGAGAGTGGAGGGAGGATTGAGGGAGGTGGGTATTGAGTGAAAGGGGAGTATTGATTGATAGAGGAGTATTAAGTGAGAGGTAGGGGCCTGTATGAGTTGGTGAGTGAGTGAGTGTGAGAGAGAGAGAGGAGGGGAAGAGAGGAGTGGCAGTGATTGAGACAGGAGAGATGAGAGAGAGGTGTGTGAATGAGAAAGGAGGTGAAAGTGAGAGAGGGGGAGAAGTGAGAGAGGGATTAGGTGCGAAAAGAAGGTGGAATTGAGTGAGAGAGGGGGAACTGTGTGAGAGAGGGGGAACTGTGTGAGAGAGGAGGATGGTAAGTGAGAGAGGAGGGGGATCGAGAGATACGGAGGAATTCAGTGGGTGAGTGAGAGGGGGGATTGAGTGGGAGAGAGGAGGATGAGAGGGAAGTGAGAGAAAGTGGGGAAGTGTGAGAAACGGAGAAAAAGTGAGAGAGTTGGAAGAGTGAGAAAGACAGATGGAGGGAATTGTACAATTTGCAAAATGTGAAATATGTGTAAATATAATGAATATCTATAAAACCCCGGTTATAGTGGCCACGACGGCATGGCGGCACGAACAACAAACCTCTTCTTTATGAGGCCGCCCATAGAGCGCGTGACCACGATTCTTGAAAAGACAAAAAAGTTGTCTTTGCCGCGCGATGGCTGGGTCATGTGCGTGGTTCAGCCAATGTGGGCGAACTGCTAACATGACATCATGGCCACGCCTTTGCCATGCCCCCCGTTGCCTTGGACCTCAGTGCTGGTTTCGTGCAAGCAACAGGCGCGCGTGTCGTCATGCGCTCTGTTGCGCTTCCACTACAAACGCGCCCTTAACACTGTATGACAAAAAACTTACAGTATAGCTATCAGTGCACAGATGCAATCTTTGTAGCCTCACTATGTTCTCCTTCAAAATGTATGCAGGCTCCAACTTTCAAACATCAGAGAAGTTTTTTTCCTTCAGACCCTTGCATAGTTCATCAGAGGGCTCTAATAAAGAACCCTGTGACTCTGAAAGCTTGAAGCTGAATACTATTTATTGATCCTGAGAGCCGAGATTCACTTTTCATAACCCTGACTCTCAATTAAAAAAAAATGTAATTAAAAATCTGCCTCAAATGTGAAATTAGGAAAAAATATGAATAGCCGACGCTCCAGAGGACTTGGTGAAAAATGGAAGAATTGATTAAGTTATCAGATCAACATTTCGGTCCTGTTAGGATTTTTGTCAAGATCCTATCAGGGACCGAAACATTGATCTGATAACGTAACCAATTTTTCACCAAGCCCTCTGGAGCAGGGGAGCGCAATCTTTTTCCCCTAAGCCCCCCTGCTCGCTGTCCACCTCGCCACGCACCCCCCTCCCTTCCTCCTCTTTACCTTGGTTCCCAGCGTCTGGGCGTCACATGACCCCGCAGAGTCATTGGACGCAGCGTTGCCATGGCTACACGTCTCCAGATGCCGGCTGAACCACAGTAAGTGCAGTTTACAGAGGCCTTCGCCGCGTCCCCGGCACTTAATTTAAGTGCGTTCGGGAAGCGCGGGGCCTCTGTAAACCCCGCGCCCCCCGCAGACAATCTCTTGCCCCCCAGTTTACACACCGCTACTTCGGAGTACCGTCTTTTCATATGTTTCCTGATTGATGCCCGCTCGCTGTGGCAGTCTGACTACCTGGATACATGTGAGTGCTCCTTTCAAATACAGCAAATGTGAAATTGACAGGTATGAGTTTTAGAAAAATAACATTTGATTTATCACAATTTGAAGAGTCCACAAATGTTAGTGTACAGTATCCTGTGTCAGTGATTACTATACATGCAGTAGTGAGCAATGGTATAAGCAATGGAGAACACCATCTTATAAGGACATCTCATGTTTCTGACATGTATATCAGTATAAAGTATAACTCATTTGGGGTTGTGTAGGGTTTTTGAGTTTTGCAAATGAGTTACTTGTTTATTAAGGCACGTTTCTTGTAAAGTGTATTAGTCGTTTTAGTTCTTCTGACTTCTAAATGTTGATGCCACTAATTTATTGGTGTTAAATCTTAAGTAAATACATCAGGCAGCAGCACACCGCATATTTGTGAAGGTTTTCTGTTTTCTTCAGTTCCTTCCTTTCCTAAGCCTCTTGTTTATTTACCTACACCTCTCCCTTCTTATGTTTAGCCCAACTCCAAATGTCTCTTTTTTTTATTTCTGTCCATAGGTGAAAATTGATGCTGCTAAGATTAGAGAGGGATGTGCTATCATTTATACCGCCAGAAAAAACATCCAGCTGCTACCATTTTTTCCCCGCCCCAAATAAAAAGGTGCAAGCTTATTAAGATTATTTTAAAGCAGCAATCCCACATAGAAGCCTATACTGTATGAGTTAAACTGATATAATGTTAGTATCTCACCCCCTGCACTAATCTCCATGTTGTCCTTCCAGACACTTAATATACATACATACCCCGCTTTAACGTACGCAATGGGACCGGAGCATGTATGCAAAGTGAAAATGTACTTAAAGTGAAGCACTACCTTTTCCCCACTTATCGATGCATGTACTGTACTGCAATCGTCCTATACGTGCATAACTGATGTAAATAACACATTTGTAACAGGCTCTATAGTCTCCCCGCTTGTGCACTGCTTCTGAACAGGTAGGGAGCCGGTATTGCTGTTCAGGACGTGCTGACAGGCGCATGCGCGAGCTGCCGTTTGCCTATTGGGCGACATGTACTTACTCGCGAGTGTACTTAAAGTGAGTGTCCTTAAACCGGGGTATGCCTGTATTGCCTGAACACAGCATCAGGTGTTTATTAAAAAATAAAAATCTCCTGAAAGGGCAGGAGGGGATGTTGAAGATAAAATGCATAAAAGGCGATCACCACGGACGGCTGATTTATCTCACATCTATTGTACAGTGGTTTAATGTTTCTGCGATCGTAATGCTCTTGAAAAACGTCAGTGCGTAAGTATAAAGTAAGACAATATAAGACGGAAAGATGAAATCCAAGAGAAAAGGGCAAACAAGAATAAGTAGAGTACTAAAGAAAAAAAGTCAGGAGAAAAAATAAAGAATATAGAAAAGTTTAATACTAAAAAAAAAAAACAAGAGACAGCAGAAACAGTGAATGAGACAATAAGTAACATTGGCCTAAAAGTCCGGACTACTAAACTGCCCTTAAAACTGTTCCCCAGATGTGTTCACTGAGAGCACTGTCTCCATTTGCTTATTCAGTGGAACGGGGAATGTTCTTGGTCTAGCACAGTAGGAAACAACGAACCCCTCTCGTGTTCTTCATACTCTTCTTCATGAAGAAGAGAAAGCAGATATGCGGTAATCAGGAACTAACACTGGCAAATGTAGTCTCAAGCAAGGCTGTCATGCTAATAATTGTATGCTTGTAATTACAGTATTAATTTATTGAATTTAAGCAAAAATGGTGAGACTACAATTTAGAATCCCTGTTATTTTAGAACTAAGTAAGCACATGCATAGTTGTGATTTTTTTTTTTACAGGGCTATCGTTTTTAACACAAGCTTTTCGGGCGATAGACCTTCAACCATCACCAGACTAGAGGACTGTGAGCTCCACTGGATGTCCTGGAGCAAGTTATGCCATATTGTAGAGTTGCAAATTATATCAATTATATATTAAGAGGCCCTAAAATATTTTACATTAACATTAAAAAAAAACTAAAAAAACCTGAAGTATCTCTCGATGTACAGTATGACACGATCGGTAATAGAAAGGTAAAGTATCAGCAAAGAAGCCAAGTGGCACGGCACTTTTATCAAGAACTTCCAAAGATGTCCCAAGAGACACCGTACATCTTATACTGTGGGTGCAAACAGTATGATTTGGACATGGAAAATAGACTGTGAATACGTCAATCTTCATTTAATCCACACTTTCTCTTTACATCTAAAATTGGGTGTCTGAAAGGATGATATTGAAATGGCACATTCCCTGAGGCTCTGACTGTATGTTTAAGATACTGTATGATTCAATTAGCCTGAAGTAGAAAATATCTATTGGTTTTTAAGTGTTAGACAAAGCTTTTCTATTAATTTACTCCTACAGCATGATTTAATAAGACTTACTGTATATATGTGAGGCTTGGCAAGCTTATGCAATGCAAAGGCAGCCTCTGAGGTTTGAAGGTTTTCTTTTACAGAATTTTGCATCAATCCGAAGTCATTTTTTTGCACAATGTTTTCCTGTCTTCTTTAGGGTGCAGCAGCTTAGAAATCAGTTTTAAAAAGACTTACAGTATGCCACTGTGTTCATTAAAAATATATCAGAGGACTTGCAGTATTATACAACAACAGTATACTGTAGTAAGTGATTTATCAAAATAATTGCAGTATTTGGATTTACTAAAGGCCAACAAATGCGATTGTACAATCAGTGTTTGAAATGTTGCATGACTAATGGTTAATGGTATACATCTTCTCCAGTGCAGAAAGTTCTTCTACATGTTATCTTCTCGGGTATACTAAAAGGAACCTATCGTAGCCCTAAAATCACTCTTTTTGGTAACAAACTACCAACGACTATTCTTTGGGAAAAAAACTGGATGTCATTAAAGATGCAGAAAAACAAGTCCCAATCTATGAGTGACATTAGTACTTTAGCAAAGATGATACTGTAAGCAAAACTACATGCATCACTTAGCTCAGGGTGGACTATAGGAGCTTTAGTGCAATAGTGCCCTGATCGGTACGATCACAGTTTAATTAATACTGTAGCTCCCTATTTATGTACTGTATGTATTATTTATCAACCAACCATCATTAGATTAATTTAGATCTTATGTTGTCTCTTTTAAATATATGTGATAAAGTATTTCCTAAATGACTAAACTATGCCAAAAGGTGGAACAGCACTATTCCAGCCAATGCTCCAAAAATATACTTCGTTTCTCAACCGGAGGCATTATAAAGGATGCCAGATTTGCCTGACAGGGCTCTGTAAAGACGGGTGCAAAGATTTGGGTGGGAAACATATCAGACACTGCTCTGCTTCCCGAAATCGTATAGTTCTACGCAGGATCATTTGGGGTGTGCTGCTAAAAAGCAGAGAGGTGATCGGGACCGACGCAACTAACACGGCTCTTCTGTGTGCACAGTCTTTCCTGCGCTGGGCCCCACATAAAAAGTTACACCCACTTGGTAGTGTGTTTTATGTATAACTTGTGGTAGATGAGGGACTTTTTTTCTTGACTGCTGAACCTCAGTGGTATTTATTGAGCCCGGCTATAGCTACAATTAAAGCATTATAGTTTCTATTTGGTTTACTGTATATTGTGCAGTGCTATGTTAGTCAGATTAGGATTTCTGTCAACTGTATGATCAGAAGAAGTAAACATGATAACAGCCAGGTTAATCAGTTTTATAACGAGGGAATTTATTTGCAAGAATCCTCCTTGGTAAGTCCAGCAATTCCAAAAAAATGCAAATTATGCAACTCATAGCACCACTTAGCAAATATGGCCCTAAATGGGATTTAGAGGTTAACTGTACATTTTTTGGATTTTACTCAGGGAATGTTTACAATGGATTTACAGTTGTACTCTTTATATTTCAGTTTCTCTGCAACGTTGCATTTTATTTGTACAACAGTTTATTTTTTAAACCTCACGGGTCTCTTTATACAAACTGTAGCATGTACTGTATTCAGGTGAAAACACTCAATATTTTGACAACTTGTTAAAACTACCACACATATTAAAAAAATCATTGCCTGGCATTTGTGTGGCTGTGTGAGAAGTTTGATGGGCATTTTATAGTTTCAGAATTACAAATAACTGTACGATATTACCAATTACCAATTAGCAGAAATGTTATAAAGCACCATCCCAATTATATGAGCACGGTCCCAGATACAATCTTCAAGTAATTAATGCACAGACCCAATCTTGTGTGCTATGGTGAAAACTAAATATCTGGTACATGATTCCATTTTAGTACACTAAAAATGATTATGCAAATTATACTGTAGTACACCTTATAAGTAGTTATAATGCACTTTTACTGGCACTGAAGATACTGTAATGCACAAGTTCTGCTCTTACACTGATATATCATCACTTTAAAGCAGCAAAACGTAAAATCCTATTTTTTTAATTAAAGAAATCAGATCTGTAGTATTAGATATGTTTTTTTTGTTTTTTTTTAAATTATTTCTATAGCAGGTTTAGCCCACCTCCCAAGCAGTACAAGATCTTTGCAACACTTTCCCGTTTGTGATAATTTGTTACCAATGTTCCCAGCAGTTTGAGCTGTAAACTGTAACAATAGCTAATTTTACCTTTGTAATATCAGGATACATTGTAGCTGCTGAGTTACACTGACTGAAAGATTGATTGAAACTGAAAGGCGGCCAGTATGTTAGGCACACAATCAGGATTGTTACAGATTTATAAGAGGAGCGTCTAACGAATTGCCATCTTAGCTGGGAATGTAGAATAATACATTGTCATATGCTTTACATACAAAAAAAAACAAAAAGGGCAAATATAGTATTGCAGCTTTAAGTGTTGAATATTCTTCTAGTGTTGATGTGCTGCATCAAACTTCATGTGTTACAATATTTGCAAATGGAAATGTGTTATAATATGATGTCTATAAAGCATTTTTAAAGATCCTAACACAAATATCACGATTGGATCTATATACTGTACAGTATTTTAAAAGTCCAAATGCAATACTTCTCTTCAGAGCCCTTAAACTTGTACTATTATGCTTTATGCCGTGACCCCATCTTGAGGTTTCCAGCTAAAATGCAAGTGCTAATCAAAAGGTGCCATTTATATATAATTTATGATGCTAAATATGTTTTTACTTCGCCAGATCCCATTGCTTTCGCTGGATGTAGATCATATTGCTCAAAGCAATGATATACTGGAATGCTGCCCAGCTGTCTACCTCTCGCACCAGTAAAACCACATACTAAATACTACATTACTGTATAAACTCCAGCCACTGAATCTCACAATATGAGTTTCAGATATGGCAGATATTCTGGGGCAAATAAAAGGGGAAAAGGACGCTGCACAGAGACGCAGAGTGTGATACATCCTATTATAATAAGTGCACCGTGTAACTCATCCCCAACTCCTAACAATGACGCTCCCCACGTCGCGGCAGACGGGGTCAAATTGGAGCAAAACACTTTGATACATATGTAGGGGGGAAATGCCCGGGATTTGCACCAAAAGTACCTGATCTCTGAGGGCTGAAAGTCTGTTTCAACTCAAAGGTGGCTGCATGTTTGCTTCCTTTGTACACTGTAATGCCGCGGCCATGGTTAGAGCGCCGGTGCGTGCACTGCAAACAAAAGGGCGTACTTCAATGAGGACAGCCATAGAGCGCACATCCGCGAGAGCGACGGCGCGTGCACCGCAAACAAAAGACCGTACTTCAATGAGGACGGCCATAGAGCCTGCATGCGTGAGAGCGACGGCACAGCCGATTTGTCGTGCGTCAAAATAACTTGGTTTTGTCGCACGATTACCGGGTAACGTGAGCGGTTCAGCCAATGAAGGCGAACCAGCTCCATCGCGTCTCCCCCTAGGCCACAAATCGCCTCTGCGGCAGGAGCGCACGCGCGCCTAGTATAGCCTTGGCCTAAAGATCTGAATTCAGTGTGGGGGCGAACGGCAAAGTATTTCACTTTTATAACACAAGTGTACACCTTCAGCCAATCATACATATACAAAATATGTAGCAAATAATTGGGTTTAATAATGTGAGCATATTAAATAATGAATATTAATTATGAAACAATATATTTTTTTTAACATTCTGGCTTAGTTTTATACAAATGTTAGGAAATGCAGGGTTATGGGTCTCTGAACCGTAGCAATTACCTTGTTTTTGTTTGCCTCACAAAACCTATCACGACAGGGTTTTAAACCTTTCTAACTGATGATATCATCATATCAAAGATAGAATACAGAGGTAGCTACCGGTCTGCGGTGCTCTGCCACAAGCGGGCACGCGACCGCAGTCATCACAGCACAAGAGGATCAATGCTGCAGAGGGTCCCATTCAGCAGCACGGACCCCTGCGGCAGACACTGTCCCCAGCACCGCAGATATTGGCTTCTTCATCTACGTAGCCAGGGACAGCGAGTCTCGCTACATCTGTGTATCAATATATTAGAAATCAGAAGGCAATTCATTTGACACAATGTTATGGAAAGTCAAATACAAATACAACTACTACAGGGCAGTTTATTTATAGTCAATGTCTATGTATCTTTCTTTTTTTTTTTAATCATAAGACAAACAGGCCTAGAAGAAATGAAATAAAAGGCAGAGGAGACTCTAAGGAGGGCAGATAAATAAAGGAAGAAGGGGGCACAAGCAGGGAGAGAGAGGAAGACAGAAAGATGAGCGGGGGAAAGTTAGGCAGAAGAATAATGAGGAAACATCTGGAAACTGCAAAGTTAATAAAATGCCAAGTTGAACGATAACGAGCATACATTGTAAAGCAGCAATCACTCCTATACGAAAAAATAAATGGAATTGCATTATTTTACGTAATTGGAACCATGCAGTGCTCTGGAGTTGATCCGCTGTATTTTCAACTCCAGGGACTGAAATATCCCGCTTTCTAAGATATTTACCAGTATAATCACTAGTGCAAGTGCTCCCACCTGGGGAAACAATATGGCCACGAGATTTGCGACACAACTTCCTCGGTTACGGCTTCCTATTGGTCGACAGCTATGTTATATTCTCTAGACAGTACACCATCGGAATAGTACTTTAATTATCTCGGGAGCCGGGAGATCTCTACAGATGAAAAATAACACAGCTCAGCTCCAGAGAATCTCCTGCTTCCAATTATGGAAAAATATCCATTTCAAATTTCGCCGATGTTGCTGCTTGAAGTATGCAACCTAACTAACTCCATTTACAAGCACCACAAATTCCAAATTCCCACCACATGACCTGGGTTTTTTTTAAGGGGTTTGTGAGCCTAAGGCTAAGGCCCCGGTATCTCCGCTGCAACGCGCGCCCGCGAGATTGGCGGCGCGTGCAGCCGATTACCTGGTCTGCAGGGAGCTGCAGGAAGAGAGACCGGGGGGGGAGGGGGGGCATGGCGGGGGAGTGACGGGGGCGCGGCCATGACGTCACCCGGCAGGTTCACCCTCATTGGCTGAACCGCCGGGGGGCGTGCCTAATCGCTCGATGTGAGTCCTGCTCTCAATTCTATTGAGAGCAGGAGCAGCTCTCGCCCGAGCGCTGCGGCCCCCCCTCGCAGCGGGCCCGGCGCCATTGAGGGGAGGGCTCTCATCCGTGCAGCGTCCGCCACAGCGGACGCTGTAGTAGGCAGCGGGGGCAAGGCCTAACAGAGAAGTACAATGGGGATAATGTATGGAGAAGCTACTGCTGCTTATTTAATTACTCAATAAGAATGAGAATCTTGTTAAATTAATATGGGGACCTTCTAAATATGCATTTAATAGATAAATAAAGGTGAATTATGCCACGATAAAAGTGACCGAACAGTTTCTCTCTCCATAAATCAGCACACCACCTATTTAAATTTAGCCTCTTTCTTGCTAAACAACACATAATTACAATGTATGAAATACTTACAAAAACAGTTCACCTTTAATTATCGTTATTTTCTTTTCCTGGATCTTCTGCCACTGGCTCTGCCAGTGAACCTCTAACCCCCAAGATTATGTCTCCTTCTTTACAACAGAAAGATTTTTTTGGACACTGCAAATTCATTGTATCTTTTACATCTATTGTAAAGCCAGTTTTCTCACCATTGTGAAAACTGTTTTGGAAAATACTGTATCTATGTGAAGTCTTTTTTTTATGTGACATGCTACCTTATTCGGAAACACCAAACAAATCATCTGTAAGTGCCTCCTATATTCTAAAAAGAGTGGAACATGAACTTGATACTAGCGGCAATTCTGAACTTAAAACCTTTTTTCAAAACTTAAGGCCGCGCTTATAGTGCGGGCGACAGATGACGTCGCCGCTAGCGAAAATTGTAATTCGCTTTCCGGCGATGTCGCGGCCAACCAGGTCTTTGATTGGTTCAGCGTCTGTCACATTTGGCGACAGCCTCTGACAAATCCAATTTGACCGGCTTATAAATTTGCGCCGCCAGCGTCGCGCTTACTATAAGCGCATGCGTCGGCGGCAATACATTTGTTTTGCCGCGACATCGCGTCGCCGACACTATAAGCGCAGCATAAGAGCTGCCAGCATCAATAAAAGATCCACCTTGTTCAAGCTAAATACAATGCAAATGGGAATGCAGATTTTGGAGGAGAGCTCAAATAAATGACTCTAATAGCGGCAGTGAGATCCCTGTAATTCATATATAACAGTACGAGTTATCAATATGAAGCATCCTAATACATAGTTGGGCTAAACGAGGGATGAACAGAGTGACAACCAAGCTTGTATTATTATAATGTTGCATGGCTGCACCCACAGGCTCTAGTTTATACTGGCCAATGGGCTCCTGCTATTCTAAATGCCTTTAAAGAATTACCTAGTTACCTTCAGACCACTAAAACTGACAGATTAAATAATTTTTAAAGTTCAGCCACATCCCGCCAACCTGTTTTAAAAAGATCCAGGTGGGGACAAGACAAATGTTAAGGCATCCCGTGTCAAGTTTTCTTTTCTATCATTTCCAACTCTCTGAAAGCCAAACACTATGGGCTTGTTCATAAAATCCACAAATATATTTATTAATAAAAGGTTTTACCGTGAAATAGTACATTGAGAGTTACCGCTCGTTTTCAAGTATGTCCTGGACACAGTAATGATAACAATACACGGTTTCTTTAAATTAACAGGGTTACATATTATATTTAAAGACATTGCATGAACAGTAAAAGATAATATATGTTATAGGCATACAGTAAGTCATATTTACAGACAAAATTAAAATGAGACACAGCTTTAGTTTTGAATGAATTTAGACCAGTGGTGGCTTTGAGAGTCTCAGGTTGATTGTTCCAGTTGTGAGGTGCATAAAAGGAGAAGTGTCCAGATTCTTTGTCGAACCTTTGGACCATGAACATGAATGTTGGCATCAGATCTCAGGTGATAACTGATGTGTATGGTAGGGGTGAGAAGCTTGTTCAGATAGGCGGGTAGCTTGTCCAGAAAGTATTTGAAGTCAAGACTGGAAATATAAACTTTGCACCTAGACTGAAGTGTTAGCCAATCTAGTTCTTTGAGCATTTTGCAGTGATATATGTTGTAGTTACATTGGAAGACAAAGCGGCATATTGAGTTGTAGAGGGTGTCTAGTTTACGCAAGTGAGATGGGGTGCGGTACCATATACATGTCCCCAAGTCTATAATTGGCATTCATATCTGCTGTGCGATGCGCTTTCTGCAATGCGCTTTCTGCGATGCGCTTTCTGGTTTAGGGAGGATTTGGTCTTATAAAGTACACCTAGTTTGGCATTGGTTTTGGAAGTCAGAGTATCAATATTGCAGACTCCTGTCTGGGATGTGTCATTATCTTTGCTAACTTTCTAAGCTTATACTGTACACATATTTACAGTATACACGTACTGTGAGAGGAAAGGTGGTCAAATTGAAGAGGGGAGGTATATACCTCCTGCTTTGGCAAACTATACCTGCCCCTACTAAGGGTTAATGATCATGGGGAGGTTCTGAAAGCACAGCCAGGTGCAGATCACCTTACCTTAATTAACAGACTATAAGAAAGGCCAGGCTGGATCAGTTCTCCCCTCTCCCTTATTCCAGTTAAGAGAGCTGGATGCTACAGACAGGCACTGGCCTTCAACAGGTTTGTTTGTGATATCTGTGTTTTATTGTTTGGTAAGTGGGAAAGCCACCAAAGAAAGCTAGAGAATTGCTGTCTAGTAAATTCTCAGATACAGCAAGGATTTATTTTTGATTCTTTTGTTTGTCCTGATTTTGTCTGCTGGAGTGACAAAGAAAATAAAGCCTTTAAACCAGAGCTGGATGGTCCTGTGACTATGCTTTACCCTAAAAGACAGTGGATTTTATAGATTCCAGACAAGAACCCTTCAGCCAAAAAGGATATTTTGTCACAGTACATAACATACATGTACAGGCCTGATAGAGGTTGGCAATAAATTATCCCTACATATGATTATTTGAACACAATACCTGTTTACTTACAGTATTGTATTGTATGTCTTTATTTATAGAGTGCCATTAATGTACATAGCGCTTCACAGTAGTAATACATGTGGTAATCAAATAAATAACAGAGCATGGGAATAAGTGCTTTAGACATAAAAGTAACATTAAGGAAGAGGAGTCCCTGCCCCGAGGAGCTTACAGTCTAATTGGTAGGTAGGGAGAACATACAGAGACAGTAGGAGGGAGTTCTGGTAAGTGCGTATGCAGGGGGCCAAGCTTTATGTATCATGTGTTCAGAATATCCACAGTGCTATTCATATGCTTCTTTAAGCAAGTGTGTCTTAAGGTGGGTCTTAGAGGTGGATAGAGAGGGGGCTAGTCGGGTACTGAGGGGAAGGGCATTCCAGAGGTGTGGGGCAGTCAGTGAAAAGGGTTTAAGGCGGGAGACGGAAGAGGCCGATGCAGAGTCCCTGAACCGCACCCAAAGTAAGGTAAGGTGTGGAGAGTGGGGGGGAGGGTGTGTGTGTGTGTAAGAGAGAGGGTTGTCTCTTACATTCTGCAGAGCAGCCCTCATCCTGTAAGCATCGCATTGTAATTGTGACCCAATGTCAAATGACGCAGTGACGTTACATGGCGATGCGTTGCCAGGACAACACGACGTCACATGATCTGGCTCTGCTGTTCAAGAACATTTATTTTTAAAGTTAAAGCACAGATATATGCTGCAGCCACCTCTGAAGCTGGTGCGGACTAGAACACTTTCCATTTACATACGATGCATAAATCAATGACAGGCAGGACAAGTGTTCTAATCAAAATAAAACTGTGTATAAAATATTTTCGTTTTTTATACTGGATAGTTTAATGGACAGTTTAATACTGTTTTATTACTGTAACTCGTGAATCAAGGTGGCTCAGCTTCATAAGGCTCTGCTTTTTGTGGGTTGTGACTCACTCAGGATAAGAGCGGTATTGCTATAACTAGAACTATTTGTTTGGAAGAAGACTACATGCATGTGATGGCACTGGTCTACAGACTGAATACGCTCATGTGCGTTTTAAAAATAGAACAAAATCACCCAATAAGACAAAATATAAAAACAAGTCATGGTGTATTTCTTAACTCTATAGGTTGATATAATGTCACTATACTGTATGCGTAGAAAGATGGTGGAGCACTGCAAAAAAAAAAAATAGGGCTGGAGGCAGATCAGTGAAGAATAAAAATGCTTTAATAGAAATGCATGGTAGCAAAAGCTACATTAAAAGGGTCCTCTAACGCGTTTCACGCTTAGATAGCGCTTTATCAAAGAGTGACCCATGTCCCCACTGATCCGCCTTATATACCAGTCAACGCGGAAGTGAACTACGGTGGCCTCATAGGGTAGAAACACCTCCGTGCCGAAGAGGCAAAGGCAGAAGTACAGAAGTCTGAATACAAAACTTAGTTATAAACCTGCACAACAAATAGTATGACAAAAAATGACAAAAGAACTGTAAAATACTAAATAAAGAAATAAATGAGAAGCATATAAAGAAAAGAAACAATATATATAAAAAAATATATATAAAATCAAAACATAATATAACTAAATTGAACTCTTAATAGATAAATGGGAACATGAAGAAATATACCCATCCATAAACCCACTACCCCTTAGAATATTTTCATGTCTTATATCAATATACATGATAATAATGGTATTTATAGATATTAAACTAAGTCAAAAAAGAGAAATAGAATAATCTTAAACTAAAACTAAGAATAATTACAATAACCATAATATTAAAGAGATATATATGTATAATAGTGATATTTACACAGAAAATTTGAAAAGTATATTTATATAAAAAAAATAATTCCTAACTAATAATAAACCACATAATTAGCTCAAAAATATCAAAACTGATGAATATCTAGACGAACCTAGAGTCAAAATATATAAATGTTTAATATTAATTCATAAAAGATATATTAATTAAGGTGTATACAATATTAATATTTAGTGCACATAATAATAGACATAAATATAAATGTAAAAACATTTATGAAGTTAAGACTAATATTGGAAAATGAAATAATTTTATAAAAAATGTATTAGTTCCCAATCTTGGTTAATCCCATTTGGGTATAGGGAATCCATGCTGAAGATCCAGAACATCTCTCGTTTATTGAGCGTGTTCAATCTGTCACCACCCCGGATGGGTGGAGGAACATGCTCAATAGCCGAAAAAGAGAAGTTCTGGATACCCCCCTGTGAACAATGGGCAAAATGACGTGACACCGGATGCGTAATAGTGCGGTTTTTTATAGCTCTAACATGCTCCATTATCCTAGCTTTCAAGGGTCTAATGGTGCGTCCAATGTAGTGCTTGACACACCCACAATTTAGTATGTACACAATGAAGCTAGAATTACAATTAATGAATGTAGACACTTTTATAGTTCTTTTAGGTTTAAGAGTATGAATACTTTTCAGTGGAATGGCATATTGACAGACCACACAGTGAGCACATTTATAGAAGCCTTTTGGTATATTAGAAATATGTTGTGGATGATTTGAGCGAAACAAACTTGGTGACAAAAAACCTGCCAGTGATTTTGCTTTTTTGAAGACAAATTTTGGTCCATCTCTAACTACATTTTGTAAATCCATATCCAATTTTAGGGTATCCCAATGTTTGTAAATGATACCTCTAATGGAGTCTGCCTGCTTACACTGTTGCATAATAAAAAAGGGGGCCCTATTCTCCATTTTTTTTGGTCATGGTGGTTCTATTCCCCTTATGTTTATAATTCTTTCTACCAATAAAGAGATCAGCACGTTCAAGAGTCTTAACTGCATCAAGAGATTCCAAAATATGAACTTTATTATAACCTCTTTTAAGAAATCTTTGAACCAGATCCTCAGACTGAATATCGAAGGATTCCTCAGTGGAGCAGAGTCTTCTAAGTCTCAAAAATTGCCCCTTCAAAATCCCCTTTGAGAGGCTTAAAATGATTGCTGCTGGCCATCAAAAACGCATTACGTGAATTGGGTTTCCTATGGACGTCCGTTTGAATGATTTTGTTGACATCTATATACAACATTATGTCCAAATAAGCAATGTGTTGAATATCAAAATCATAAGTGAATGTGAGATTGTATTGGTTAATGTTAAGAGTGTTAAAGAAAGCTTCAAAAGAAAGAAAATCACCATCCCAGATAAAGAACAGATCGTCAATATAACGCCTGTAAAAAATAATGTGTTCTCTAAAAGGGTTATGATCACTAAAAATAAAAATAGATTCCCAGAAACCCAGAAACATTTTTTCATTGACCTTACTATACCCCGGACTCCTTGGCTATATTGCCATCATTATACATTCCTGGATTTAGAAGCACCATATAGAGATTCAATTCTCATCCTTTGCTCACTATACTGTATGATACATTTTGCCCAGGTTTTTAAAATGCTGCAGCATTTTTTAATATTTATTGCAAGGATTCCTGATAGAAGCAGCAGTCCACGCTGATCGCCATTTTTTTTTCAACACTGTCTATTTTTTAACATCTGATGCTCTGTTCAGGAAATAAACACATATGAAATATTAAGTGCCAGAGAGGTTAAATTGGAGCTCTCCTCAACGCCCAGTGCTGTCTAAAGGTTACAAGAAGCTACAGTAGAGATTAAGAAAATCATAATTGTTAACACTAAAAAAACACAAATGTCAAAAAAATGAGATGGGCATGTACATGGATAAAGTTAACATTATATGAGTTAAACTTGTATGGTCATGTACGAGGGATTGCTGCTTTCAAATAATTGGATGTAATAATGACTCTGTTATTGGAATGGATACTGTGTCTGATAAAATAGTGCCCATACTTATCCAATGAAACCCCAAAAATGCACAAATAATGAATAATTTGAAAATTACGTTTTTATGAGTGATTTCATTACAGTAAATTTAAGTTTAGGCGTTTTACGTCAAGGCACTAAAACACAGGACAATTATGCGCGGGACATTTAAATGCATAGGAGATACCGGCACCTCATAACGGGGCCTGTATCTCGGGAAGCAGGGGGTCTCCAGATCTCAAATTAAAGGTGATTCTGCTCCGGAGACCCCCTGCTCATCTACACTAGTATTGCATTTTATATTAAAACAGCTGCTACCCACAATAGGGCAGGTAATCGGGTGCGCACTCACATCCAGGTATATATGGAAAAGACAAAAAACACAATAGTACAACAGAGTATATAAATAAGGAATTCTTTCCTAGCCAATGTACAGATATAATCCTACTCACAGTAGAAGGCAAAAATAGTCACTCCGCGCTGGTGCTGTCAGGAGGGATGCAAGGAATGGGGGGGAAAGAATCGAGGCTCTCTTGCTGCCGTCTGCCTATGGGGACTCCACGACCCCTAGAAACGTGAGCTCCTGCAAGGGAGCTCACCGACAAGAGAAAACAAGCAGGCAGAATGTCACGTGAAGCTGCCCCTGTAGATGTTTGTTCCGGCTGTGGTTGTGTCGTAGAACGCGGGTCTCCCTGCTGACTGCCATCTCTATGTAAGTAGATTTGGTCCGGACCCCTTTTTGGTGTATCAGCAGTGAGTTTCCCTGGTTCTCACAACCCTCCTTGTTATATTTTAGTGTTTTTGTAGTTATTGTGTGCCTATTGCATCGAACATGGGGTTATTAAAATAAACTTTGTGCCTCAGTGCGCCATTCTTCCTGCTTGTTTTCTCTTGTAATCCTACTCACATTTTATATGAGCAGTTGGAGCCTTATAGTTGTTAGAGTAACCAACGCAGATAGCAGAGCCCAGGAGGAGATATCCCAGATATGGAAGAGAGGACACAAAAAAATAGTGCAGGTTGCTTTATAAACAGAAATTATTAAAAATTAGTAGCCCTTACATACGTAGGTTTTGGGCATTGGGACCACCCTGGGTCATATAGTGGGCGAAAGTCCAACAATCCCTGTTCAATAGGAGAAACCACGTGGCAGCCGTCCACTGCTACTCCCTGGGTCCAAGGACTGAATCCAGAATGAGCAATCACTCACAAGACCAAGGTCCAACACACCACCTACGTCCGCAAAGCCGCCCTACGCGTCTTGTTCTCGCGAACTTCTTCATGGGGCATGCTACCCACAATAAACATTAAAAACACAACATTAATACCCACCTCCTCTACCCCCACATGATTGATACCAGGGACCGCGGGTGTCTGGTGGCCCTCGGGTGGTCCCTGTGGGTGTCTGGAGGCCTGAGAGTGGTCCCAACGGGTGTCTGGGCATACTGAGGTGGTCCCCGCAGGTGTCCGGGAGTCCTCAGGTGTCCCACAGGTGTCTGGGAGTCCTCAGGTGTCCCCGTAGGTGTTCCAGGGGCCCTCTGGTGGTCCCTGCTGGTGTTCCAGGGTCCAGCAAATCCATTCTCAAAACAAGTAATTTTGATTATCAAAGTGCCGATTCTGAACTATCTGATGTGGAAACTGCCTCACACTCTGTATCATTTTTGGACATGGAGAATAGATCAAATAATACACAACGAGGGAATATTGTTCAATCCAGAGAGGAGAGACGTCCATCAGAAAGTACCACTTCTCGGGGGGAATCAACATCTGCCAAACAGAATGACACTTATCAAACTGACCAACAGTCAAAAAACTATCAAATGTTCAGGAGAAACGAAAGAGGACAAGGAGGGGGGGGGGGAGAAAATACATGGGAGGAAAAAGAGCGAACAAGAGGAAAAAGAATTATTAGCTGACTCTAATAATGTCATTAACATTTCAGGTATGGAGTTGTCGCATGCTGAGATTTCACTATTAAATAAAGGATTAAAATATGCTCCTACTATGGAGATTGACCTCTTCAGTGTAGTGATAGACGTTCATAAGTTTGTACGCAAGCTTACGCTAAAAAAATTCTTCCATAAACCGAATATGGGAGGTGACTCTCAAAATGTGACAACTCCATATGAAGAACATGATATTTCCAGTTGTAATGTAACTAACCCTCCATCCACTCCCCCTTTAGGAATCCTTGACTCCTTTAGAGATGAATGTACACTCAGAGACATGGAAGATCTTTTTATCCAGGGTAATACATTAGACGATACACAAACACATATAATAGGAGACTGGAGGTCCAAACTTAAAGATAAGTCCGTGTTTTACCCCACTTTTGCTCAAGGTCCATATCTTAGCATGTTTGAGAACCTGGTGGTTCGTGATCTCAGACTGTTGGCTCAGGGGTTTTCCTTCACTCACTCAAGGTATGACAATTTAAGCAAGGATGAAAGAATTGCTATCAAGACTTTGCAGGACAATCCCATGCTAGTCATTAAGAATGCAGACAAAGGGGGGGCGGTGGTAGTGCAGAGTAGGGTTGACTACTTCAAGGAAGCATTCCGCCAACTTGGAGATGTGTCTTCCTACTCTGTACTGCCCCGGGACCCCACGAATTGTTTTTTGCAGGAACTCCTTGAGCTGATAGATCTGGGGACGGCCACACATGTCTTGACCAAAACAGAAACAGATTTCATTATTAACCTCCATCCTGTTATTCCTATATACCACCATCTCCCAAAGATCCACAAGACTTTGGTCAACCCTCCTGGTCGGCCGATAGTCTCTAGCATTGGATCTTTGGGAGATGGTTTGTCTCAATATGTCAATGAATATCTGCAGCCCTTTGTAAGGGCATTGCCCTCCTTCATTTTGGATTCAGGGGACCTACTCACCAAATTGCAAAAAATCACATGGGATCAAGATTATCTGTGGGTTTCAATGGATGTGGTCTCCCTATACACAATCGTACAACACGATCTGGGCATGACGGCTGTCCGCCACTTTATAGAATGTCCAGGTAGCTCTATACTCACAACCACGTTCATTATGGAATCAATCCTTTTTTTACTCACTCACAATTATTTTCTTTTTGAGCACGAATTTTATTTGCAACTTCGGGGTACGGCAATGGGGACAAGTTTTGCCCCCTCCTATGCCAACCTTTTTATGGGGTGGTGGGAGAACAACTTTATCTATAGTAGCACCAACACGTATAGGCACAACATCATTTTTTATAAACGTTTTATTGATGACCTTATCTTTATTTGGCACGGGACCACAGACACTTTATTAGAATTTATTGAGTATTTAAATGATAACAATCTAGACATTCACCTTACTGTCAATTATCATTCACATCACATAAGCTACCTGGACATTCTCTTCTACATAGACATTGATCAAAAAATACAATCTGATATCTACAAGAAACCTAACTCGAGAAATTCATTTCTTAGAGCGGACAGCTGTCACCCCAGATCTGTAATCAAGGGAATACCCAAGGGTCAGTACCTCAGACTTAGGAGAAATTGCTCAACTCACAGCGATTTCACCACTCAGTCTGGGGAACTGACCAAAAAATTCATTGAGCGGGGATATGACCGGGAGACCTTCCAAACGACGTTGCAGGAAGTCACGGAAATTGAACGTGAAACTGTATTACCCTCTGGATCCAGAATGAGGGATGGTTCTCGTACTACCAACAGTAAGAAAAGAGAGGCTAAGGAAGATGGGATCTGTCCTTTATTTATTTCCCAATTTAATAGATCCAGTTATCATGTAAACAAAATTGTTAATAAGCATTGGGAATTACTAAAAATGGATCCCATACTTCGTGGATATACAGAGGAAGGCCCAAAATTTGTATATAGAAGAGCTAAGACATTGGCCACATTTTTATCACCAAGCGTGATATCCACGCCATTGAAGGATCCAGAAAGTTTCTCCACTAAAGGATCCTTTAGATGCAATCATTGCAATATGTGCAATTTCATGAAGCCTGCTCGACATGTCTTTTCCCACAACCCACATAAACGCTATACAGCTTTATAAATTGCAATACCACATTTGTGATATATCTTATCACTTGTGGCTGTGGGAAGAGATATGTCGGAAGGACCACAAGGGCCCTGAAAACAAGGATGCAGGAACACTGCAGATTGATTCGAAAACAAGATACTGATCATCCTGTGTCCAAGCATTTTACGGAATGCAGACAGGGAGGCATAAACAGCTTCTCATTCATGGGTATTGAAAAGATAATGAAAAAAGAAAGAGGGGGAAATGTTGTAAAGGCTTTAGACTGTAGAGAATCCTATTGGATTTTCACTTTAAAAACAAGACATCCAGATGGGATGAATGTGGAATGGAATCTCAATCATTTCCTTAAATGAGATCATTCAGAGTATACATATTTAAATATTCAACACAGAAAAAATTATAGACAAATTATATATATATAATAAATACCAACAGTCTATTGCCTTTTGCTTTATTACCCCCACATGTCTCCAACCAAACCTTGGACCAATTGACTTATCTTTGCTAAAGGGGTCATTACGTTCACTTAAGTACATTTATTGCTGTCCATGTATTCTGGTTTCTCCTAAAATGCATATGTACCTAACAACTTGTCATAAATTACACATCCATCTATGCTAACATGTATGTAACCATAGTACTGTAATAATGCTTAAGAGGAGAAAAAAATATTCTACTCACAAATTCACATGCCTACTACATAGTACTCCACACTACATATATAAACAAAGGCATCTATTCAACAATATGATTATTAGGCTGTAAACTCCATCCCACATATAGGAGCAAGCAATTTGCTGTTCTTCAGATATAGGTACAAGATTAAATTATACCTTTTTAATTTGTTTTTAATTTTTTCAGAATTCTTTTAAATAATAAAAACAATCTCTATACTACAATTTTTGTCAAACACATAACAGTGTCAGATTATGTTTTCCTCATATATGTTTACCTATACTTTTTTGTCTATATTATCCTCTTTCCTTAAAATATTGTTTATTAACAATCTTTTCATATATATTTTTGTGAAGTTTTTTTATATAAATATTTATAGGAATTGTTTAGTGACTAGTTTTGTTTAATATAAAATGTATTTATTTTTTGTGTATGTTTATGTGTATTTTTATGTGCAGCTGCCTGCCTGGTGACTTTTAGTGGCCCATAGGGATCTAACCTAATGTTTTATTGGCCCCCAAGTTGTGGTCATTCACATATTGGGTCCTTCAACGCTTTGGTAGCTGGAGGAAGCGTCTGCGCATGCGCCAATACGGGGAGCAGGAGGGAGGCACACGCAGCTCCCAGAGGCATGCTCTCAGTGTGGGGGCCATCCTGAGAGGCGCACTGCACTTGATGAGCGCGGCTGGGGACTGCGGTGGCTCCTAGAGTGATCCGGCGCGCGGCGCATGCGCGGCATGGACGAATCCTATTGGTTTGATGACAGGCCATGACGTCATGACGTGCCGAGCGTGGATAGTGCGGCTGGGACTGCAGACGTTCCCAAAAGCTCCGGCGCGCGGCGCATGCGCGGCACACATGATTTCATTGGCCTGATGATGCGGATGACGTCATTTTTGGCGCGAAAACCCGGCGGGCAGCTGTATTTAAACCTGTGATAGTATAGTATACAGCACTTCTTGAAAAAGTTCTCTAGAACGAAACGCGTTGAAGTTTGCTGCTGTCCCACATCCAGAAGACTTACTAATAAAGGAATTTTACTGCAAGACCTGCTCTCATCATCTTTGCTGTGCGCTGCACACCCTGGCCTTTTCCACAGGTGGTCCCCCCTGGTGTCTGGAGGTCCTCAGGTGTTCCCCTGGTGTCTGGGGGTCCTCAGGTGGTCCCCCCGGGGGCTGGGGGTCCTCAGGTGGTCCCCCCTGGTGTCTGGGGACCCTCAGGTGGTCCCCGTCCGTGTCCCGGGGTCCTCAGGTGGTCTCCGCGGGTCCTTGTGGGTGTTTAGGGGCCCTCAAGTGGTCCCCGCAGGAGTCTTGAGGCCCTCAGGTGGTCCCCGTGGTTCCCCACTGGCCTGCGGTACCAATCCTGTGGCAAAAAAAAAAAGTGCAATACATTGAGATAATACACCCCTCAATCCTACACATACTGTACAGTCATGGGCAAAATAACTATTATCCAGATATGGATAATAGCTCATTTGTCCATTATAACATAAAAGATTAGCCAGCCAGCATAAATAAAGTAAATAAACCTTTCTAATGACCCCTGCCTTCATGAAAGGTGTCCTCATCAGCATACTCCAGGTCCAAGTCCAAGTCCATGTCCTCCATTGCCAGAAAGAATACAAGAAAAAATACAATCTAATGGCCCCTAACCCCTTAATCACCTTAGCGGTTAATTACCGCTATAGCAATTAAGGGGTTAACCCACCCTCCCCAGCTACCCACCCTGGAGGCCTAACCACCCACCCCAGGACCACTATAACCACCCTCTAGCCATTGATTGGCATAGTGGTACATCATGCCCATATAATATGGACATGATAAGCCACTATAGCAGTCAATGACCACCCTAATAAAAAAAAGCATGTAGGCCAAAAATAAACAATAATAAAAGATATACACAAGCACCTAAACACCCCAATTCAAGAAATAAAAGCACAAGACAACCAATTAAATAAATAAAAGCACTAGCCAACCAATTAAATAAATAAAAACACTAGCCAACCAATCAATTTAATAAATAAAAGCACTAACCAACAAAACAATTAATTATTTTTAAACACTAGCTAAGTAAACAATTAATGAATTTAAACCAGTAGCCAACAAAACAAATAATTAATTTAAAACGCTAACCAATCCTAAAATGTACTAAAAACAAGCCATCCAAATTCCAAACAATTGAATCCAAACAATTAACAGAAATCAAAAAAATAACAATCAATTCAAAACAAGCATTTGTCAAAAAATGCATTGGCTGTCACTGTATTTATTTATACCCTAAAGGGGCACAGATTAATATATTATCAGTCAATGGACAATCACAAACATAAAAATAATAAATACAATGAAAAGACCTGAAAAAAAAGACATTTGCATAAATTCAATATTTCTCTTCCCTTTAGAAGTCTTCACCCTCCGAATTCTGGCGTATCTGCAAGCTCTCGTATCGCGACGTCATCACCCGCAATCCAACGCCATCCAGGTTCAAAAGGATGTGACGTCACTTTAAGTCCTGCATCGGCGCCTCTCAGCAGCTTCTCACCAGCCTCATGCCAACTTTTTCTGGAGTGAGGATTTTGGGAGAAAATCGCCATTCTAGAGCCGCGATAACCTAGTCACAGCTACTAGAATTGCACAAGTTTCTGAACCTGACGATAAGTGGCTTATCGTCACTCCCCCGGCGATCTTTTTTTGACGACTGAAAAATTTGGCAATTTATTCCTTTGTCGCCCACTTATTGAGGCTTACAGAATCACAGTAGGCATTTTGGCCGATAAGTGCTCGATAAGTGGCCTATGAACGCTTATAGCATAGGCCCCATAGTCTTTGACTGAGCCTCTGATTGAGCCACCTGTGCTGAAGCTGGGATATCCTGAAAACCTGATCTGTTGAGGACTGGAGTTGAGCACCCTTGCAATAGAATCTGTTATTGTGAGGCAAATGGAATACAGTAGTTTACAATCAGACATTCAGGCAGAAACTTAAACACCATATTTTATCTGACTATTCAGTCTATGTTTTACTTTGTGATTATAGGTTAAAACAACATTATAAACAATACAGTAGTTGGAATGAGGGATCAATGTAGTGGCCATACTACTTTTGCCTTAATGGCTAGCACCATCTCTGTTGCTTGATGCGTAGCTATCAAAGACGAGGACAAACTATTTGTTTATTTATCCAATATTTGGCCAGAAAAAATTATATTGAGACTTACCGTTAGTTTTCAAGTATGTCCTGGGAAACTAAGCAGGATACTGTATACAGAATTTGTTATGGTTTACCAAAGAAAAGAGTGAAACAGGAACAAAACAAAACTTATTGAGTAAATAGTCTGGTTTCCTCGTTTTAAAAATATATCTGTTAGTCAATTTCATGCTCCATGTGGTTAGAGGTTCCAAAGATGTAGTTTAACATGCAATTTAAGTAATTTAAAATAACCTAGTCTAAAAGTGACACCTTAAATAAACTTCAATTTCTATTCAAGTGTCTCTCAGCTCCCAGCCCCCCACAGTCATATTAAATGTTTCTCTCAGTTTGTCTACTTTTTTTTATGTTTCGGTTTTGAAATAGGAAGCACAATAAGGTTACCAGTGAGAGCACAAATTCCAAGAAGTGAATTTGATGATTGTCTTGCACAAGACTGGGTTAGTGTCTGTAATTGACAACATATTTTAAAAAGGATGCACCATTCCACATTATGGAAGAAATTGCTTGTTTATAGTGTTCAGGGCTATAAATATTTTCCTAAAACTTGTGAGTGTTTACAAGTTCAAATCTTCAAGTTTGATTTTACACCTTTAGGCTGCATTTATAGTAGGTGTGCGACGGAGCGCATGGCGTCGCGTGCGCCTTTCGCCCGAGCGATGTGTGCACTTTTAGATGGAGATGGCAGGCGTGGCGGAGGGGTCACCAGGCTGGTTCGCCCTCATTGGCTGAACCGCTAAGATTTAAAAAAATCTGCCGCGTGGTCGCTCTACATCGCGCCAAGACGTTTGGTAATAGTGTAGCATTGGCATCATCAGCTTACGGGGTGATTGTGTATAATTTTACTGCTTAACAATTGGGTTCATTCTGGCTTTTGTTAGCCAGGGGTCCATAATGGGGACAGGACAGGGTGGGAACAACATTTTCTGGTTTTCAATTGTAACCTTGGTAAAGTTGTTAAGCTGCGGAACCTTTCTTGTAGCTAATTTACATGGCATGAGTGGCTTTCTTTACTCCGTGATACATTACTGTAATACATTCTATTTGAGGATCCCATTATCCTACAGCAGGCAGCTAGTGCAGAATACAATAGCTAAATGACTGGCAGGAATAAGTCATCCTGCAGCTAGTGCAGAATACAATAGCTAAATGACTGGCAGGGATAAGTCATCCTGTATACGCCACAACTGAGATAACGTAAACCCTGGAAGGTAAGGTCTGACAGAATAGGGTGGAACGTGTGCTTGACAAGAGGTGGAGAGGAGTAGCTGGTTTTCATGGAGATTGTTGTAGAGAGAACACAGCAAGCTGATTGGTGGACTGATGGTTAGAGGAAGGGATTTCCTATTCTGGTGATGTTAGAGGCAAAAGAAAAGCTGGTATGAGGGCACAGCGAGCGTGATGCACATCTTTCCACAAACCCTCTTTATGGCAAGGATGCTCCATCCAGTCAAGGATGATGTTGCCGAGTCTAGGTTAGGAGGTTGGTTCAAGGGGGGATCTTGTTTCAGGGTTCAGAATTCTTAGAACATTGATATATTTTTCACAGCATTGTGGAGGGTGGTCCTGGTAAAGCAAGGGATTCCTGGGCAGGCAGGTTGGTGTGATCCCCCAAGGGTATGGTGCTTTGTTTGGCGTAGTGCCGGTACGTTGAGGTTAAAATGTTGATGGTAATATGGGACGTGCCACCCGAGCCGGGGGACGGCATAAGGCTGTCTCTGGATGAGGTTGCTACCAGGATATGTTTGGCTTACTGTTAATTACATGTTACTAATTAATCTTTTAGCCAGTTCACTCAAACGAGGTTGTCATTTATTTACTTGAGGTATTCATAAGGGCGGGGTATCAATCGTGAGGATGAAAGGGGTGTAGAACCGTCTCCTGCATTATGTCAAGGTTTTTGAAGTATTGCAGTTTCTAACGACACACTAAAAAATAGTTTGCTTTACAGACAACACTTACATTTAAACAACACAGAATAAGGTGTGGCCAGTATGGGAACCTCCCACAATATCAAGATGTATTGGTGTTTACATACATTTTATTCTAAAATATAAAGGTGTCACGGTAGCTTGTGACAGGCTGCAATTTACACCAAAACTATATATAAATATATTTATACCTGGGTTTGAACTGGGACGAGACTTAGATATGATAAAATGTAATTTATTCCTTGATAAAGGTGAACACAACAGATATGTACAAATAACAGGCAAAATATAGACACTTACGTAAAATGGAAATGATGAAGCAGTCACAGCTGGACTGGCAGTTCATACAGCACTCTTCATTGTCATCAAGACACCCAAAAGCATGAAAAGACCTCTGGCAGGAAGACAGTGCATAGCGTTTCTCTCAGCAAAGAAGATGGTATAGAACAGACTGAACACTTGAAGAACTTGCAAAACATGAACAACAAAGGAATATAGGGAACAGCAGTTTATATATCTTTTGTCCCTCTATTCTTAACCTTAAGCACAGGGGATTGGTTTTCAATTACCTCCAGCCACTCACTAACGTGGGAAAGCATTCTGACCCATGCCCCCCTGCTAGTTGGCACATGCGCAGTAGAACTCTGGGGTCTCATTTCTGAAGCCCCACATTTGCATCAGGAATGCCAGCCAGTCTATCATTTGGAGTTCTGGCAGGAAAACCTTTGTTGAAAGGTGTGAAGTGGGACACTTAAAGACTGCTCTGGCTTGAGCCTCCTCTGCCCTTAGGTAAACAGGGAGGGTGACAAGACCCTTTGAACAACACTTAAATCCTAGACATTAGGGCGCCTCTTGGGCCATCTGCTAAAAGGAATTTCCCCTAAGTCTTTGTCCCTACCTTGGGACACAGTATCAAACATAAAACATAAACGTATTAAAATATCCGGATCCATTGGGTCTAGCAGAACCAAACTTCCCAGTTCTAATGGCCGGAACTGGGGCACCATATGATCCAAAAAGCGATTTGCTACGACCTATGGAGCCGGAGTTACACAAATGCACATTAAATCATTTTTCATTTTAATACAAAAATCTCCGCTAAAAGAAATCTCAGCTTTTCAATAAATCCCCATTGAAAACAATGGGCTCCGCCGCCATGGGTTTCAATGGAGCAACTCCGCCGTTGTAGTCAATGGAGTTTCCTACCATAGACTTTCAATGGGGAACTGCCGCCATTGAAGTCTATGAGAAAATCCACAAATCTTTACAGTCGTCCATACTCCGTCTAGTTGGTCTGAGGGGGCTGGAAATGGGCATGCATCAAAGCCGGAACCTTGGCTACATGTCACCCAAATCCCATCCCTCTGGGCATTCCAGAACCGGAGATATGGAATTACACATTTCAACATTTTACACTTAGTCATTTTTTCACCATGCGGCTTTTCCCCCATTAGAATCAATGGGAAAAAGTCCCGAACTTTCAAGGGGGTCCATACTCCGTCGGGTTCGTCCAAGAGGGTCAAGAATGGTTCTGCAGTGATGCCGGAGCAGTGACTACAGATACCCCAAACCTTGATCCTCTGGTCCCTCCGGAATCAGAGATATGGATTCCTAAATTACAGCATTTCACACTTAGTCATTTTTCGGAGCTGTTTCTGCCGCCGCCATTGAAGCCTATGGCGCGACCCGCTCTTCTCGGTTCGACCCTTATCGGGGGTCCAGGATTCGGGGACCCGGTTGTGGTCGAGTGGGGGGAAGCCTAGGAACTAGGGGCAAAAATAATTTTATTTCTAGGGCCCCCAGAACTGTTTATTCCCACGCCAATTAACGTTGAACTTGACTCAAGTGATTTTAAGTCTTTTAAAGGACATTGTATCCGCTTTGCGGTTTGCGGTCTGGACGGCAGCCAACTTGTTCTTCGAAAGTTACCTCGAGGAACCTCCATTGAAGTCGATGAGCCCATTGACTTTCAATGGGAAGCTGCCGCTCTCCCTCTCGGACGCCACCTGCTGGTCTTTACAGGAAACAGGACTAAAACAACAAGATTCTCCATTAGAAGGCATGGAGCCCTAATGGCGGCCAATGGAGACCTGCAAAATGGTGCCTGAAAAGGCGGGAAAACTTCACAAAGAGCTATAATCATTAAAGGACTATTAACCCTTGTGCTCCCGGATGGATTCTAGTGTGTGTGTGATGCAGACACTGATTAACAATAAACCAGGGGGGAACAGGGAATATACATTTTCAGGTTATGACAAGGGTTAAATCACACGTCTGGGCCCCAGCCCAGTTAACCCCTTGTCTCCCTGGTGAGGTTAGAGAGTGGCCAATTGGGGTGTAACCCCTTTAATCCCGGGCCAAATCCTCTCCATCGTCACAAAAGGTATACTATAATATAGCAGAGGTGCGCAAACTGGGCGGCGCCGCAGTTATAGAGGACCCGCGCTCTCCCCCAGGCATTTAAATTAAATGCTGTGGGACCTTCCCTTCCAGCGATGCGTCGTCCTGGTAACCCGGCGTGTACCTAGAGAGTATAATCTAATGAAGCCCCCTCCCCCAAATAATTTTAAACAAGAAAGTATCTAGTAATATAACAAATATCAAATTGTATTACACAAATATATAATTAAGACATATACATTAATTCATTTTGGTAAAGAATTATAGTACTGGGCAATATCGTATACATTCTCTATATCAGTGGTTCCCAATCTGTGCGACGCGGCGCCCTGGTGCGCCATGGCTTGCCTAGAGGGGCGCCGCGATTATCCTCCCCACCATCCCTCCGATTATCCTCCCCACCATCTCTCCGATTATCCTCCCCACCATCCCTCCTCCGATTATCCTCCCCACCATCCCTCCGATTATCCCTCCACTCCCCACCATCCCTCCTTAATGCCGGCCAGGGCCGCAGGGGATTGGCTGCAGGTCAGAGGAAGCTGGGGGCGGAGCTTCCGCTTTGTGCAGAGCACATGGTGAGTGTGTGTGTCTGCCTTCCCGCTCCTGGCTCCTCTGTCTGCTGGTGGCTGCGCGGTGTCCCATCCCCTTCTGCACCGGGTGATAGGAGAAGGTAGGGGGGGGGGGGGAGTTGTACATTTGCCTGTCCTGGTGGTGGGTGCAAGGGGAGGCAAGTAGCCACCTGCACGGATCTCCTGCCTTTCCTCCACCCCCCCCAGTCACTCACATCCGTCGCTGCCTCTGCTCTCCACTGTGTGTGTGTGTGTATATCTGTGTGTATCTGTGTCTGTGTGTGTGTGTATCTGTGTGTATCTGTATGTGTGTGTGTGTGTGTGTATCAGTGACTGTGTACAAGGAACTGCCTGCATGGATCTCCTGCCTTTCCTCCCCCCCCCCCCAGTCACTCACATCCGTCGCTGCCTCTGCTCTCCACTGTGTGTGTATCAGTGTGTCTGTGTGTGTGTCTGTATCTGTGTGTCTGTATATGTGTGTGTGTGTGTGTGTGTGTGTATCTGTGTGTGTATCTGTGTTGTTTATTTATTTATAAAATATTTTACCAGGAAGTAATACATTGAGAGTTACCTCTCGTTTTCAAGTATGTCCTGGGCACAGAGTTAAGACAAATAATACATGGTTACAAATACAGTTACATAAATGAACAGGGTATACATTATATACAATACATTGCATGCACAGTTAAAGAAAATATATGTTATGGGCGAATGAAACAGTTACAGACCAGATTAAAATGTGAGACAGCCTTAGATTTGAAAGAACTTAAACTGTTGGTGGATGTGAGAGTCTCTGGTAGGTTGTTCCAGTTTTGGGGTGCCCGGTAAGAGAAGGAGGAACGGCCGGATACTTTATTGAGCCTTGGGACCATGAACAGTCTTTTGGAGTCTGATCTCAGGTGATAAGTGCTGCATGTGGTAGGGGTGAGGAGCTTGTTCAGATAGCTGGGTAGTTTGCCCATAAAGAATTTAAAGGCAAGACAGGAAAGATGAACTTTGCGCCTAGACTCTAGTGATGACCAATCTAGTTCTTTGAGCATTTCGCAGTGATGTGTGTTGAAGTTGCATTGGAGAACAAAACGACAAATTGAATTGTAGATGGTGTCAAGTTTGCTAAGGTGGGTTTGAGGTGCCGTGCCATATACTATGTCTCCAATACAGTTGTCTGTCAATAATTGGCATTAGCATCTGCTGTGCGATACGCTTTCTGACCAGGAGACTTAGGGAGGATTTGTTCCTGTAAAGTACCCCTAGTTTGGCATAGGTCTTGGTTGTCAGGGTATCAATGTGCATTCCGAATGTTAAGTGGGAGTCAAACCATAAGCCCAGGTATTTAAAACTAGTGACAGGAGTTAGGGTGGTGTTAGTGTTGGTTCTAATATGGAGCTAAGTCGCTGGAAGCTTTAAGAATTTAGTCTTGGTCCCAAATACCATTGTTACAGTCTTGTCAGTGTTTAAAAACAGTTTGTTTTGGGAAATCCAGTTTTCGAGTCTCAAAAAGTCAGAGTTAAAGCCTGAGATGGACACATGTTGGGATCTTCCTGATAGGTAGGACTGAAACCAGTTTAAGGCATGCTTCCCTATTCCAGAGCTTTGGAGTTTGTTAAGCAGGATAGCATGATCAACTGTGTCAAAAGCCTTTGCAAAATCTAGGAATACTGCACCAGTGAGTTGTCCCCGTTCCATTCCACACTGGATTTCATTGCAAACTTTTAGCAGGGTAGTTACGGTGGAGTGTTTGGGACGAAAGCCACATTGGAATTGGCTAGGGAAATTTGTCTTGGTGTAGTGTGTGTGTGTGTCTCTGTGTGTGTGTGTCTCTATGTGTGTGTGTGTGTATCTGTGTGTGTGTATCTGTGTGTGTGTGTATCTGTGTGTGTGTATCTGTGTGTATGTGTCTCTGTGTGTGTGTATCTCTGTGTGTATCAGTGACTGTGTGTGTGTGTGTTTGTATCAGTGACTGACTGTGTGTGTGTATCAGTGACTGACTGTGTGTGTGTATCAGTGACTGTGTGTGTGTGTGTTTCAGTGACTATGTGTGTGTGTGTGTGTGTGTGTATCAGTGACTGTGTGTGTGTGTGTGTATCAGTGACTGTGTGTGTGTGTATCAGTGACTGTGTGTGTGTGTATCAGTGACTGTGTGTGTGTGTGTATCAGTGACTGTGTGTGTGTGTATCAGTGACTGTGTGTGTGTGTATCAGTGACTGTGTGTGTCAGTGACTGTGTGTGTGTGTGTGTGTGTGTGTGTGTGTGTGTGTGTGTGTGTGTGTGTGTGTGTGTGTGTGTGTGTGTGTGTGTGTGTGTGTGTGTGTATCAGTGACTGTGTGCAGGGAGCCGCCTGCACGGATCTCCTGCCTTTCCTCTTTCCTGTGTCTGAGAGAGAGTGTGTCTGAGAGAGTGAATGAGTGTGTCTGAGAGAGTGAATGAGTGTGTATGAGAGAGTGAATGAATGTGTCTGAGAGAGTGAGTGTGTCTGAGAGAGTGAGTGTGTCTGAGAGAGTGAGTGTGTCTGAGAGAGTGAGTGTGTCTGACAGAGTGAGTGTGTCTGACAGAGTGAGTGTGTCTGACAGAGTGAGTGTGTCTGACAGAGTGAGTGTGTCTGACAGAGTGAGTGTGTCTGACGGAGTGAGTGTGTCTGACAGATTGAGAGAGAGTGTGTCTGACAGATTGAGAGAGAGTGTGTCTGACAGATTGAGAGAGAGTGTGTCTGACAGATTGAGAGAGTGTGTCTGACAGATTGAGAGAGAGTGTGTCTGACAGATTGAGAGAGAGTGTGTCTGACAGATTGAGAGAGAGTGTGTCTGACAGATTGAGAGAGAGTGTGTCTGACAGATTGAGAGTGTGTCTGAGAGATTGAGAAAGTGTGTGTCTGAGAGAGTCTGAGAGTGAGAGAGTCTGAGAGAGAGAGTCTGAGAGTGAGAGAGTCTGAGGGTGAGAGAGTCTGAGAGTGAGAGAGTCTGAGAGTGAGAGAGTCTGAGAGTGAGAGAGTCTGAGAGTGAGCGAGTCTGAGAGTGAGCGAGTCTGAGAGTGAGCGAGTCTGAGAGTGAGCGAGTCTGAGAGTGAGCAAGTCTGAGAGTGAGCAAGTCTAAGAGTGAGTGAGTCTGAGTCTGAGAGTGAGAGAGAGTGTGTCTGAGAGTGAGCGAGTCTGAGAGTGAGAGAGAGTGTGTCTGAGAGTGAGAGAGTGTGTCTGAGAGTGACAGAGTGTGTCTGAGAGTGAGAGAGAGTGTGTCTGAGAGTGAGAGAGAGTGTGTCTGAGAGTGAGAGAGAGTGTGTCTGAGAGTGAGAGAGTGTGTCTGAGAGTGACAGAGTGTGTCTGAGAGTGAGAGAGAGTGTGTCTGAGAGTGAGAGAGAGTGTGTCTGAGAGTGAGAGAGAGTGTGTCTGAGAGATTGAGAGTGTGTCTGAGAGATTGAGAGTGTGTCTGAGAGATTGAGAGTGTGTCTGAGAGAGTGAGAGTGTGTCTGAGAGAGTGAGAGTGTGTCTGAGAGAGTGAGAGTGTGTCTGAGAGAGTGAGAGTGTGTCTGAGAGAGTGAGAGTGTGTCTGAGAGAGTGAGAGTGTGTCTCTGAGAGAGTGAGTGTGTGTGTCTGAGAGTGTGTGTGTCTGAGAGTGTGTGTCTGAGAGAGACACCAACTGCGCACTGTAACTGTTACGTATGTATATACAACTTTGTTTTTACTTTGGGCGCCGCGGAAAAATCTTGATCGCCTTGGGGAGCCTTGACCCGAAAAAGTTTGGGAACCACTGCTCTATATTGTTATTGTACAGTACCTGGGTACTAGGGGATTTTATTATGGGATTTTATTCTTGAATCAATAGTGAGATTATTAGGATTGCGAGTGTCTATTATTATCTATATATTTATATATGTGCATATATGTGTTCTAGGACTTCTGTGACGTGGTTGTGTAAGTTTTTAGGTATTTTTAACCATTTTGTTTTTTTGTTGCTTCGCTTTTTGAAAGATATATTTGTGCAACACATTTTGATAAATTTTTTGGTACTAGATACTTTCTAGTGCTCCCTGTTTTAGGAGGGTTTCTAACTATAGTGAAACGTCCAAGAAGCTCTAAGGAATGGGACCTCACTATCTGGCAACTTGACTGTGTTGGGAGTGAGAAAGTTAGGCCGCGCGTATAGTGCCCGCGACGCTATAGTTATATTTCGCTTTGCGGCGGCGTCGCGGGCGTACTGGCATTTGATTGGTTAGGGGCTGTCACATGACGCGACAGCCCTTGAAAAATCAAATATTGGCAGCTACCAAAATTCGCGACGCTCCGTCACTCTTACTATAAGGGCACGCGGCGGCGGCAATGCATTTGTTTTTGGGCGACGTCGCCGTAGCCCGTCGCGGGCACTATACGCACGGCCTTATAGTTTTAGCCACTAAAGGTGCAATCTCAGTAAACAACCTTTTGTAAACAATTTACGTCAAATTGGCTTACCTAAACAAATCTAACCATGCTAATAGCATATGTATGGCTGTTTCATTTTTTGGAAATTGTTTATAAATGTAATTTTATGTGGCCTCTAAATAAGGAAGTGTTTGTCCACCAAATAGCTTCTTTACCCTTATCCCCATCCTGTCCTTATCAGAGAGCCAATAAAGATAAGGGGCGGGCTCTGACTGTACAAGCGCTTGCTGAACACAGTGACATGAGACAAACGGGAATAGTCAGAGTATCAGACCTCTATCAAGTCTCAGCTCACCATATTTACATAAAAACTATAAAACATTACATAAAATAACAGAGCAGTTCCTCCTTCTTATTTTATTTTGTGTTTGTTTGTTTTTTAAAAGGGTGTTTTTTACAGCGTGCTTCCCAATATACTTACCGGGGAACTTACCTGGTTTAACCTTCCTCAGGGATAAAACAATACGACCTGATTGAATAGAAATCTGCAACATCATCAGTTGTGACTTCCTATTGGATGGTCATTTTAATCACCTTTAAAAACCAGGGAGTTTTACAGATAACTTCACCAGTAGCTCGGGAACAAAGGATTCCCAGGGGATGAAAAACAGTGCAGTCCAGGTGAATTGTTCCTTTAAAAATAATTATGGGTGCCAGATTTGGGTTCAAAAGACAATTCGCCTGATGTATACCCCTTAAATGGCATTCTTCATAGGTCCTAGTCAGATTGCTCCTTTAAGGCAAACATCGCCCCAAAATAAAATAAATTGTAGTTTACTTAAACCTGGAGGTCCCAAGATACTTTCACAGTTTTGACACCAAAAAACTACAACAGCCACGGAGGACACAAATAGAAAGACGATGATGTTGCAACTTTCTATTGGCCTCCAGAATGAGCCTGACCCCACGGCCATATTGTGTCCAATGGACAAGTATTCTTACCCGGTGGACAAACCTGTTTTCCCGCTAGAGAAATGGGGGAGGAGGAGGGTACATGGAGGTTAGGAAACACACTAGTTCAGGCAAGTATAAATTATTCTCAAAAGAATAGGGACTGCGGCTTCAAAACACTTTCCCTCTCTGTTTAGTGATGCTGAAGGTAAACATTAACAAGAACTGTGGGTGTTATTTTAGAAATGGGCACACTCAGCAAAAACAACTATAAGGATAAATTGATATTGCCTTTTCAGAAAGAGTTTGATACATCGGCACTGGAAAAATATCTTATTTATTATTATATTCAGGTTTTAGTTTTTGGGACTAAAGGAATCAGTAAGTGCAACTGTACAGTATTTGCACCTATAAGACACTCTCATGCTCGTCTATTAAAAGGTTCAACATATTTTCAATAAATCTACACTTCAACACCAATATAGCTTCTATATAGTATTCTCACCTCTTTCAAACCCGTTTTTCACATTTGAAACATTTTAAATTCCTCCTTATCAAGGTTACGAACAAATAATATATTTTAGCTCACTCTGCACCAGAAAATGTGCAATAAACAATATTGTTTTTATGCAATTCTTCCATTAGTGTCCACAATAGAAAAATGCATTAACCCAAGCATTATCATTTTACAACCTCTGAATAGAAACCCATTTGTTCTAGATAGGCAATTAATGGTCTAGAAATGTTAGCATACTGTTCATAATCAATTAACTTGAGACTTACACAACCTTCCTAGACAGAGACAGATTTAATACAAAATCCTTCTGTTGCAATTTTCTGTTTGATTACAACTCTATTAGGTTATTAGAATTCTGAACATCTATGAAAAGTGTCTGTTCTTGCCATTTCTTGGCACTGTTCTTGTGTAGATATTATTACCAATGCTTTTTACTTGTATAGGTTTTTGACTCAGACCTAACCAATATGATAATGTTACATAATCTACATTATACTGATATGTAAGAAGAAATACACATTTGCCAAATGTGTTATTTACATTACATAAACCAGGTTTAAATAGAGAATGCTTGCCCTAGTCAATGCTCCAGAAGCCCCCACTCTAAAAATATGTTTCGTTACCCCCAAGATTAATTTTCTCCTGGAGCCCCCCCCCCACCCCCCTGCTTTGAAACTATACAGTATTTAGTTATACAGAAGATTAATATGCTCCGGAAGCCCCCCACTGAAACTGTATTGAGTTATACAGAAGATTAATATGCTAAGGAAGCCCCCCACTCTGAAAGTATATTTAGTTATCCAGAAGATTAATATGCTTTGCAGGCCCCCCATTCTAAAAGTATATTTAGTTATACAGAAGATTAATATGCTCTTGAAGCCCCCCACTCTGAAAGTATATTTAGTTATCTAGAAGATTAATATGCTCCTGAAACCACCCACTCGGAAAATATATTTAGTTATCCAGAAGATTAATATGCTCCGGAAGCCCCCAATCTGAAAGTATAATTTAGTTATCCAGAAACACGTGCATTCCACCATCACCATTATTTACTGGAAATGTTATTCACAAGGGCGTATCGAAATCCAAATGTAATATGGCTAAAATTGGCAGGTGGTTAGAAACGTGATTGGGGCCAGTATGATCTGAATAAATGCAAACTCTAAACTAGACCAGATTGGTGCTGTAATGTGCAGCATACAGTGCATGTCATTCATGCAGAGCATCCTGTTATTCGCATGGGTAAAATGGGTATTGATTTACACAGCCTATAAAGAGGAACATCGAAAGATGCATTTAGCTTCACTTCACAATGGCTGTGGGATTCATAAACAGATAGTACAGAATTATTTTGGAAACAGAGACAAAAAACATGCATTTTTAAGCTATCAGCAAAATTATCTCTTCTTTTAAAGTCATAAAAACTCTACCGAACTTCAGAACTTGATATTTTTCGAGGGTGCACAAACATTTTGAGCAATTTGTACTAATAGTATTTCATGATTGCTTTTCATTGAATATAAATATAATTATGCATAAGGTGATTTAAATAAAAAAAGACTGCACATACGTTTAACTTGGTTTGAACATAATTGAGCTAGACCTTTTGTTTCTAGGCTGCAAACCAGGGATGTCTTGTCGCACAAGCAAAAAAGTATTTCTCCTAGTTCCGTGTTAAATTTAACTTGTTATTCTTGCATCCTAAATATGACGCCACTAGCAAAATGGAAAAAATCTCAGTTCACAATGCAGCTGTCGATGCATTTTTATGAGATCTGTGTTAGCTAGCTCTGCCATAGCTATTTCTATTGACATTATAATGAGCCGCTGATAACTTGACACAAGGGGCAATATTAACTAAGCAGTGCTATGCCATAAGACATCTTCCAGCGCTGCTTAGTACATAGAGTCCTTTATAGCCCGTTTCAATAAATGGGCAGGAAGATGTTTTCCAGCACAGAAGGTGTGTTATGTACGAAAACTGCTTAGTAACTATGACCCTTTATGCCCCATTCATTTTTATGGGCCGCATAGTGTTTCCAGGATAGGTGTCTTGTGTAGTAGCACTCCTTAGTAAATATGGCCCTAACTTCTTGATGCATTGAAACTAAAAAAGGTAAATGCCAAATGCCACAACATGTTCATTTGTTTTCTTTGCTAAAAAGAGCTCCAAAAGTTTATCAAAAATATTTCAAGAAATCTTTTGTCAGTCTGCAGGAACCGTGTGCAAGAAATATCTCACTGTGCTTCATGTAACAGTTGATATTAATGCATATGACTAACCCCAAATGTTAAAAGGAAAATATGAAATTAGAAACAGGCACCAAATGATGATTCAATGTAGACAGATAGAAGGAAAAATATCATGCCTATAATAAAAGGTTTGTTCCGGAAATAGTTTTCAGGAATTGAATATGTACTCCTAGACAAGAGATATTCCATCACAAACTAGTCATAGGCAGACAATCCAATTTATTAAAATGCACTTATAATGCACTTACAGTACTGCCATGTCACTAGATAGCACAACACACAGTACTCAATGCCTACATGAAGATTGTTTTGTTTGTTTTGGTCAAGTGACCTTGTTCCACTCCCAGGGTCATTATAATAACACTGCATGGTAGGAGTGAAGTTTATACCCAACACACTGAAACTTTTCATCTGAAACTCATCAGATAATGATAGATACAAACACACCAGTTTAAAAAAGAAGTCCACATGTTTTTCCTAACCAAAGTACAGGCAATTTTATAGAGACATTTCACCAGCTTGTAAACAAAGAGTTTGAAGAGTTACATAAAGGAGAGAGTAGAATAAAACAAAATCTAACTAGAGAAGGGGATGCACTACAAAATTTAACACGAAATTCCAAAATAGTAATAAAGTGCGCACAAAGGGGGGGGGGGGGATTGTCCTCATGGATAAAACAAGATACGATATGGAATCATTAAAAATATTAGGAGATAAGAAAACTTATGAAATTCTACTACAAAATCCAAAAGAAACATTCAATTTGAAATTAAAAACTTTACTTATAGAAGGTAAAAACAAAAAAATAATTCCAAGAATTCCATTTCATAGAAAACCCTAATGTAGCAGCTTTCTACTTTGCAGCTAAAATACATAAGGATTCAATAAATCCACCAGGACGTCCAATAATCAGTGGAATAAATGCAATAAGTTCAAATCTGTCCCAATATGTGGATTTCTTTTTGCAGAGTTATGTATCAAAACTGAAATCACATATAAAAGACAGTACACATGTGATAAATATTCTGAAAGATATCAAGTGGAACAAAAATGATCTGCTAGTGACGTGATACCAATAGAGCATAGCAAAGGCCAGGAAGCATTGAAACATTTTTTGGATTTGGCCTTAACTGTGCATAGAGATCAAAATAAATTCATTTTGGATAGCATCAAGTACATACTTAGCCACAATTATTTTATTTTTAACAATAAATATTATTTACAATTATGCAGAACAACAATGGGTACCAGGTTTGTACCGAGCTACGCAAATCTGTTCATGGGTAAATGTGAGGAAGACCATATATGGATGGGTGGCGTGCTTGGTGCAAACCTAGTGCTCTGGAAAAGATTCATTGATGACATTATATTCATTTGGTGAGGCAGTAAGGACAGTTTAGTTCAATTCTTAAGAAACATCAACTCAAACAACTGGAATTTAACATTTACAAATAATTTTAGTGCTGAAAAAGTAGAATTTTTGGACTTTTGCATCTATATAGAGGAAGGAACCATCAAAACAAAAACATTTTACAAACCTGTTGATTGCAATATTTATATTCTACCATCTAGCAACCACCACACAAGGTGGATTAAGAACATTCCTAAAGGAGAATTTAAGCGTATAAAACGCAATTGTTCAGATTAAGGTACATTTCTAGAACAATCAAAAACATTAAAACAAAAAATCCAAGAAAGGAAATATAATGATACACTGATATTGGAAGCCAAATTACAAGCATTAAATGAAACAAGAGAGAATTTAATAAAGAATAAAAAATAAAAAATAAACAATATAAGGATAGTGTGGTAACTTTTATTACATAATTCAACACAGAACATAGAAAAATAGAAAGGATCTTAAGGAAACATCCCCATATTTTACAAGAAGATCCACTTCTTAAAGATTACCTAATAGAAAGACCAAAAATGATCTACACAAAAGCAGGAAACATTAAAAAGAGAATATCTCCAAATATTCCTAGGATGGAAACAGTAGAAGGTAATTGGTTAAATAAAAAATTACCTGAAGGTTTCTTTAAATGTGGGAGCTGTAAATATTGCAAATACGGGAAGAATGGAAAATAATTTTATATCAAAACAAACAGGAGAAATATTCAAAATTAAAAAATTCATAAAATGTGATAGTAAAGGAATTATATATTTACTTACATGTCCCAGCAACCAACAATACTGTATGTTGGTCGAACAAAAAGATGTCTCAAACAACGCATCGGAGAGCACTGTCTAAATATTTTGAAAGGGCTTGAGACACACAGTTTTTCAAGCCATTTCAAGAAATATCATAATAGCAATCCAGAAGGAATGGTCTTTAAGGGAATAGATAAAATTGAATTGGACATATGGAGAGGAGATCTAAATCTAAAGATCTCACAAAAAGAAACCATGTGGATTCACAAATTAAAAACTTTGACCCCTAGAGGATTAAACATCAATATTGATTTAGGATGTTTTTTGACATAGTGAAGCTTCACCTTTCTCATTCAATGTAAGAGGACTTGAGATATTATATTCTTATCTATGTAGAATATATCGATCAATAAAATTGGGATCCTAAGAGAATATTGATTTAAAAATCTTATCTTATCCCTGATCTCCAACAAACACAAATTATGGGTAATTTGAGGAATTACTCAATATATATTCATTCACCTACTGATATAAAATCTTTATATCTACACCCACTCCATTGCACACCATTGCAATATATTCTGGCTGCTTCTTTTATTTTACACACATATACAGTATATATAATGTATATATATATATAACGTTTTTTCTGGACCTGGCTGACCCACCCAATCTCACATTGGCCCCTGTGGTCTAACCAGTCCCCATTACATGGTCGTGTCTGGTGGTGCACCTGTTGGCAACAGGACTCCTGAGTCTCCCGCATGATGTTGTGTGGGGTAGGTCAACCCAGACAGGCAGCTGAGGTAGTGTGTTAGAGTCCTACCTCCATACAGTGCAGCGCCTCCACCTCATCAGGATCTCTGCGTCCGCAAGAAGATGGTTCTGATGAGGAACTCCTTCTTGGTGGTGCCTTCTGCTGTGGAGTAACTTCACACTCACACATTGGGGTTCTTCTGAACAAGGGCATCTTTATTGATGTATAGGCAGACTGCCCCTTGCAGCGGTCAGCTCAGCCGCTTATCTCTCTGCTGCACTCCATCTGGAAGGTTCCTCCTTCTAATGGAGTTGCTTTCCACCTCTCCCCTGGTGGGAGATTCACCAGCTTGTCTCTTTTGAGATGCCCAGACTCACAGCTATTGCATCAGCCTCTGCAACACTGTTGCGGACCTCCACATGACTCTCCTGAACAGAGTCAAACACCAACAGAACTGAACTGCTAACTTTAGGCAGTGCTGTGTCTTATATCACCTCCAGGAAACAGACACCCTCTGTGTCACTAATCGTGGACACACAGCATGTTGTCACTTCCTTTGGGACATATGACACCTCACCAGGGTTTGAGGGCAAACCTCCATGATTGTTACTGGCAACCCTGCATACTTACCAGGATTACTGCCAGCATGAAAGAGATATGTACACCAATTTTACACATGGCTACATATATATATATATATATATATATATATATGTGTGTGTGTGTGTATATATGTAGCCCCCTTTTCCCATGTCTAAGGGAACTACGTGTGCTGCCATTACCTGTTGCTCACTGAAGGCCTGAGCCTCCGCAGCTGGGAGCCCGGGGTGATCTGTTTTTCAATCGGCAGCATTCAACTCCAAACCCTCACGCAGCTGCTGCAGGTTCCTCCACACGATTTCCTGATCAGCCGAAGAAGTCACTCACGTGATGAAACGCATCGGACGTCGTGACGCATGACGCACTGACGTCATCGGCTGATCAGGAAATCGTGTGGAGGAACCTGTAGCAGCTGTGTGAGGGTTTGGAGTTGAATGCTGCCAATTTTACTGAGAGGAGAGAGGGCAAGTGTGCAGCACTGACGGCTTGTGCTGTTACACAGGAGGCACAGAGAGAAGGCGCAGTTCCTAGTCATACCTGGACTGGATACCACAGCTTCCTGTGAGTGCTGGTCATCTCCAGGCTGCTTCCATCTACACTGCTATGGAGCGAACCACCCCCCTTCCTCTCAAGTGGATAAGTATCGGCTCCTACACCCACTCCATTGCACACCATTGCAATATATTCTGGCTGCAGTTTCTCTCCCTGATTTCTGAAGGCCAAACAGATTGTCTCCCACGATTGTTTTTTACACATTGAAGTGAGTGCATCTCCTGGCGGCCTCTCTTGTTGTTTTTTAATCAATTTGATTTTTATACAGTATTATGCTATGGAGCTGGCGCTTCTTCTTCTCTTTTTTCACACATATATATATATATATATTTATTTATTTATATATATATATTTATTTATATATATATATATTTATTTATATATATTTATTTATATATATATATTTATTTATTTATATATATTTATTTATATATATATATATATATATATTTATTTATTTATTTTTATATATATATATATATTTATTTATATATATATATTTATATATACACATACATACATCCATTCAATCTGCATGTGACTGCCAGGGAACCCCCGCTGTGTTAATCCGATGGGCTATTAGTCTGTCTGCAGAAATGTCACAGAAATGTTGCAGCATTACTGGGAGATTATCCCAGATTTTCCAAGGCAAGTGTTCGGATACTCGTGGCTGCATCTGTACATACATACATAACAAATACCTGCTATTTTACAATGTTTTTGCCTGTTTCTAATCCATTACACAGGCTTCTTAATTTACAGTTAAGAAGCAAATGTATTTCACAATGCTGCACTACTAAAATGGTCGCTTATCTGACTAAACCTGGTCAATCGCACTTTTTACCTTTGAAAAGCGGATTTTTTGTACATGTGCTGATGTACAGATTTGATAACTTTAAAAGTAAAGCTTAAAATTACAAAAAAAATCAAAATAAGTCAAGTTAGGCGCCATTTTATCTTGATGTGAAAACGGAAATATTTCTAGTAAGGAGCCACCTGGTCTGCTGCCGCCATCTTCTACAAAAAAAACCCCCTCAAAAACAGAGACAAATTGTTTCTATTTCTTCAAAGGGATTGATTAACATTAACATTGAGTATGCCATCTCCAAAGGAGAGCTAATTATTTCAGACAGGAGCATCAGAGGTACCAAGACAAACACACAGCCTTGGTCTTTTCCCAGAGAAAACACAGAGTCAGCTATCAATGGACTACCTCTGCTTGCTTTTGCTGGCAGTATTACTATAGTAGCACAGCTTAGCCAAACATATTTTCAGTTCAGTTCTGTTATGCTGTTACTGGTAGAGCAACAAACGCACAGCTCAACAAATTATGGTTTATGTCGTGTGTACAGCATTCTATATTCATCTAATGGTGTAAGTAAAAAAAACAATACAGGTCTATGTATCTAGCTCTTAAGACTTCATAGCATCCAAAAGCACATTCACGTATGTTTATTGAAGCAACCGAGGAGTCATCATGCTTGACTTCACACATCAGACAACAAGTAATAAATAACTAACTCAAGTTACTCATGTAACTTCCAATAAACAGTATGTGGCATTTGAAAATGAAATTCTTGGCTACTGTACGGGTAAAACGTTAACAGACATTAAGATCATTCAGATATTGTGTCTCATATCCTGGCACTTCAGGAATTTAATCAGACCAATGTTGCATCATGATGCTACCAGTCTAATGAATAAAATCACTACTGTATATTCCCTTTTTACTCCATGGTGAGATTGGCATGGCCCTATAGTTCAAGAAATATTAAAAAGAAACAGAATTTGGATAGGACTGTTGCTTTGAAGTCTAATGCTTCATGTAATGTAATTGTTAAACAGGTAGAGCCTTATTATACTGTATAAAGTATGAAGTCAATAAGGGACTTTAAGCCAAAAACGTCCCGAACGGCCATTTCAGACTATAAAGAATTACCCCCCAAGTCTTGAACTTGAGTAATTCTGTAAACTATTTTCAGTCATGTTTATTGCATTACTTGTTTTTTCTACATGGCTATATAAACATTTGTTTTCTTTGACCTAATAGGAGGTACCTCCTGTGTTTCAGACAGCAGGACCTGAATGGTAGGAGTGAAGTTTACAATAAATCCATGGTGTCCCGGTCATAACTAGACATGTGTAAAGCATCTCTTCGTGAAATGAGCAGTATCACCAATTAACCCATATTTGTCACCATATAATCTCAAAATTATATCTTCTTTTTTTTTATATGGATTATGCAATTTAAGATATATTATATTGTGGACTTCACACATCAGCTGGGATGGGCAACGGAGAACTTGTTCCCAACCGAATCCTCATATTCTTTTAGTAGGACCAGAGAGCATATTCTCCAAAATAGCTCAGAAAGTGCGGACACCACTGAAAGACTTATTCAATCAGCTCATATCAATGGCCGTTTCAGAAAAACAACTCTATTCTCTTGAGTGAAAATGAATGCATTGTTAATTGTGCTTTGATGGCTTCTCAAGAAATTGAACAGTGGGGATGGGAGTTATGGGCAAAATGGGAACAACCCTAAATAAATCAAAGGGCTGCTCAATGGTATAAGATTAAAGTCAACAGCAATAAATGCAAAATGAAGAACCTAAGCTAGAACAAATGTGACCTAAAACTAGCTAGGATGGACAAATGTGGCCACGGATAGGAGGAGCAGAGCAAAAGTAACCTGAGAAAAGTGCAATAACAAATATCACAGAATGAATCATGTACAATTCATTGTGGTCTTCTTAGGCTGAGTCCATAGGGACTTCAGCCGTGCAGAGGCACGCGGAGGCTGAGGGAAAGCGGGTGATTTCCCTGGCCTTAGTCTGCGCGCCGTCCATGGGCGTGTCGGGGGCGGGCCAGTGACGTCACGGAGCTGGTTCGCCCTCATTGGGCGAACCGCTCACGTGACCGGCCCATAGCTCCCCTCAGCGCGCAAACTAAAAAAATGTTAAGAGCTACACCTCGGCACGCCTGCGGACGCGGGCGCGAGCCCCTGCTAAAGCCGCTCTCATTGCGGTTGCAGGGGCTCACTGGTAAGCGTGAGCGTGGCTCAGCGCGGGTCAGCTGGTAAGCGCTGATCATGCCCTCGGCCTTATGGAGTAGTCAGAGGCTCAAACCTAGATTTAAAGTAGTTTTTTTATTAAGAAAGGCCAAAATTATACCAATTTTTTTGAAGTCTACACAAATGGTATTCTACATATCAGCATACAATATGTTTATATTTCTGCAAAATAGAAAACTATTGCATAACCTCAAAATGTATCAAGAAAAGTGGGAGATACAAAGTGGATCAAGAAAAAAAAAGCAATTGTGCAAAACAAAAAAAAAAAGACAAAGTAAGTGGAAATGCCCTTAAAATCCGGCAGTTCAGTGGTGAAACTCATTATGGTGTAGACACCAAAAACCAAATTAATGAATAACATATCTAAAGTACAAGAGTTTGATGACTGCCAATTTAAAAAAAGATAATAAAAGTTCACCTAAAAGTTTCTTTAAAAAAATAATAATTTGTCAACATGGTTTGTGAACTTTGGAAAGTTAGGAGTACTCGACACAGCCTTGAAATCCTTTTCTTTGATATTATACCACATCTACAAAGTGCCCTCCCACCGTTTTCTAAAAGATCCTCTAACAGTGAGGCGGCTGCATACAAATAGAAGAAACACCTATTTGACATGTGTTTGCATTTCAGAGTTCTCACTAAAACAATGTTTTTTTCCCCTTATTTCTAATCAATGGTGACTTCATTTTGTTTAAAGAAGCCTAATTTAGTAGTATCTCCATTTGCAGCTATGTCCCCTCAAACTTCCCTCCAAATAAATTAGATGTCTGTGCTGAAAATGGAACATGCCTGAGGTACCCAAGATATGTTAATGTATATACAAAGTATATTTAAATGAGTCATACATCCTACAATATATCCAATCAGTCTAAAGGCCCTTATGATGAAGGGGATGCTGGTGTCAGACCCAACAGGATTAGAACCCACAACTCTGCCATTCAGGGCAGCAGCTCTAACATTGAACTAAACCAGATGTTAGGAAACTCCACTATTCCATATATCTCATGTGTCCTATTTTTTTTTGCACAAGGAACATTAAACTGGTAGCCAGAAAATGGAAATGGTCTGCTTTTAAAACCACAATACGACTTTCCCTCTTTCTTTTGTAATATGTAAAGCATGTGATAATGTAGCATTTTACATACTTACCTAATCTGGCAATCGCTTGGTGCTCCTGTTGTAAATCTGTAAAAACCCAGATTGTGTGCCTAACATAATGGCCGCCTTCTAGTTTCAATTAATATTTCAGTCAGTGTAATACAGCAGCTACAAAGTATTTTTATATTACTAAGGTAACATTATCTATTGTTACAGCTTACAGCTCAAACTGTTGGGAATATTGGCAACAAATGATCAGAAACAGGAAAGTGTTTCAAATATCTTGCACTCAAAAAATCAAAGAATCCTTTAAAACTGATTAAAAATAAACTGATTTGAATAGAGAAAAACACTATTTAATACTACCGAACTTTTTATTTAAAAAAAAACCATATAAGATTTCAGATGTTTTACTGCTTTAAAGGAAACAAGGGGGAGGGAGGTTACAGGTGTGAGTATTAGAGATCAAAAGTCTGCTGTGACAACACCATTCCCCAGAATCTGGTTTTTCCTACCCCCTCCCCCCTTCCCGTTTTCTGTCTCTCTTTTTTCCCCTTCTTTTTCTAGCCTCTCTCTCTTGAGGTCTTAAGGGACCCTGAGGCTTCGCTGATCGTGGCGATGCTCTCTTCTATTCTTTCTTCCTCACATTAAAAAATATCTCTGTATTATTTATTTATTTATAAAATATTTTACCAGGAAGTAATACATTGAGAGTTACCTCTCGTTTTCAAGTATGTCCTGGGCACAGAGTAAAACAAATAGTACATTACAAATACAGTTACATAAATGAGCAGGGTATATATTATATACAAGTCATTGCATGCACTGTTAAAGAAAATATATATTATGAGCGTATGAAACAGTTATAGACCAGATGAAAATGTGAGACAGCCTTAGATTTGAAAGAACTTAAACTGGTGGTGGCTGTGAGAATCTCTGGTAGGTTGTTCTAGTTTTGGGGTGCACGGTAAGAGAAGGAGGATCGGCCAGATACTTTGTTGAGCTTTGGGACCATGAACAGTCTTTTGGAGTCTGATCTCAGGTGATAAGTGCTGCATGTGGTAGGGGTGAGGAGCTTGTTCAGGTAGAGGTAATTTAAAGGCAAGACAGGAAAGGTGAACTTTGCGCCTAGACTCTAGTGATGACCAATCTAGTTCTTTGAGCATTTCGCAGTGATGTGTGTTGTACTGTAGTTGCATTGGAGAACAAAACGACAAATTGAGTTGTAGAGGGTGTCAAGTTTGCTAAGATGGGTTTGAGGTGCCAAGCCATATACTATGTCTCCATAGTCAATAATTGTCAGTAACATCTGCTGTGCGATATGCTTTCTGACCAGGAGACTTAGGGAGGATTTGTTCCTGTAAAGTACCCCTAGTTAGGCATTGTACATTACATTATGTATGTTTATTGTTGATTTGCCTAATAAAAACATTTGGGGAAAAAAATACTTTATTTAGAAGAAGAAAAATCAACATTTTGTTTCTCACTGGAGCCTTTTCCAAGACTTGTGAAACGGTGATGTTTTCTAAATAAACTTTTTTTTTATTTTACTGCAAAAAAAAAAGAGAGCAAAACAGTCAAATGCTTGCTTTAATTATATTTACCTCTGTGTAAAAAAAAAGATAATTATTGTTTTCAAAATGTATTTTACAGACTATGATTGTTCTTTTAATTTCTTGCAACTTATTTCCTTTTCCTTTCTATTTTCGTGATAAAAAAAATAAAGGTATTTATCCTTTCCAGTGACAAAAACATGATTTCACTTTATCTGTCCAGTTACGACAGCAAAATAACAGACACGCATAAAAAGAAGCTGAAATGTTACTTCTTACTGCACCGACACACTTTATTCGAGCAAATACCTGGTATGTACCTGGCAGATACCTGGAAAGCGCCGCTCCTCACCTCTGACAAGCCCCGTTGCGTTTGCCTTCCCAGCCTGGGTTCATGCCTGGCTGACGGGTGGCTGATCTGTTAAATGATAATGATTAGGATTTAATAGGCTGCAATGCTTCGCGTGTCTACCAGATGGCATAAATTCATGAATTGTAATGCAGTATATATATATATACTGTGCAGTATTGCAGCCAGAGGGAATAAAATGCTTCAATCCCTGCCTGGAAAATAACCCAATATACTCGGGCAGAAAACAGTCACAAACCTCAATACACCCGGGTATACCCGAATTCGTGGGACTAGCCGAGCTCGAATAAAGTGTGTCGCCAGTGTATGCTGCGGCCACGCTAGCGCTGAGCGTGCTGACCACGTGGTGCTTGCCGAGTTTAGTTTCGGTAATTTTAATTTTCCTGTCCCCGCTCACGCGGTGTGCGTGGCCACACTCTCACCCACGCTTGGCGCTTAAACAAAAAAAAAAGAGATTTCGAAGCGCACTCAGCTTGCCTGAACGCCCCCTTCCCATCCCTCCCCATTATTTATATTAAAACAATCACTACACATTAATTAGATAACATCACATTAATCACTCATAATGTCATTTTCATGGCGTGGTGTCTGTTGCTCTGCTCTTTTTCTTCTTTCATTCTTTCTATCACTCCCTCACAAATAACTTTCTGAGTAAATTATCAATCAATAACTAATAAGGATTTCTAGTCATTAAAATCATTAAAATCATTTAAAGCGCTTCATAAAACTAGCAGCGTATATGTATATAAGAACATGCTATTATTATTATTTACACTTTCTCAATCAATTGGTTTCTTTCAATATGCTAATTCACTCTACTTCAATTCATTTCCCCAAAGTCCAGGATATATTTGATTATCTAGCATTAATTACCAACCTTGTATTTTATGTTTTTCTATTGGACAATTGGACTATTTAAGTATAATCAGGACTAGGTAGTGTCACCCCCTGATGAAATCAGCGTTTAGCTGAAGAAACGCATAGGGTTGCTGCTTGTATCGTTGTTGCTGCTGCACAACATCAGACAAGGAGGCTTTCAGCTGACCTGGAGGAGTATCCTGGAGATGGAACCGATCTTCACCCGTTTGCATTGCCGGAGAACTCGATTTGGAGGGAGGGCAGAACCAAAGGAGTTCCCCAGGACACCAGACTCAGCAGAGCCACGACCTAGGAGCATGAGTTTTACTCATAAACTGCTTTAACACATCGGATGTTTGTGGGTGTGCATTTTGTTCAGAGAAATAAACCACCCCATTGGTTTTACACGTGGAGCGGGCACTTGTTTTCTTTTGTTTTTCATGTACATATTGTGATGTCTCTGTCACAGCGTAGGATCTTATGTCCCAGATTAAGGCAGGAAACATAGTATTTCCCTATAGGGGGTTTATTTACAGGGATAAATAATACACTAACAGGCCCACCATCCCTTTAAAGCAAGTGTGTGCAGCGCACAGCAAGAGAGAGAGGCAGGTGTGACAAAAATTAATTACTTTATTGGGAAGCCATTAAAATCGAGGGTAGCAGCCCTTCTACGCGTTTCGTGCAGGTTGTGCACTTTATCAAGAAATATATATATTTATTATACTGTAACATGTATATTGTTATGTATATATATATATATTATTTTTGTGTATTATTTGTTAGAGGGGTGGGATTCCTTGCCAGCTGAAAAGAAAAGTGGTTTAATGGACAAGTTGTTTGGCCTTACATGGGAAGAGAGCAGCAACACATTAAGCTTTACGGTATGGGTTGCTCTAACCTTTGGTGTGTGCTGTAGTAAGTATGTAAGTATGTATCCATTTGTCAGTTAGGGCCTCATGCAGTAAGCCCCGATAAGGCGTTTATCGGCATTTTTTCCCTTCCAGATTCAGTAAGCCCCGATAAGTGGGAATTATCGGCAACTTTTCTTCCGAAAAAAAATTTTTCGCCACCCGGCTGCCGATAAGCCACTTATCGGGACTTTTTTAACCCGCCTGAATTTAGTAAACCCCGATCAGCTTTTCGGTGCTGATCGGCAGGCCAGATTGGAGATTCTATGGCCAATCCAGCCCGCCAACTAAAGTTGGCAACTTGCTGAAGGAGAAGCATCGGCAAGGGCGACACTTAGAAAAAATCAGCCCTTTTTCCTGCCTGTGATTGATGCCGGGGGTCTCCGGAGCTGATACCCGCACCGGAGCCCCCCGGCATGCATCCGAGGCAGGAAAAAGGCATTTAAAAGCCACTTCATTACCTTAGCGGCTAACCGCTAAGGCAATGAAGGGGTTAACCCACCGTGCCAGCGTTATTGTGGGTAGCGGGGATGGGTGAGGGGGGTATTTGGCCCTGGGTGTAAGTTTAGGACTTGCGGGGGGGTTGCGGGGGCACTTAACCCCTTCACGACCGTAGCAGTTAATACCGCTACGGTCCTGAAGGGGTTAAGGCCTCCCGCTACCCACCCGCAAGCCCTAAACAACCACCGTTGGGGCTAATACCCCTTTCACCCACCCCCACTAGCCACAATATTAAAAAAATACACACCCCAGCCCCACAATAACTAAATAAATAAATAATTAAAGAAATATATATATATATATAAATATATATATATATATATATATATATATATATATATATATATATATATATATACCCAACAACACCTATACCCCCCTAACATACTGTATAGTAATGTGCACAATGACTATTATCCACAAAAGGATAATAGTGCAGTTGTCCATTTACAATACATACACACCAGTAAAGACATTAAATACATGTAGCACTCACCCATGTACGGCTGCCACGATGAAGGCCATCCTCATCTTCATCCTGCCCATGCCCCATCCGCTTCTGCAAAACAGACACAATAATTAAAACATTCTATGTAATGTCCCCTAACCCCTTAATCACCATAACGGTTATTAACCGCTACAGTCATTAAGGGGTTAACCCACCATCACCCACATACCCTCTCCCACTAACCCCCCCAACCCTGAGGCCCAACCACCCTCACCCACTATCCACAGGGGAGTACTACCAAATACCCTTGGGGCCTATACCCCCTCCCCCAGCACATACAGTACAATAATGAGCCAAATAAATATTATCCACATAGGTATAATACATTATTTGGCCATTATTAAACACATTCAATACGGTAATAAAGTGATTTAAATTGTACTAACCTCATCAATAAGAAGTCTCCATCGCCAGCATAATCCTTGGTGTCCGTTGCCAAAATAATAAATAGCCAAAACATTTGAATACCAGTAACATAACACTGAACCCCTTAATCACCTTATCGGGTACTAACCTGAAAGGTAATTAAGGGGTGAAGCCATCCTGCAATGCCAACAACACTTATGCATAACATCCTCAATGATTTAAAAATCAATTACCTAACCAAATCACATTTAATCATTCAATCTGAAGGCTCACATGCCTCTTAAAACATTGCATTTACAGTCTATACATGTAGCATAACATGTAAACTACATGTACACGCTGCAAATCAATGTTAACAATACAATAATCCCACTCAAATCGCCATACATCACAAGAAGTATATTATTTAATCCAATTAACTCACCATCAATGAATTAACACACATCAATTACATCCCTAAACAATTAAAATACCATCCATACCAATTACACAATGAACTAAAGCTATCGTAACAGAGAACCACTTCAAAACATAGAAAAAAGTACACCAACAATTACAATATACTAAAGCAAGGCTTTCCATAACCTACTGTACGGCCTAGAAGCCCAAAACTTACATCTCTCTAATAATAAAACACATTTACCACACATCTATGCATAGCCACAATGATTAACAATACAGAATATCAAGCTTTAACAACAGTATAATTTATTACCCTGTATATATATATGTAGACATACATACATACATACATACAGTGGCAACAAATGATATGCATTTTAAAAAATGAACACATGAAAAAGCAACAAAAAACACAGTTACATTCAATACATTTCTTTCTTAAACTTACCATTACTTGCCCCCACCGACTCCCGTTGATCAGCTTACTCACGAACCATCCACGACACCATCCACGACACCATCCACGAAACAATCCAGGAACAGGAAACCATGAAATAAAAAAACATTACAAATTAAACATTAAAATAATACAACATGACAATCAAGGGTTGTTCTAGTTTTAATCCATGTGAATCTGTATTAAAATACCTTGTTCCGGGGTCTTCTTGGTGTCCGGTGCCACGCCCAGGTCTTCAATCTTCAGGAGGAGGTCCTTCCTCCTCGGCGTCTGTCTTCAAAATGAGACGCCATAGGCTTTTAAAGGCCTATGACGTCACATTTGTCGTCATATGGTTCCCACGGCGAAAACCATGTGTTTTGGCCGATGTAAAAAAAATTGATGACGTCACTTAAAGGCAATGACAGCACAGCCAATCAGAATGGCTTTGCTGCAATTGCCTTTAAGAAAACGTCATGAAAAGACACATGGCCGGACTCACATGGTACGGCAGCCAATCAGAGCGTGGGAACTCCATCCCTACTCTGATTGGCTGCCGTACCATGTGAGTCCGGCCATGTGTCTTTTCATGACGTTTTCTTAAAGGCAATTGCAGCAAAACCATTCTGATTGGCTGTGCTGTCATTGCCTTTAAGTGACGTCATCAATTTTTTTTACATCGACCAAAACACATGGTTTTCACGGCCCAACCAGGGCCGTGGGAACCATATGACGACAAATGTGACGTCATAGGCCTTTAAAAGCCTATGGCGTCTCATTTTGAAGACAGACACCGAGGAGGAAGGACCTCCTCCTGAAGATTGAAGACCTGGGCGTGGCACCGGACGCCAAGAAGACCCCGGAACAAGGTATTTTAATACAGATTCACATGGATTAAAACTAGAACAACCCTTGATTGTCATGTTGTATTATTTTAATGTTTAATTTTTAATGTTTTTTTATTTCATGGTTTCCTGTTCCTGGATTGTTTCGTGTATGTGGGTGATGGTGGGTTAACCCCTTAATGACTGTAGCAGTTAATAACCGTTATGGTGATTAAGGGGTTAGGGGACATTACATAGAATGTTTTAATTATTGTGTCTGTTTTGCAGAAGCGGATGGGGCATGGGCAGGATGAAGATGAGGATGGCCTTCATCGTGGCAGCTGTACATGGGTGAGTGCTACATGTATTTAATGTCTTTATTGGTGTGTATGTATTGTAAATGGACAACTGCACTATTATCCTTTTGTGGATAATAGTACTGTTGCCCATTACTGTATTGTATGTTGTGCATTGCTGCTATGTTTATTGGGGGCATTTGTCCCCAATAAACATGCTACTATGCGTTAACCCCTTCATTGCCTTAGCGGCTATCCGCTGTGGTAATGAAGCAGCATTAATGTATTTTAATAATATTGTGCGGGAGCAGGAGGCCCCCTGGGCTGAAGCGCATTTATTTGTGGCTCAGAGACCCCCTGCTTCCCGAGTTACAGGCCCCGGTTTGGGCCATCGGTTACAGTGTGGACGCCATATTTGTTGCGGGAACGCTATAAACATGGCGGCGACACTGCCAACCGATGACACATACCGGGGCCTGTAAATCGGGAAGCAGGGGGTCCCTGCTCCACAAAGCAATGCGGTTCAGCTCAGGGAACCCCCTGCTCACTGTACAGTATTATTAAAAATACATTCATGCTATTTCATTACCGTAGCACATAGCCGCCAAGGTAAGGAACGAGTCTTTATTGATGTGTGTTTTTTACTGATAGTGTAGATATGCAGAGGGTCTCCGGAGCAGAACCGCGTTGGTTTCAGCTCCGGGGACCCCGTGCTCCCCGAGTTACAGGCCCCTTTTGGGGTGCCGGTATCCCTCTGCTTTGTTTACAGGTCGCGGTCACGTGATCGGGACCTTTAAACGCAGAGGGATACCGGCACCTCATAAAAGGGCCTGTATCTCGGGGAGCACGGGGTCCCCGGAGCTGAAACCAACGCGCTTCAGCTCCGAAGACCCCCTGCACATGTCCACTATCAGTAAAAGTTGTTTTTAAATACTTTATTTGTTGCCGATGTTTGCGCTGAGAGAGCGGCTTGTCTCTCTCAGCTGCAAACATCTATCGGCAGAAAAGGCCTTATCGGGAGCCAGGCTGTATCGGCACAGGCTCATCGGCAGCTTTGCTTTCGCAGTGCTTCGGCAGGGATCGGAAGGATTCGGCCCTTACTGAATACTGCGAGGGCAAATCGCCCCAAAAAAGCCTTTTCGCAATTCTTGCCGAAAATTTTGTATCGGGGCTTACTGCATGAGGCCCTTAGTGTCAGTGGCTGGCATATGTGTTGACACATTAATGTGTTAAATATGTTTAATATGTTAAGAATGTTAACTAGCTGGCAAAGCTTTGTTTTGATTAGGTCTGTTCTCATCCATAGTTTATGTTTTTATTGGGATTTGGGTAGCATGGCTTGTGTCATGATAATATCATTTTATATTAAGTATTTTAACCAATCTGGTTCTTCAGGGGTTAACATTTGTTAGAAATGGTTAAAAATACAATAATTGTTTTTGACAGGTCAAGACCCTTCCTGTATACAGTATGTGCTGATCTACAAAGAGGGCTTAATTGGGGGACTATCACTAATGGCCCAGTAAACGTGAAATATGTATAGTTTTCGAAGGCTATATATATGATAGCCAGATCATGGGCTGTCAGCCTCAAAGAAAACCTCAACAGTCTTGAAATATCCTGTGTGCGGGATAGGCAGAGAGAGGTAACAAACAGGTCACCATTTAGCTGGAGGGTTATATTAAAAATAGGATATCCTGGAATGACATTTTTTCTGAATAATGATGTATAGTTATTCAGAAACAGTTGCAATTAGACGGATGCAATAAGGCCAAATATTTGATGTTTCAGAGGTGGCAAAAGACATATATTTCTTTTTCCTGCGAGAATAGATGTTGGGCTGTCAAATTTTAGATACAGGCGTATATTTTAAGAGCACAGACGCAACAGTGAAGGTACAGTAGTATCTGTCTAAGTATTCGAGACATTAATATATGAGGTAATTTATATATTGAGTAAGACCTTAAACGTCAAGAAACGTTGTTTTTATCTTTCAAGTTATAAATGTAATCTAGACCGGATTTACTATAGGGGTGGGTATTGTGTGTTTCAATGCAAGAAGGTCTGGGCATAAATGTTTTTTTTTATTTATAGAAAATTAGAATTAAACAGAGGTGTGTTTTCAGATCAGAACACATGAATTCTCTTTTATTCCAGTGACCTCCCTGGGACAGGACCTATGACATATGGTAACGTGCTGTATAGGGATTTCTGTTTATGTTTTATCATTTTGTATTACTGTACTGGTCTGCATTTATTGTAACTGTAGGTTCTTGTAATAATCCAAGCACTGTATTTTTATATATATTAAAACAAAACTTTTATAAGTGATGCTTTGGGCTCTGAATGAACTGTTTGCACACTTTGTATAGAGTAAAGTACATTTTCAGACACATTTTGCAACAGTGGATTTTTGTGTGTTACGTGCATAGTTTTTCTTAAAAAACAGGAACCTTAGACTCTGGCAGATAGATACATATTTTATTTGCATATTTCTTTGGTGGTGGAAGTGGGTATTATTGCAACTGAGTAAAGGGCAAATATTAACTCATTGAAAGTACCTTGCGCAGTAGAAAGGTGAGTTGGCTAGAGTACCTGTATGTATTAACCCTGGGTGTATATCTAAGTTATATGCTCACTCGTGTGCTGTCCATGACGGATAGTATATTGGGACGGATTGAGGGGGATATTGTTCATTTGAGGGACCTTTGCCGAAGGTGAAAAGTGAATCAGCTAGATAGCTGTGTATTAACCTTTATCCCATATGCACGTCACGTGCTCACATGTGTGCCGTACATGACAGCTTGATTTTAATGGTAAAAACGGAATCCAACAGTCATGCAAACTACTGCTTATTTGTGAGATTAAAACTACTGTACCATCACCAATATCGGAGCTTATTGTTGAGTAAAGGTTTTGTAAAATTATTTTAACTATGCATATGACAAATATATAACGATGGCAATATACAAACTATTCTGCTTGTCTGGCGGAATATTAGAATGTACTGTGTGATAAATAAACATATTGTTGTGTTTGCTTGTGTGGTTGGAAGCATCAGCTCGGACAGCAAAATTTCCTAAGAAATCTCAGAATAGAGTAAAGTACAGCTCAGACTCAGAGTATTGCATCAAATAATCATTATCTGCCGATCACTTTTAAATTAATATCCTAAATGAAAATACATAGTTATTTATTCACGACACCCATAAAACAATTGCAGTGAAGAATACATTTATTACATACAATAAAATAATTCAGTAGCAAAATAAAAACATGCTACATTGAATCAATTAAACAACACAGAAGAAAATACTTTGTAAAAAAAATAGCATATTTCACTTGATTAAAATGTATCAATACTAATTGGTAGTCTAAAATAGGTGCACTCACGATACCAGCTTACAAATCGCCATGGGTGCAGAGCAACAATGGTCCCGCTGGTTGCGAAGCTACAGGTAGATCAAAAATAGAAAAAGAGGCACTGCACCGGACGGAAATGTTGATGCTTGTGCAATAAATGTTATCATCTTTGGAAGACCAGTGGAGTGCCTCTTTTCCTATATTCAATACTAATTGGAACAGAAACTTCCTTGCCTACAAAATACATGACACTATCTTTAAGAGATTCTGAATTCAGAGCAATTATAATACTCAATCATTACTATCTATTCAAACAACCTTACCATTTTCCCTGTGTCCCTTCTACATCTCCTTCCAATTTCTACACAGAGTTAACTATGGCTTAACTAAGTTGTCAATTGATAGGTTGTATTTTTATGCTTATTTGTAAGCCTTTTGGCAGATATTCCTTTGTTTTTTATTCCATTCTTCATTTCTGTACCCCTTTTATTTTTTTTATTTGATTTTAAATAGGAAAATTACTTAATAAACTCAACTGAAAAAATATATATGTATATTCTGAATTCACTGGCTTGCTTTGCAAAACTTTTGTAGTCTAAGTATTTTGTATGTTAAACACATCCTGTAACGGAAAAACCAGCCCTCCATTCTGTAGGTCTTTCAATATAAAAAATAAGAAGCTTTATTGTGGACGGAGCGACGTTTCGGTACAAATGAAGACTATCTTGACAAAGGTCCGCGTTTGAACAGAAACGTCGATACATCCACAATAAAGCTTCTTATTTTGTATATTGAAAAGAACTATAGAGGGCCGGTTTGTCAATTATAGGATTTATTTAACACCGATTACCCCCTCTGGGTGTAACAGTGCACCCAAGGTATTATCTACGTTGAGAAGTGAGTGCTCCTACCTCTGTTTTCAACAAAGTATTTTGTAACCACTTACCAGTTCAATGCATTGGAAATATGATCTCTAAATTGTACGGAGGTGAAACCTGAGATGTTCTCTAGTAAATACTGTAACTACATTGCAACAGTGCCCCCTGGCATCCTCGTGGATAGTTATATAATCCTAACATTACATTACAATTACTTCTTTTTCACTGTTATTTAGGTGCCAGATTTTATAAACTCCAAAGGCGAGTTATATATCAGAAAGGTGAACACAACTTTATGGCATTCAACACTGAAATGATCACAGTGAAGAAGTGAAGAGAGATAAGTTACTGCATGAAAAGAATGTTGGAAGTGCTGTGAAATATACTGATCTGCACGAAAACGAGCATTTTTCGGCAATTTAAGTAGGCAATTTCTTGGTGCTTATTTTCTAAACACTAACACATGGACGAAATATAAAATGTAAAAATATATCAATTAAACTTTCAAGGCTGCACTAAACCGGGTAGCAACAAAATAAGCAGGCAATAAAAGAAAATGGCACTTTATCCGTGAAAATCATGAAATATCGAAACGTAGAACACTATCCATAAGCGTCTGTCTTAAGTGATTATCATTCAAGAAAGTGACATGTTTCTCCCTTTCAAGAAGTGCAGAACTATTTGAAAATGTTTTATTCTATATGTTTATAAAACCCGACACCATGTCCTTATATTTTTCAAATACATTAACATTTTTGTATACTGTATAGATCAAAAAAGACAAAAAATACCCGATACTACATCCAATGTGACAAAATACATAGTTAAATATTCAATATTAGTATTCTCATGAGTAAGGGTCATTTAGTTAAAACCTTTGGCCAAAACATTAGAAGCCTGCAGCCACTTCATGGCATGACCAGTAAGCAGGTCCTAACACTATCTGTACCTATACTATATAGATAATTTATAACATTACTACACTTATTAACCTTTTTTTAATTATATAAATGAAAATATATGGAAACATAACAGTAAAATGCCACTCACTGCCCGTACCACATTTTTCTCAGCAGATTCAAGGTAATGTTCCACTGAACCCAGTTTCAACACTCTTCCCTATATTCACCCAATGCTTTCACACTGCAGACGTGATATTTAATACACTGAAAACCTTTGTAACATACTCTCATGTTATATTCACTCACACAGATCATCGCACTGACCAACAGACAAATCCTGTAGGCACACAGCAAAGTTACAAATGAGCACAATGAAAAGGCACAGCACTCACTCTAACACACTTACAGACATCTTTAACCACAACAGAAAGACAGTCACTGCAAAGCACAATGGAAAAATATAAATAAAGTTATTTTCTTTCAAAACCTCCTGTGTGTTTCCCACAGCCGATGTGTTTAGGGAAAATGGTTGCGGATTATTTTGATTGTATGTTTCATTTATCTTAATTAAGGGTCAAAAACGATGTTGTTATCTGATACACAGGAAGCTGCATTTATTTTTTTGAGGGATTTAGTATTCCCTGTCTCTTGCACCATTTATTTACTTGGGCCTTTTATGCATTCTTATGTTTTGATCTTTTCATGTTCTGTTTGAGTTCAATGAAAATATTTTTCTTTTCAGGACATAAAATCTGCTCATTGTGTCCATAAATAACAAAGCTTCATCGCGTACTGCTCAAATTGAACTGTATTTAGTCAAACTATTTGTATTTCTCCCTAAACTAAAACCATTTGGCAGGAGCAAACCGTATTCTGTAGTTCTAAGGAAAGAAACTTGGAAGGTTAAAACGGGAGACAAACTGTCAACTAAAACCACTAATTGAATTTCATGATATGACTCACAGCTCAAAAATTTCCCAGAGTGTAATCACAGTTCTCCCAGAAAGATCAATTAACGAGCAGGCTCCAAATTTGTTAGAATTCTGTGCAATACGTAGAAAGGCGGCGACTTAAACAGCTTCACCGCAGAGTTTTATGAATGGACAAAGAAGCGATTTAAGAAGGCTAGATAAAATTCATCTTGTGTTTTCCAACAGCCCATTTCTTTGTTGCTCCCCCTCCCCACATAATGAGTCTTTATAGTATGATGCCTGTTTGTACAACATATAAACTACATCCTTAGCAATTGTGTACTTAACACCTTTGGCAGTAGGGGGGGAAGGAAATCAGTTCATGGGTACTTATAAAAACAGGATTACAGTACATAAGAGCTCTGCACAAAAATGTTGACCTTGGGAGTGTCCTTATAACGTAGCAGGTACGTTTTGGGCACTTGCTGGTTTTCTCGCGGCCCATTGGGCACCGCTCTGACAGAGCTCTCAGCCCCCTCCACTTCCATATCTGACATTCGGGCACCAGGCGCACGCCATCTGATTGCTCCAGGAGCCGTCAAATGGTATGAGAGTGCTGAAAATCCTGTGGCACTCTGATGCTGCGAGACCCCTGGCACTATAAAGGTTAAAGATCCCGTGTTGCATCATGTTGAAATAATAGCAGTGATATATTTGAAAGGTAAATGTTTGCAATCCTGACCAAAATCAATGTTGAGTTAAACACATCAGGGTAGATAAATTACACGTACTACCTTAAAGTGTTTTCCCAAACACTCCTCAAAATCTGATTGATAAAAATGTACGGATTGACAGTGTTTAGGGAGATATAATGGGTCCTGGCCATGACATTGCTATAATGGAGACACATATTGCCATATTCTTTTAAAAGTTTTCACAGACGTCTGCTATGGCAGCTGCAGAGTGAGACACGCTTACCTCCTGCTCCAGGATTCAGCTCACCGCACATACAATGAATTGTATTTTAATGTTTATTGAGGGTAAAGGGGGTGGTTGAGGGGGGTAGTTTCCCAGAGGGTTGTTAGACCTCTCAGGTGGGTAGTGGGAGGGGTTAACCCCTTCATTACCTTAGCGGTAGTAACCGCTAAGGTAATGAAGGCGTTAACCCCTCCCGCAACCATACCAGTAGGCCTTACCACCCACCCTGTGACAACTACCCCCTTCATCCACCCACTCTACCTCCAACAAACCAGGTCCTCTGGTTTAACCCCCTCATTACATTACCTTAGCGGATAGCCGCTAAAGGTAATGAAACGTTTTTTATTTTAATAACACAGTATTAAAGCGGGGTCTCTGGAGCAGAACCGCATTCATTTTAGCCCCAGGGACCCCCTGCTTCCCGGGTTACAGGCCCCAGCATGGGTTGCCGCTATCTCTCTGCATTGTTTAACTCTCTTGCGTCACATGACCAGGATATTTAAACATTGCGGAGATACCGGCACACTGTAACTCAGGAAGCAGGGGTCAGAACCTGAAAGTAATGCGGTTCTGCTCCGGAGATCCCCTGCTACAATACTGTGTTATTAAAATAAAAACAGTGCGATTGCCTGTAAGAGCTGTGCAGGGAGATGCAGCTCTCTCGGTGCAGCTCTTACAGACTGCAGACAGACCGCAGGGGCAGAACTTGGAAAAAGGCGGCGCTAAAGACACTGCTAACTCCAGCAGTATGGCATTTTCCTACCGAACGGTATCTGACTTGCAATAACTCTTTCTGAATACTGTGATAACACAAATGTGAGACCCATCGGTAGGCTTGTGCCAAACCATTCGATATGGCAGTGATTTTATCGAAACTACCTGAATAGCCCCATAGCCTCTGTCAATAAAAGTTTTATATCTGTGATCCCAATAGGAAATATTTTAATGGCAATTTTTAAAACAAGTGCAAATTGGTGTTTTGCATGACAATGTTGCAACCTTTCTTGGAGATCAGTGTTGAATAAAAATATAAACAAGCTACTGAATTTTGGTTATGAAAAAAATGACAGCCACAGTGGCCGGTAATCCCTTATTTCTGATCATTTGTGGTGGATTGCCTTTTTCTTAGGCCCAGATGTTTCATACCTTAAATCCCTATGTACATTTTCCCCAAATGTGTAATGTGTCTGCTTTCGATGTTAATTCAGTTTCCCATGAATATTCCATTTGACTAAGCCACAGAAATCCTTACCCCTGACATCAATATCTCAGCATTAATATTTTTAAATGCAACATTTTATAAATGAAATGTAATTGCAGACAAATGTAACATTCAAAATGTTATATATACTTTTTTTTTAAATGGAACATGAAGTATTTTTAGGTTCCTCAATTAGTTGCTCCTCTACAATCCTACAAATATTAAAAAAAAAAAAAACCTTTATTTTACATTCAATTGGTTGGGGACTATTTCACGCACACATAGTGCACAAGTAAAACAATATCTGCTCATTAACAACCTACAGCTTTAGTGCAGACTCTTAAAAGCTCCTTTGAAGGTCTATGTGCTAAATATTTGATGGATAACATATGGCTCAATGATAGAATCCGTTACTGTTGTAAAAAGCTGTATCAGGCTCAGTACCTTCTTACCATCTTTAGCTCAGCTGACTCACACAAAACACTTTCCTACTCAATACAATTTTATTTTGCTAACATGTGTAATCCACATTAATGGTCATAATAGCATATAAACCCTCTGGGGAATAAGCATTAACATGAATAATTAAACACAACTTATCACTGTCTTGCAGAGAGTGCTTGCATAGAAACAGTTTTGTAACAGTGAGGTGTGTTGGACAGCATGCATAAAAGAGAAGTTTATTGTTTAAAGAGATGGTATGCACTGTTTGTGCCTCTCTCCTTTGTAAGACAGATGAATATTCAGTGCTATGTTAAACTTTGAGCCATGCTGAGAATTTGAAATGTAAAAAAAATTCTTATTTAAAAAAAGTTACTTTTTCATATTCTTGCCCTATGCCTGTGACATTTTTCAACTTGTTCGTGGGATTTATACTTTTGTAATATACTGTAAATGTGTTCGAATTACAAACGTAATTTTACACCTTCATACTATTATGCACTGTCAGTTCAAATTATACCTGAGTTGTAATTTCTGTCATTGTCCTTGATGTTACAGACCTTAGGCCATGTCACGTACAGCACACCTGTGCACACGTGACCTGCATATGGGACAACGGTTAATACACAGCTCACACGCTTTCCCTCTTTTCACCTTCGCAAAGGTCCCTCAAATGAACAATATCTCCACTCAATCCACCCCAATATACCATCTAATGCCCAGGACATACTTGAAACCGAGAGGTAACTCTCAATGTATTACTTCCTGGTAAAATATTTTATAAATAAATAAATAAATCTAACACGAACATTACACAAGTGGGCATATGACTTAGCTATGCAACCAGGGTTAATAGACATGGCTACTTTAGCCAACTCACCTTTCACGTGCGCAAGGTACTTTCAATGAGTTAATATTAACCCCTTACTCAATTGCAATCATATCTACTGTATCTCCTTCCACCACCCAAGAATTATGCAAAAATATGTAATTAATATATCTGCCAGGGTGTCAGGTCCCTGTTTATTATAGAAAAAACTATGCACGTAACACATAAAAATCTGTTGTAGCAAAATGTGTCCAAAAATGTAAATACTCTCTCCAGAGCCCTAAAACATCACTTATTAAATGTTTTAATATATATAAAAAATACAGTGCTTAGATTACAGAAAAAGGACTAGAAAAACATACAATTACATGCAGGATAGTTTCTTAAATTAACAGGATAAAACAGAAATCCCTATACATTACCATATATAAGGATTTTCTCCCAGATAGGTCACTGGCGCAGAAATTAGACCACGTATTTAGTCCAAAATACACCTCTTTTGAAATCTGATTTTCATAATACCTTGCTAAGTCTTACGGTATGTACAATTTTTTCCTCATTGAAACAACATAAGCCCACCCCTGTCATAAATCAGCTGCGTGATTGACAGTTTTATGACAGAGTAAAAAACTTCTACAAAACAACGTTTAAGTTTTGCCTCAGTATATAAATGCACTGATAATTCTCTTCTCTAGTACTGTACCTGGACACACATGAGTCACATTAATAGATTCAGGTGGTCAGGATGGATATAACGAGACGACGTATGACCATCTTGTCCCTAAATTTGAGCGACAAGTGGATATCTGTCCCCCATTACCAGATAGACATCCAGTGTCTGGCCTCATCGCGTTTGTCTTGATTGCAGATATCGAAATTTGATACTTCAGTATCGCTGTCAAGTCCATGATTTCACAATTCATATCTTTTCGATGGTATGGGATAGTCATGTCCCCTGGCACTCCATAGAACTCTTCCAGGAATACTTTGATAAACCTTTAAATAGTTTCCGGTTTAGGTTAGTGTCAGGAGAACCATAATTTACTCCCATCTCTGGCAAACGTGGGCCAATCGGAAACCGAACCTGATGACGTCACCGGTTTCCTTTTGGCACGCAGGGCATGGCAGCTTTGAAACGCCACCATTACAGGAGCCCTGTTAGCTGGGCGGAGTGCTCCCCCAACGGAAGTCTTTATCTCCAGAAACAGAGGGTCTTCAGAGCTGAAATGAATGGAGGTTCAGCTCCAGAGACCCATGGTTCAATTCTATGTTAAAAATGTAAAACAATCGCAAAACAAAGCATGCTTAGATTGCCTCTTTGAGGTGTTGTGAGGATTGTCCGTCGGTCCCGCCCCCAGGACGCACCCCGAGAAGGGACGGGTGATGCGCGCCGCGTTACCAGGATGGGGGAAACCGCACGTCCCTCACTTAGGCCACACCCCCATGACGCGTCCCGTGACAAAGAGTCTGACGCGCGTCGCCCTACCAGGCTGGGGAACACCGTACGGATCTCACTCAGGCTCTGCCCCATAACATCATGGGTAAGGCGCACCACGCGCAGGCGCCGCACTACCATGGGTACACAAGGGGCTAACTCCATCTACAATTACCCTTCACCTGCACTTCTCCCCGCCCCTGCCTATCAGTGGATAGAATATGTCTAGGGGGCGGGTTTCATTCATTACTCTACAGCTGTGTGCTGCCTCACCATTGGCTGCCTCTTCCATTAACTCTCAGCCAGCCCTACTGCAAACTGGCTGAGCATAAACCCTGTTTACAAGTATGTACTTGTGTTTGCCTCAAACACCCTGCTGCCTTGTTGCTGTCTTGTCTTGCGTATCCTATTCCTATGTTGACCTCGGCTTGTATTTGGACTTGCACCTCTCTGACCCTTGACCTCGGCTTGCTATTGGACTTCTACCTTCTCTACTCCTGGACCCTGGCACCACACAATGACTATCCGACTTCTCCAATCCCTGACCACGGCGAGTATATACAACCATTCTGATCTCTCCTATCCTGACCCAGCTACACGACCTTACTCAGCACTCCGGATGCAGTCTCGTGGTTGGAGGTCGGTGTATTCCAACATCCCCACCTCAGCCTTGCGGTCCCATCCTGTTTGTGTTGATCACTCGTTACAGTTGTCTTTTGACTTAGCGCTGCTTAGTAAACATAACCCTGTATCTTTATGTTTACAGCTGTTGACACAGTAAGGATACATGATGAGGATATGGAGCTGAGGAGATAAATGATGTAGAGATGGAGATGAGGAGATACATGATGAGGATATGGATTTGAGGAGATCCATGATGAGGAGATGGAGATGAGGAGATACATGATGAGATGGAGATGAGGAGATACATGATGAGGAGATGGAGATGAGGAGATACATGATGAGGAGATACTGTACATGATGAGGATATGGAGATTAGGAGATAAATGAGATGCCAGAATCCGTCATTTATTTTTATTCCATAAATTTGAGATCACTGTGCAATGCATTGCAAGGCAATAGGTGGTAATTTGCCCTAAAAGGTGGCATGTGTTATTGGTTAAATATAGTATAACTTAAATATAACGAAGGAACCATGATCAAAACCCAAAATGGCCAGTACGATTATAGGAATAAAACGTTCAAATAGCCATATTCATCAAGGTTATTTATCGACACGCTGTGATGATAACCTTTGTTGCACTAATAAGGAAAAGTCTTGACATGTAAATATTTTTTTTTTATATCTTGCATGATCGTCAAATTACACCCTGTACAAAATAACAAACAGTTGAAACAAAAATACATTGTTTTGAAAGATAGGAATACTTAATTCTCTCTTATTCTTTCTATCTTCTCAATTGTTAGATTGTGCTTATGTACCCTAATAAATGCATAATGTTTGCATAAAAGAGGCGAAAGTGAACAAAATACAAAAAATTGTAAACTCCACACATATTGTAATCTACAGATTTTCTTTGCTTACGCATTGGGCACCTGTTGCTCTTTTTCAGCCCTGCGTGTGTATGTCAGAGATGCTTTGATTCATTATTTTACTTCTTTAGGTTCATCACTGCCTTAAAGCAGTGCCCTTTACCACCCAATTGGCTTCCAATTGGCCTGAAGAAAGCGGGAGCTTTGTACGCCGCCATTAGGAAAACTCCAGCAATTCACTGGCAACCCTTAAGTAGGTAAGTATCGTGGGAAGCAGGGGGTCCACTGAGCTGAAATTAATGAGGTTCAGCTCCGTATACTCCCTGCTTCAAACCTATGTAAAAAGGAAAAAAGAAGCAGTCCACTTGGATTGCAGCTTTAAAATCATATTTTACTTCATTTTTTGTAGTTACAGGATATAAAACATGCTATTAGAGAGGGGTGTGGTTCCTTACAATGCATCTCATCTCAGACGCGCTATTAAAGAGGTTTAGACACTGGGTTAATATGTAGCATCTATTCACAGTATGCACTGTACATTCATAAAATTTACTGTAAAACATGCCCTTAGTCAGGAGTAGACAATTTCATCTGCTCTTCCATTTTTAAAAGTCTGTGATTTACACTCGAATCCTTTGCTTCCCCCACATTCTGAAGGCAGCATTGTCAAAATATGAAGACAGACATTAGGCACCTAACACTTTCTGGGCCAGCACTTAAAAAATCTTTCCCTTCATGTCATCCGACCGGGGGGGGGAGTAGGGTCAATATAATTAAACATTAAGTGCCCCATAGTTCAGATACTTCATAATAATTGTTTCTTTCCATGTGCAGCTTTGATAAAGCGCTGTCATAGCGCGAAACGCGTTAGAGGACCCTTTTTAATGTAGCTGTTGCTACCATGCATCTGGAATAAAGCATTTTTACTTTTCACGGATCTGCCTCCAGCCCTAATTCTTTGCAGTGCTCCACCATCTCCCTACACAGACTTCATCTACAAAACGGAACGGATGCACGCAGTTATGGAGCAGAAGGGGTTAATAAGTGAGTGACTTACTATTTTTTATAGCTACTGTGACTATAGGGTATATGCAGGGCTCCAGCCTATGATACAGGATATGATTATCCACATAGTGATTGCACTGGGAGTTTCTTTATATAAGGGCTTCCTTGTGGTTTCACTTTTAAAGTGGTTAGGTTTACTCTGTCCATGTTAGGCTTCATATGGTGAGCCATATACCCTGTCACACATTCATACACTTATACAATTAATATACCCCGGACTCCTAGGCATTATGGCCAACATTGCATAATCTTGGATTTAGAAGCACCATCAGGAGATTCACTTCTCATTTTTTGCACAGCGCTGTACATAGAATGTTTGCAGGCATAAGACCCTGCTCCATAATGCCCAAGATCACAAGGAGCCGACACCGGGATTTGAATAAGGCTCTTTAAACTCCGTGCCATTGTTTTCAGGGTCAGCGCCTTTACTTACTGAGCCACAGAGAAAGGAAAGAATTGCCGGCGCCAAATCAGTCCTTTAAATAATAATAAATCCGAATAAAGACCAAACCGTCTCTTGCAAAGTCCCAAAAGTGTCCTTGAGCAAACAGGACGCTTTTGGGACTTTGCAAGAGACGGTTTGGTCTTTATTCGGATTTAATATTATTTAAAGGACTGATTTGGCGCCGGCAATTCTTTCCTTTCTCTGTGGTTCATTTTCTGACTGTACAGTCAGTATTTGCCAGGCTGACTGCAATATTTATTTCAAGTATTGTTATTATATCTTTTTTTAGCGCTGTTTTGCACCGTCTTTTTTTTGTTTACTTACTGAGCCGCTCCTTCAGCCATAAAATATATATATGGGGATACAGTGAACAGAATTACTACTTTAAATATAATTTCACAGACAGGGGTCCTGTTTTTCCCCCCATACAAGCGTCATTTTAAAGCAGCATTCCCCCCCCCCCTTTTTTTTAAATTTTATTTTTATATGTAACGCATGTGACTGATTAATTCTACATTCATACCTAAGCTGCCAATCGTTTGGCGCTCCTGTTATAAATCTGTCAAAATCCTGATGGTGTGACTAACATAATGACTGCTTCAGTAAGTGTAACTCAGCAGCTACAATGTATCCTGACATTACTAAGGTAGCATTATCTATTGTTACAGCTTACAGCTCAAACTTCTGGCAACATTGGCAACAAATTATCAAAAACAGGAAAGTGTTGCAAAGATCTTGCACTGCTTAGGAGGTGGGTTAAAGGCTGCTATAGAAATGAAAGCATGGATTAAAAACGATAACAAATGGCATTGAGTTGAATAATAACAAATAAAAAACAGTAAGTCGCCTTTTTATGTAATGCTACCTAACTGATTTATTTAAAAACAATATGATTTCACATGTTTTTCTGCTTTAAACAATATTTTGGGGGGCACTCAGACAACTGAATAGCATACAAGCAATTCATACTACAGTTTGAATAAATGATCCATAAATACAGTATGCACCTCAGAAATGAAAATCAAAGTCCTAGTACAAGTACAAATCCCCATTACTCCTTGCCTGGCAAACAAACATAAAAAAACATTTCTTTGCAAAACCACATTAAAAAAGGGGCCTGGAGCTACAGATGAAAGCTATAACTCAGCCACAGAAGAAAGTGCTGAAGTAGTATGAGCCAGGTAGTTTTCAATGCACAAAAGATTTATTATGAACACCTCAGGTGCATTGAAGCTTGGAAGGCTGGAGCTCCATCAAATTTCATTCTGCCCCGTGGTGAACCACAAAAGTTGCATACACTTGCACTGAAGTGCAAAGGTAATCAGGAAATTCAGTCCCTCTCGTGTTACTGTTATGGTACAGTAGATCTAGGAATAAACAAGAAGGAAGAACGGAATGCAGCTGCGCTCCACAGTTCTAAAAAGAGGTCGGCAAGTCAAGATTCTTCCTCCTGCCCCTCATCTTCACAAGGGCTCCCATTTTTATCAAGAGATCTCCAAAATGAAACCCAAATAATAGACATTGGAAGAATGATGTCATCATGCGTGTGATCAGAATGAAAGTAAAGGCCGTTTCTAAGGAAAATGGTTAACTGGTCTCACCATAAAGGGTTAAACGTTCCACATGCATCTTTCCCATTGCACTGCCTTTGTCATTAAACGATGAATGATAATAAAGGATAATGACTCTATTGGTCACATGTTTTCTAGTAAAATATCCCTACGCCAGTCGCTACATTTCCAAGCCATCCTATTTGTTGAGGTACTGCTGAAATGTCTGTAAAGTTTTAATAATCCATTATTTTGTTATGATGACCTGTTTTTTTTTTTTTTTGCGCGTGTATAAAACAAAAAACAAACAAAAAGTGGGTGTGGTACCTTTTTACTACACCAACAATTAATTTGCAATGCACAAGCTTTCAAGTGACTCAGCCCCTCTACAGGGAATGCTGCATGTAGACATTATCGCTGCATGTAGGCTGCCAGATAACCATGATGAGAAGTAAACAAGGATTATTATTATTAATGTGTGTGTGTGTGTGTATATATATATATATATATATATATATATATATATATATATATACATATATACGTATATATGTATATATGTATATATATATATATATATATATATATATATATATATATATATATTCATCACATATAAGGCAACACAACTATTCTATTTGCTGAAGTTGACGATAGGATGAAAAGTGCCCTTTAAAAAAAAATTAACAAAAAAATTGCAGTAGAAGACGATTTGCAGGTCACATGACCCTAATTACATGTACATTATCCTTCATATACTGTGATTTTCACCAAATTTGGGCTAAATTGGCGAACTTGTTGAGCAATGTGACCAGAAACTTTCACATAAATGCACATTTTCTAAGAAATTTGCTAAAATATTCAACAAAACACATTTGAAAACAAATCACAGAAATCTAGCAAGAAGGCCCCTGCCCCGAGGTATTCAGATGAATTGTTCTAATTCCATAGCTTAATCTGAGGAAATGCAGAATGTCTGAGCTCATGTGTTGGGTAACAGTGTCACAATTACAGTAATGTGTTTGCCAGAGTAATAAAGTACAATCCATAATAAAAGAAAACAAAACTATTATTCTAGTAGGATAGGACTACAAGACTAGTACTGTATGTGTCAAAATGTGAATGGACTATATTAATGTAAAAATAGCCAGCGGCACTTTTACAAAAGGGTTCAAATTCGTACTATACGGTCTGGGAAATATAGCATGCCTGATAATAATTTTACTTTACTGATCTCATTCTTATAAAGTCATGACCCAGAATCACTAGCTGCTGTGGAAGCATTGTATGCTAAGAGATAATGGGGAAAGTCAGAGTTGCAGACCTGTCTGAGACATGTGAATGTGCTCACAAATGACTATTCAATGTCATCTGTCTTGCTCTCGGACTCCCGCAATATTTCAATTACAAACATCTGCATTCGATTGTTATCTTGGATTTTACATCTGTTTAAACTTGTAAATCTTTTGTAAATCTGTATTGATTGACCTGCGGATAAGAGGAGAACTCTTGAAAACATGTACTAAAATATCAATTGTTACTACAAACAAGAAACGGTATCACCTAATACTGAAGTACTCATTATAAACATAGAATAAAAAATGCATATGAAGTAATAACGTTTAAATGAAATTAAACTAAAGGAGGAAATGCCCATACAGTTTGATATCTTGTGTATATACAATATAAGATAGAAATGAGGTGGCTCTGGGAGATTATAGATGCAGAGAAGTTAGTTTAGCATCTCCTCGTCAAACCTCCCACATAGTTACATAGTACATGAGGTTGAAAAAAGACATATGTCCATCAAGTTCAACCTATGCTAAATTTAGTCAACAGATACTTTATCCTATATCTATACTTCCTTATTGATCCAGAGGAAGGCAAACAAAAAACCCCAGTGTCAAATCATCCGATGATATCTCATAAGGGGAAAAATAAATTCCTTCCTGACTCCAAGAATTGGGAATTGGATAATTCCCTGGATCAACATTCTTCCCATGTTTACTTATTTGGTATATCCCTGTATAACTTCCCTTTCTAAAAAGATGTCCAACCTTTTTTTGAATAAATCTATTGTATCTGCCATCACAGTCTCCATGGGTAATGAATTCCACATTTTAACTGCCCTTACTGTAAAGAACCCTTTCCTTTGTTGCTGGTGAAATCTCCTTTCCTCCAATCTAAAGGGAAAAATATATCCAGATGCTCCGAAATCGCTATGAAACAGTCAATCCCTTAGTATCCTGTTGGATGAAAACGAAGGTGGACACAGCACTGCAGCAGTGTGAGTAAATAATGAAATAAATCAGCACTCGTGTAGAGACTAAGGCTAAGGCCCCGCTCCCAGAGTCAGCGCGCCCGCACTGCAGACAGGCGGTGCGCTGACACTACACAGACCACGATATGCGGTCTGTAGGGAGCGGGAGCCAGAGCTGGAGGTGGGCGGGAGTGGGAGGATTAACAGGGAGGGGGGGCGTGGCTTGAGCGGAGGGACCCGCTACTCTCCCCCCCCTCCCTCCCTCCACGGGCTGCAGGAGGGAGCTGCTGATGGTAAGTAAAACACACACGCAGGCACTCATACATACACATACACACACACACACACACAGGCAGGCACTCACGCACTCATACACACACACGCGTGCACACACAGGCAGGCACTCACGCACTCATACACACACACACACAGACAGAGGCAGGCACTCACGCACTCAGGCACACATACACACACAAAGACAGCCACGCACGCACTCAGACACACACACAGACAGGCACTCACGCTTTCACTCCACCCTCCTCCCCGCTCCCCGAAGCCTCTCCTCCTCCCGAAGCCTCCCCTCCCCATTGGCTCACAGCCACACCACGTGACGCGTCAACGCTAGACATCACCATTTTCTTGTGTCCCCTAGCGGCTGACGCACCACAGCGTGTATAAGCTGTGCCGCCAGGGGGGACCGGGACCGGCTCGCGAGGATTCCCCTGCTGGTGGGGAACTCGCGTGTGGCCGCCCGCACCAACGAGCGCAGCGGGACCGAGGCCTAAACCGGGGTGGGGGCCAGATTGCAGTAACTGATGGAAAGAACAAGGCTAACACATACTAATACATGCTGCGAGTAATGACCTAAATAACACAGAAACTGCTGCTCTTACCGAACTCCCGTGTCACCGAGGTGCTGTGGGCTTCAGCTGGCTGTCTGGAAGAACTGCTGTGGAGCTGATGAACAGATGAATCTCCTGCTGTATGGTGTCCTGCGTGCTCCAGCCGATCAGAGAAACAGGTATGTGGAAAAAGGATCCCAGCGGTCACTGCTAGCCTCCGTGAACTCAACCAAGCATGATTAAATAAAAAAAAACTTTATTGAAACAAAAATATGGACATGAAAAAACCTCTAACGCGTTTCATCCTGTGAAGGGACTTTATTTAATCATGCTTGGTTGAGTTCACGGAGCCTAGCAGTGACCGCTGGGATCCTTTTTCCACATACCTCCAACCTAAAGGGTGAGCCTGTGTCCTTTGTACTGCCCTAGGGATGAATAGTTCTTTTGAAAGCTCCTTGTACTGTCCCCGAATATATTTGTATACAGTTATCATATCCCCTCTTTGATGCCTCTTTTCTAATGTAAATCAATCTAATTTCGCTAGCCTCTCCTCATAAGTTAAATTGTCAATCCCCTTTATTAATTTGGTGGCTCTTCTCAGCACTCTCTCTAGTTCCATAATGTATTTTCTAAGGTGTGGAGCCCAAAATTGCACTCCATATTCAAGGTGTGGTCTTACTAATGCTTTGTGAAGGGGCATGATTATGTTTACTTCCCTTCCATCCATTGCCCATTTAATGCAAGATAAGATCTTGTTTGCCTTTGCAGCTACTGCATGACTTTGGGCACGATTGCTAAACCTGCTGCCTACAAGCACTCCTAAATCCTTCTCATCAAGGATTACCCTAATGTATCCCTGTTTAATTTGTATGTCGCCTGTTTATTCTTGCTTCCCAAATGCATAAACTTACATTTATCTGTATTAAACCTCATCTGCCATTTACCTGGCCAAGTTTCCAGTCTCTCCAAGTCCTTCTGGAGAAAAATTACATCCTGCTCTGATTCTACTACATTACACAATTTAGTATCATCAGCAAAGATGGAGGTTTTGCTCTCGATGCCAACCTTAAGGTCATTAATAAACAAGTTAAAAAGCAGGGGTCCTAGTACCGATCCCTGAGGTACTCCACTCACGACCTTAGCACAAAGTTCCATTTATGACAATCCTCTGTTGTCTATCCTTCAACCAGTTTTTAATCAAGTGCATATACAGTTAGGCCCGGAAATAATTGGACACTGACACCATTTTCATAATTTTGGCTCTGTACGCCACCACAATGGATTTGAAATAAAACAACTGAGATGCAATAGAAGTGCAGACTTCAAACGCTGAGTTTACTTCTTTGTGATGCTTTGCCAGGCTTTTACTGCAGCTGTCTTCAGTTGTTGTTTGTTTGTGGGGTTTTCTGCCTTAAGTTTTGTCTTCAGCAAGTGAAATGCATGCTCGATTGGGTTGAGATCAGGTGATTGACTCGGCCATGGCAGAATATTCCACTTCTTTGCCTTAAAAAACTCCTGGGTTGCTTTCGCAGTATGTTTTGGGTCATTGTCCATCTGTAAAGTGAAGCGTCGTCCAATCAACGGCTGAATTTGGCTGAATCTGAGCAGACAATATATCCCTATACACTTCAGAATTCATCTGGCTGGTTCTGTCTTCTGTCACATCATCAATAAACACTAGTGACCCAGTGCCATTGTAAGCCATGCATGCCCATGCCATCACACTGCCTCCACCATGTTTTACAGATTATGTGGTATGCTTCGGATCATGAACCGTTCCAAGCCTTCTCCATATTTTTTCTTCCCATCATTCTGGTACAGGTTGATCTTAGTTTCATCTCTCCAAAGAATGCTGTTCCAGAACTAGGCTGGCTTTTTTAGATAGTGTTTGGCAAAGTCTAATCTGGCCTTTCTATTCTTGATTTGCTCTCGTGAAGTCTTCTCTTTATGGTTGACTTGGATAATGATATCCTACCTCCTGGAGAGTGTTCTTCACTTGGCTGGATGTTGTGAAGGGGTTTTTCTTTAACATGGAAAGGATCCTACGATCATCCACCACTGTTGTCTTCCGTGGACGTCCAGGCCTTTTTGTGTTGCAGAGCTCACCAATGCATTCTTTTTTTCTCAGAATGTACCAAACTGTTGATTTTGCCACTCCTAATGTTCCTGCTATCTATCTGATGGATGTTCTTTTTTTTGCAGCCTAAGGATGCCCTGTTTCACTTGCATTGAGAGCTCCTTTGACCGCATGTGTGGGTTCACAGCAACAGCTTCCAAATGTGAATGCCACACCAGGAATCAACTCCAGACCTTTTTCCTGCTTAATTGATGATGATATAATGAAGGAATAGCCCACACCTGTCCATGAAACAGTTTTTGAGTCAATTGTCCAATTACTTTTGGTCCCTTGAAAAAGAGGGTGCTACATATTAAAGAGATGTAATTCCTAAACCCTTTCTCCAATTTGGATTTGAATACCCTCAAATTAAAGCGGGTAGACTGCACTTTAAGCCCATGTTCATTATTTAACTGTAACTTGCATTTATTTTGGTACACAGCCAAAATAACAAAACTTGTCTCAGTGTCCAATTATTCCCAGACATAACTGTATTTTTACCGAGTCCAATTTGCTTTACTTTGCTTTACTTTGCACATCAACTGCATTACCCTGGTCTAAATTCCTACTTACCTCCTCAAACAAACAAATAAGGTTAGTTTAGCATGATCTACCCTTCATAAATCCATGCTGACTATTACTAATAATTTTGTTTTCCATTAGGTATTCCTGAATATTATCCCTATTAAACCTTCAAGTAGTTTCCCCACTATTGAAGTCAGGCTCACAGGTCTGTAATTCCCTGGTTGTGATCTAGCTCCCTTTTTAAATTATAGGCACCACATTTGCTTTACGTCAATCTTGTGGCACTGAGCCTGTGGAAATGGAGTCCTTGAATATTAAATGTAATGGTTTGGCTATTACTGAACTTAACTCCTTGAGAACTCTTGGATGTATGCCATCGTGGCCAGGTGCCTTATTTACTTTAATTTTTTCAAGCTACTTATGATCTTCTTCCTCAGTTAACCAATTGTTCATTAATATGGAGGTTGTGGCTTCCTCCAGGGGCACTACAATTGGAATGTATTCTTCCCTGGTAAACACAGAGGCAAAGAATTTGTTTAATATCTCTGTTTTTTCCTTATCTCCAATAATCTGCCTGCCCATCTCACACTGAAAGGGTCCTATATTATCTTTTCTGATTATTTTTGTTATTAAGGTACTTAAAGAACTTTTTAGGGTTGACCTTACTTTCTATTGCAATCCTTTTTTCTTTATCCATTTTTGCTAAGTTGATTGCCCTTTTGCCATTTTTGTTACATTGCTTATAATTCTGATACAATGTCTCCATCCCTTCTGACTATGGGGGTCATGCACTAAGCAGTGATAAGTGGGTTTTATGGGTGCTATGCACAAAGCAGTGATAAGTGCTTTTAAGTGAGATAACTGCCTTTATAGCGTGATACTGCCTATTGTGAGATTCACAAAGCAGTGATAACACTGCACTATTGTGCTATAATGGCATTTTTTCCCACTTAAAAGCACTTATCACTGCTTTGTGAATCTCATAGCAGACAGTATCACGCTATAAAGGCATTTATCTCACTTAAAAGCACTTATCACTGCTTAGTGCATGACCCCCTTAGAGTCTAAACGCCTGCCTCTTCTTTTCCATTTCCTCCCCTACCTGTTTATTTAGTCACATTGGTTTTTACTTATTTCTTTTATACTTATTACCCAAGGGTATACACTGATGAGTGTTCTTTTCATACAAAGTTTTAAAGACTTCCCATTTATCTTCTACTTTTGTCCCTGCAAAAGCATCATCCCAATGTATTCCTTGTAAATTAGTCCTCAGTTTTTTAAAATCTGCCTTTCTAAAGTTTAAGGTCTTTGTTGAACCCAAGCAATCTGTTTTTTGATCATTTATTTCAAATGAGACCATGTTATGACCACTGCTACCCAAACTTTCCAAGACTTGAATATTTGCTATTACTTCTACAGTACATTGTTTGATATTACCAAATCCAGTAATGTCCCTCTCCTGGTTGGTTCCTCAATAATTTGGGTCATATAATTTAAGCACACCTAAAAACTTGTTTCCTTTTGTTGTAATGCTAATCTCATTGCCCCAGTCTATGTCTGGATAATTAAAATAACCCATTATGCAAACATGACCTAGTTTTGAAGCCTTCTCCATTTGCAAAAGTATTTTAGCTTCCTCAATCTCACAGATATTTGGTGGTTTATAGCATATTCCTACAAACATTTTCTTTATACGTTTACCTCCACTGCTAATTTCTATCCACAAGGTCTCTACATTTTCATCATTCCATTCATAAACATCTTCCCTTTTAATAGTTTTTAGATCCGGTTTAACATATAAGTGTACTCCACCTCCTATTTGCTCGATCCTTCCGAAAAAGGGGAATAACCGTCTAAATTAACTGCCCAGTTTCACCCCACCATGTCTCAGTAATGCCTATGATATCATACTGCTCCCTTGCAGCTATTAATTCAAGCTCCCCCATTTTATCTTTCAGGCTTCTTGCATTAGCAAGCATGCATTTCAGTTTTTTTTTCCAGCTTGTACTATTATCTTATCTGCTTTTTCCTTCCTGTGCCAACTTGGTTTAGTCTTTAGAAGTTTTCTAGTGTTATCTGTATTTACTATGGGTGTCTTGCTGCTTGTCAAACTCCCACTTACCCCCATTCTACCTCCATAACACCTTGTATCCTCCTCTATTCCATTTAGTTCGTTATCCATTTCATTCCCCTCCTCCCTCCATCCTAGTTTAAAATCTCCACCAACCTTTTTTTAACATTTCCCCCCCTAGCACAGAAGATCCCTCTTCATTGAGTTGCAATCTGTCCCTAGAATAAAGATGGCACCTCTCAGAAAAGGAATCCCAGTTCCCTAAAATACCCAAACCCTCCTTCCTACACCACTTTCTTAGCCATGCATTAACCTCCCTAATCTCTGTCTCTCTGCGGTAGCGCATAGCACTGGTAGTTTTTCAGAAAATACTACCTTGGAGGTCCTTGCCTTAAGCTTTTGGCCAGGTCTCCTCCATCTCTGCTGAAGATGTCATGTGCCTCACGAGTCACGCCATACACGGTTTTTATTCCTCTACATATATTACTAAATGTAAACATCTTAGAAATTATAGAGCAAAACAGGCAACATGGAAGACTAACCTACTACCTACTGATATGCTTACAGTTATTTGTTTTGTGAGCACACTTTTAATCTACTTAATTTTCCCTTGCTATTAACCATACTACTCTATATTGGTTCTCTTCCTTATTCTTTTCTCTGCTCACCTCCCTGTGCACCCAAGGACTGTTCTAACTCTGCATTACTTTTTGGGGCAAGTCCTAAACCTCAGGCAACAAGAGACAGTGCAGGTTATTTTATTTGTTTCACTACTATTGGTTTTATTGAATTTTATTTGTAGAAAATATTTAAATATTTTGATTTTCTATACTTTTATTCACTGACAACAACTTCTGTTTAAAAACATCTTAATAAAATATATTGATGAGCTTTAATTATTTTTTTTTTATACTTTTGTTACACTTCTGGGTGTGATGACAGTATGTTACAGATATAATTCAGACATTTAGAGCACTAGATTTGTATCCCTCCAATTTAAGGCAATATTCAAGTTTTCTCTTTCATCATTCCATGGTTAAAATGTCACATCCATATATAAATATGAACAGGTACTTATTACAGATACCATATATTTATAGCCATTACATATACATAACAAGAAATGACATCACCTGCCTTAAGGGAAAAGCTGTTCAGAAAACCTGCTTTCAACCTTCTTTCTTTAGCAGGCACATTGGGTTTCTCTTTAATGTAATTCCAAGTGTTGTTGTTTTCCAACCAGGATAGCAGCCAGTTGGTTATCTGCCTAGGTTTACATTCTCATTTTTTACGCTTTCGAGCATTTAATCTTTTTTTCTATCAGGTTCCAAAAGGAATAAATACAATATAAGAGGAGGGAAAAAACGCCATAAAAGCAAAATGGTGTCTAATCGGCCATTTACATTCTAACGTGTCTTAATAGTTAAAGCAAATTCCACTCAGTAGATATTTTTTATTCATACAGATGCAGCCACGAGTATTAGAACTCTTGCCTGGGAGAGTTCTGGGGCAGTCTCACAGTAAATGCCTCAACATTTCTTTGAGATTCTTAATGACCCATCGGATAAATACAGCAGGGGTCCCTGCAGTCCCATTCAGTTTGATAGGGACTGCAGGGACCCTTGCTGTGTTAATCCGATGGGCCATTATGAATCTCACAGAAATGTTGAGGCAATGTTCAGAAAATGTTGCAGCATTTACTGTGAGACTGCCCCAGAATCTCCCAGAATTTCCCAGGTAAGTGTTCTAATACTGGTGGCTGCATCAGTAAGTGCAGAAGCTCGCCATTGTTTTGGTCCTATCATATTTCGGAGCGCCGTGGATTTTGATTCACACCATGCACCTTAAAAGTTCTTAGCAGCAGCTAATCACAGTAGATAGGCTGAGCACAATGAAATACAATAAATGGCGCAACCTACAGAAATCAGTTAAATACACCATATAGAGCACAATATCAACAAGAGTAGAGTGAATGGAACAAATGAAGATTACGATGGCAGCAAATGTCAGGAGCTATAGCGTAAATTTGAAAAGCAACTTTAAGTTGGAGTTATTGACACAGATATCACATCGAAATCCCGAAATATAAATTAGGTGCATCGCACATCCTACTTAGCCCCAATATGCTGTGCAGATTTCAAACCCATTCAAATGAATAAAGCTGAACTATTTCCAAGCCAGGAGAATAGTGGAGCACATTGAATAAGAGCAACTGACTGGTCCCATTACCATCTTCCGTCAATTTTCTCCTGAAAAAGCACTGAAAATTTAAACACACACACTGTTCCCTAGAATTTCCACTAGAGGCAGTCTTGAGTTTGTGACAAACCTCACTCTATCGCTTTAACTTATTTACACTATGTATCCCAAAATGAAGAGAAATACGGACCCAAACAACACTAATCTATAGAAGTTTATTAGTGTGGGCCAAAGGAGTATTACCAGTGAAAAAACTCAAATAAAGAAATATCGTACAGAAGCATAATACCTTCAAACATAGCGAGAAACTGATTTGTATTCAAAATATTAGTCCCCATGAAAGTATGCAAAACCCCCAGATGATTTTGGCATAATGATCCAGAACTGAGCGCCCAATTTCATAAAGGGTATGTAGCCATAAACAGATTAGCAATTTAGTTCTCGCTTCTGCTGAGTAAAAATAATAATGATAACCACTTTCAAGAAGACGAGTCCAACATGCTTCACTGCTGATATAAAACAAATTTACCTACACCTAGATAGATTATGGATACACCTTGCAACGATCAACAGTGGCGAGTTTGGCCCCTTACCTGTGCAGTTTTCCCCCCCTTAATTGTGCGGTCTCCCCCCCCCCCCCCCCTTACCTGTGCAGTCTCCCCCCCTTACCTGTGCAGTCTCCCCCCTTACCTGTGCAGTTTCCCTAGTACCTGTTTTTTATGTGTGAAAACTTGAATAACTTCTTTTCATTGCTCATCTCTCATGTAACAATACTTCTTAAGTAGCACATGATCAATGGTTAATATTGAGATCAATCAGTGAACACAAGGTTTTGTAAGGAAAGCACAGCTACAGATACTGTAAATACCTTGCAAAATACTGAAATACTTGGAGGTGCACTGTACTACGTTTACAAATTGACAGATACGTTCAGTATTGGGGGGGTGGGGGATAAGGGAATATGCTTTTATTTAGTAATTTACAATTAAAGGCTAAAGCAGTAAAATTCCGGGCATTATTAAAATCCCTGCTATCTGATTGGTTAAAATTCCGGGCATTAATGAATGAATAATGCCCGGAATTTTAACCAATCAGATAGCAGGGATTTTTGCAGCTTGCAATGTGTTTATTTCCAATGTGTTTATTTCCAGCCAATTAGCTTTCAGAACAGCTCTGAGACAGGGCAGGGGATTGGTCAGGAGGCAGGAACAGCTCTCAGACAGGGCATTGGCCAGACAGCAGCAGCAGGCAGTGACTCCTCCCCCTCCCTCCATGAAGAGAGCTTCATTTTGAGTTGAGGAGCGAGAGAGAGTGTTGGAGTAGCTGCAAAGTAAGTGGCTGTCTGCAGTGTGTTTGTAGCTGCAGTTTCTCTCTCTCTCTCTCTCTCTCTCTCTCTCTCTCTCTCTCTCTCTCTCTCGTGTATATGTGTATATGTGTGTAGCTGCAGTGTGTGTGTGTGTGTGTGTGAGTTTCTGCAGTGTGTGTGTAGCTGCAGTGTGTGTGTGTAGCTGCAGTGTGTGTGTGTGTGTGTGTGTAGCTGCAGTGTGTGTGTGTGTGTGTGTGTGTATGTGTGTTGTGTGTAGCTACAGTGTGTGTGTGTTGTGTGTAGCTACAGTGTGTGTGTGTGTGTGTGTGTAGCTGCAGTGTGTGTGTGTGTGTGTGTAGCTGCAGTGTGTGTGTGTGTGTGTGTGTGTGGCGGCACTGTGTGTGTAGCTGCAGTGTGTGTTTGTGTGTAGCGGCAGTGTGTGTAGCTGCCGTGTGTGTGTTTCTGCAGTGTGTGTCTGTTTATGTGTAGCTGCAGTGTGTTGTGTGTAGCTGCAGTGTGTGTGTGTGTGTGTGTAGCTGGAGTGTGTGTGTGTGTGTGTGTGTGGCTGCAGTGTGTGTGTGTGGATGCAGTGTGTGTGTTTGTGTGGCTGCAGTGTGTGTGTGTGTAGCTGCAGTGTAGGTGTGTGTGTGTGTATGTGTAGCTGCAGTGTGTGTGTGTAGAGCTGCAGTGTGTATAGAGCTGCAGTGTGTGTGTGTACACAGAGGGGGCAGCAGTGTGTGGCTATAGATAGCTGCAGTGTAAGTGTATATAGAGGTGCTTTAATGTATTTACAATTTAATTTTAATTTAAAAAATCTACTGTATATAACTATACAAAAGTGTCTATTATTTATGAAAAAAACCTATAATAGTAATAATCCCCTCAGAACAGGGCATTACTGGCCAATAATGCCCTGGCTTCGCCTCGGACCTTCAACTCTTCCAGCCAGGGCTGGATTATTACTTAAATATCATCTCTGAAAAAAAATAACCAGGTGTCATTTGACAATGGGAGAATCCCATTCAGGCATTTACCTAACAGATAAGACTCACTAAGGTCCACAGGACGTATCACACAATGCAATGCCACATCATACTGTAGGTTACAGTATCCGTTATATAAACCTCAGTTGGTCTGAATAGGGTGATAAATCTATATGTACTGTAACTTTACAGAAGTAATGAGTAGATGGGTACCTAACTGTTTTCTGACGTTAGAAGTTATTAAGGAAAGTTACTCTTACCTTGCATTGTTGTTTTGGTAGGTTCCGAAAATAAAGGAATGAGCAAGAGGTAGATGAGGTAGACGAATGATATTCCATTGTACCGGAAGATGCATGCTGTTAAAGAACAGAGAGAATGGCATGTTATTGCTCAGTTACTGTTTATTGTGGCTGCATCTGGCGATACGAGTTCTGCATCAATGACCATTACCAGTTGGAAAATACATTTTCGTTCATGATCCCACAAGATTTCTCTTTACTCCAGACAAGCTAATAATGATTCGAGGAGTACTGGGTTTGTATTTTACAATGGTACAGAGTTTTTCTTCCCAAGAGCAGTTTGCAGATTAAATAAAAGATACTTTCAACAGGCATGGTGGGCATAACAATACACTAGCCCATCTAGTGTGGACAAGTGCATAACATCTAAATAATGTAAAATTTGCATGTTGTGCTTGTTGCAGATTATTATTGTTGCATTATATGACTCAGATTGGGAGATTTGAGGTTTCGAAACTAAAAACGATATGATAAAAACCACATTTCTGCAGACAATAATTAAGACAATGTGGAAATCAGCGAGTCCTGTAATGCCAGCAATATGTGTAATTGCCATTCGCTGAGTAATATTTGGTTCAAATAAGTTAGATTGTTTGAGTGTCCAATTAATGTAACAATGAAAATGAAACATGGTAGACTTGGCGTTTGTGAGTGTGTGGCTGTGAAGGTTAGAATTTGAACTTGTGAGGGAGAGAGATTGTCTGTGTCTGTGTACGAGTGACTATGTATATATGAGTGTGTGTACAAGTGATTATGTAGATGTGTGTGTGTACGAGTGACTATTTAAATATAAGCGTGTGTACAAGTGACTATGTAGATATAAGTATGTGTACGAGTGACTATGTAGATATAAGTGTGTGTACGAGTGACTATGTAGATATGAGTGTGTGTACGAGGGACTGTGTGTGTACGAGTGACTATGTATATATGAGCGTGTGTACGAGTGACTATGTAGATATAAGTGTGTGTACGAGGGACTATGTAGATGAGTGTGTGTACGAGTGACTGTGTGTGTACGAGTGACTATGTAGATATGAGTGTGTGTACGAGTGACTATGTAGATATAAGCGTGTGTACGAGTGACTATGTAGATATAAGTGTGTACGAGTGACTATGTAGATATGAGTGTGTGTACGAGTGACTATTTAGATATGAGTGTGTGTACGAGTGACTGTGTGTGTACGAGTGACTATGTATATACAGTATGAGTGTGTGTACGAGTGACTATGTATATATGCGTGTGAGGCTATACTGTAAGTGTAGAGAGAAGAAATCTGATGGCATAATGAGAAAGTAGATCTTCACTAAGAGTAACACATGCTTAGGACATCATTCAGCACAGGTACCATATAAAAATTGTTAATGTTGGTAATGCTATTCTGCTTTTCCATGAAACAGCCTTTTTCATTGTTGGAAACAAACGATTTTCTTTGGAGGATCAAGCAGAACAGTAAACTGTGTTACCAGCCCTGCATAACAATCAGTAGCACTTAATATTTGCATGTCTAATTAGTATACACATTATCATGCAAGACATCAATTAAGAAATGTGCTTTATTAAGTTTGATTTTGATTTATAACTAATAAGGAGTAAACTTTTTTTTTTTTTAATCCCAAATAAGATTAATTCTGCCCCTTTGAGCTACAGTATGCCCTTTTCTTAACACTAAGTGAGTGAAAGAAAATCCTGAATAGCTTCTTTATTCCCTATAACATCGCCTGGTATCAATAGAGATGTTCAGGACTGCTGGGTATTGTGCCAACCATACTATGTGTACTAAGGTAGCTTATATGTGATTCAGTTTTTGGTAAGATTGCACATGTTTCACGGAGGTGCCCAGTCTTCACCTACTTCTCACTATATAGAGAGACAAATCAAGAAAGCAATAAAAATGTAATGCTTGATTTAATGATTTCATGGTCTTACACTGCAATATTATCACAGCTCAAGTTTTGGACAAAATATGTCATCACCATGAAAAATGTGGAGGCTCTTTTTAAAAACCATTACTTTTCTATTAAAAATAAATGCAGAGGCATAAGAAGGGATTGCAATGGTTTATTACCTGTCTAGTTTCGTTTATGTCTTTTTACTTCTACTAAATTAAATCGACATTAAAAACGTATGTTGCAAGAGTGATCTGGCAAGATGACAGCTTAACAATCTGAGGTTAACATACATCAATCAACCTTAAATCACATCACGCTATATCCTATGCAGGCAGTGAAACGACAGCATTCAGCAATATTTCATACAACCATTTCGGAGCAAAGGCAACTCCTGCAGAATTTTCTCAGTAGGCATGGTTAATTCCACAATGCATGGACATGTTTGTAAATATAAAGAAGTAATGATGATGATTGTGCGTTTCCAATCCGTGTTTATGGATTTCTGAAGTTTCACGGAAAGTCGCAGGGTGTTCCCCAGAACAAAAACATGGTGATGGACGTAAATGTACTTTCAAGACACAAGAATAATTTTTCTTGCACATCTTTTTATTTAAGAACTCCAAATGGTCAAAAATAGGTTAGATTGTAATGTTGTAAATGATAATTTAATATAATAGGTGATATAGTAAGATGTTTACTTACACCCACCCCAATACTGTATATATGCTAAAGTTCCGATCAAAGTGCCAATTTCAGACCAAAATGTTGATTTTATAAACCATATTTTTGGGAAAAGTCCCAATAGTGCCCATTCTTCACAGCAATGTATATTCACTTTTGTAACAGTTCACACGGGCCAGATAATCCGAAGTATTTGCGAACGCCTCCATTCTTCACGATTATAGACCATGGAAGTCTTGGAAAACCACAGCACCAGCTACTGGTGTTTGTAGATATTAATCCACCTGTCATCCATGGGTAAGGTTTTCTTCAAGAAAACCAGGAAAAGTGTTAATGAACATTTTTCACTCTATTATATGTTACTGGATGCATGAATCAGTAAGTAATCATAGAAGCACTAGGAACATGGGCCTTGGGGTAGTTATGGACCAGGATAGGTATGGTCTCGTGGGAGGGGGGTAATTATGAATCTGGGTGGGGGTAATTATGAATCTGGGGGGTAATTATGGTCCTAGGAGGGGAGGGAAGACGTATAGGCCTGGAGGTAATTATAGGCTTTGAGGGGTAGTTATGGGCCTGGGGGTTAGGTATGGTCCAGGAGGTGGGGGTTAGGTATTGTCCAGGAGGTGGGTGGTAGTTATGGACCTGGGGGGCACCTGATAAAGGGTGGTTGTTTCCCCCCATAACGTTGTGTATCTCTGGTCTTAATGGTGTGAATAAATGCAAGCTTTGAGTTATTCAATCTAAAAGTGGGAGTGATGTGAATTTTCTGTGATTACTGAATGAGACGCGACAGGACACTCGAGACTGCCAGCAGCAGGTATGAAAGAGGCAACCTTCTGTATCGTTACTACTATGAAAATGGTATAAACACCTGCGAGTGAGCCAGGAAAACGTTGTTTAAACATACATTTCTGTGTTTCAAGACCTACAGTATACTACAGATTCCCGGGGTGCGGGAGATTTTTCTGGGGGGGGGGGGGGCGGTTGCAGAGGCCCCATGCTCTTCCCCCAGGCATTTAATTAAATGCCAGGGGATTGCGTGCAATACTCAACTTACCGGGTCAGCCGGCTGTGTGATGCGTCACCATGGCAACGTGGCGTCAAATGACGCAGCGGGCCATGTGACGTGACACGCGTCAAATGACGCCGTGGGTCACGTGGACCTGGGGGTCACCTGATGAAGGGTGGTTGTTTCTCCACCGGAGCAGGTGACGGAGCAGGTTTCCCCAAGATAGACCCTATGTGAGATTGGGGGGTTGGGGGCGACAGGGTTACATGCATATGAACACTTCTTATCGTATCTGTAACTCAGCATATCTTTCTTTTCAATGCTCCTCACAATTCACTGTAGTTTACTTATGTACTGAATGAAGATCACGCTAGCTAACACTGGCATGCAATAAACTAGAAGACAGAGAACACTAGCACACACTGATAACATCCTGGCAAATTCATTTATGTTTTATGGCTTCAAAGTTTTTGTTCTACAGTAGCAGGTTATGTTATACCATAGATATTTCTCTTATTTAAAATAAACTATAAACAATATAACAACAATTGCCACAGACAGTACTGTATACAGAGAAAGTGAACAATGTCACAAATGGTAATGCAAAGCTCAATTAGAATTGACATTTTGGAACCCAATTTAAATCCCAGTCTCAGCTCACAAATACCTTTACCTCCCTCTGCTTCCGATGGCAACATTACATTAAAAGCTCTTGAGACACTGACTCATTTTGTCTGCTAAACTCTATATACAATGCGGTGTTAGCGCTAGATAAAGTTTCAAATAAAGACCCTCACACTTAACCTTGTATTGCTAATGTGGATAGAGGATACTGGTTAAGTAGTATTTACCAGTCAAAGAAAGTTCAGTCCGCGCTCTTGCTTCCTAGTGTTGCAGAAATTAATTCTTCTCCCTCCTCTTGCTGCTCCTATGACTTGAAGTGTTTCCCCTCACTCCAAGAAACGGACTCCGGTGGAAGACCCCGCCGGTGAACCAAATGACCAAGAAAAGAAGCACAGGAGCGCACCAAGGTATGGAAAACTGTAAAATGTATTCAACAACAAAGCAATAAAATGTCTTACATATAAGTAAGGGTAAGTGCATGTCCGAGTCTACGAAATGTTCAACAGATCGGCATCATCATCAGTCAAACAGGGGGGCTTTTGCAGTTCCGTTCATGTGGAGATCACCGCGCGCTGGGACTCACTCTGTAGCACTTGCTGCAGGAATTGCCTCCGCGTGTATGCGGGTAGTGGCGTGGTATCCAGAGCTTGTGCGCATGTGTGGAACGAAAAAAACCCTGTAGACGTCTGTGGATGTCGGTTACGGTGGAAAATCGTGACCGGAATAGGTACACAACGGTGTAAACTGGCCCCCAAGGATGGAATAGGGAAGCTAGTTACACAGTTCACTCGCAACTGCCCCCCTGTTTGACTGATGATGATGCCGATCTGTTGAACATTTCGTAGACTCGGACATGCACTTACCCTTACTTACATGTAAGTCATTTTATTGCTTTCTTGTTTAATACATTTTACAATTTTCCTTACCTTGGTGCGCTCCTGTGCTTCTTTTCTTGGTCGCTAAGTAGTATTTAGTTTATAAATGGAACATATGTACACTTGTTTGTACTAAGAGTTATTTGTACTTGCATAATACCGTATGCTTATATGTTCAAGAGCAAACTAGACATAGCGTAGTCGCCCTGGAAAAGCATAGATTCAGCCTTGATTATGATTCTTTTTAACAAACCAAGAAGTGGTAGGTAAGGAAAAGGATGGGGGGGGGGGGGAGCTCTTGCATCAGCCTTTATTGGTGAGGTGATATGGTGCAAGGAGGAATGAGTGGATAAATATACAGGAAAAAGCAAGATCCCAACTTGGTTGCACTCTATACACGAAACTAAGACAAGTGGAATTAGTAATGTGTGGAGTGGATACATAGGCACATGTTGGTACTACAAGATATTATTGCTGCCCACAATGCTTCAATATATATGCTGAGTAGAAGGGGTCTGAGTGTTGTCCGGATGGATTATAGTATGCAGAGAGGCCGACGCCAAAAACAGTAAAAAGACCCCTTAGACTCAGCATATATGTTGAAGCCTTGTGGGCAGCAATAAGACCTTGTAGCCTAACATATGTGCCTATGTATCCACTCCACACATTTAGAGAGAGTTTCCCTTATAGTTTTCTATTTTGTGTTTGTTAGAGTATGTGTTCATGTATGATTGGCCACCAGTGTTTTTACCAATCATTACCTGTTTTTATCTATTTTCAATTAAAGGCTATTTTATACTAATTTCACTAATCTTAGGCCTTGCCCCCGCTGTCTACTACAGCGTCCGCTGTGGCGGACGCTGCACGGACGAGAGCCCTCCCCTCAATGGCGCCGGGCCCGCTGCGAGGGGGGGCCGCAGCGCTCGGGCGAGAGTTGCTCCTGCTCTCAATAGAATTGAGAGCAGGACTCGCGTCGAGCGATACGGCACGCCCCCCGGCGGTTCAGTCAATGAGGGCGAACCTGCCGGGTGACGTCATGGCCGCGCCCCCGTCACTCCCCCGCCACGCCCCCCCGGTCTCTCTGCCTGCAGTGAGCTGCAGACCGGGGAATCGGCTGAACGCGCCGCCAATCTCGCGGGCGCGCGTTATAGCTGCGTTACCGGGGCCTTAGCCTTAGTTCCGTGTGTAGTGTGCAACTCTAGTTGGGATCTTAGAAAAAATTGCTGTAAAGGCGGTTCACTGCTGTCCGGTATGAGTTTAAAGAAAACCAAGCACAACCAATGATTGATTAGAAAATTGAATGTGCAGTAACAATCATACACATAGCAAGTAACTTTGACGCGTTTCATCCCTACTATGAGACTTTGTCACATAAATGCACATTCAATTTTCTGATCTATCATTGATTGCGCTAGGTTTTCTTTAAAGTCCTACCGGACAGCAGTGAACCGCCTTGCAGCTATTTTTTCAACTTCCAGATATTCGGCTCGAGCGCGCTGAGTCTGCGATCTGCTGCAAGACACCATTCATTGTGTGGGACCCCAGGGCTAGTGAGGGTTGCAGTGGAGAGGTTGGAGGTTTGCCGTGGCATACACTTTACAGTGGGTTCACCGGCATCTCCGTTTCCTCATACCGCTAAATTCACCACAGTCCTGTTTGTTATTCTGTTAACACACTAGGGGCCTCATGCAGTAAGCCCCGATAAGGCTTTTTCGGCATTTTATAGCCGTTTTTTGCCCTCCTGATTCAGTAAGCCCGATAAGTGGGAATTACCGGCAACTTTTCTTCCGAAAAAAAAAATTTCGCCACCCGGCTGCCGATAAGCCACTTATCGGGACTTTTTTTTCCCGCCTGAATTCAGTAAGCCCCGATCAGCTTTTCGGTGCTGATCGGCAGGCCAGATTGGAGATTTTATGGCCAATCCAGCCCGCCAACTAAAGTTGGCAACTTGCTGAAGGAGAAGCATCGGCAAGGGCGACACTTAGAAAAAATCAGCCCTTTTTCCTGCCTGTGATTGATGCCGGGGGTCTCCGGAGCTGATACCCGCACCGGAGCCCCCCGGCATGCATCCGAGGCAGGAAAAAGGCATTTAAAAGCCACTTCATTACCTTAGCGGCTAACCGCTAAGGCAATGAAGGGGTTAACCCACCGTGCCAGCGTTATTGTGGGTAGCGGGGATGGGTGAGGGGGGTATTTGGCCCTGGGTGTGAGTTTAGGACTTGCGGGGGGGTTGCGGGGGCACTTAACCCCTTCATGACCATAGCAGTTAATACCGCTACGGTCCTGAAGGGGTTAAGGCCTCCCGCTACCCACCCACAAGCCCTAAACTACCACCGTTGGGGCTAATACCCCTTTCACCCACCCCCACTAGCCACAATATTAAAAAAATACACACCCCAGCCCCACAATAACTACATAAATAAATAATTATATTATATATATATATATATATATATATATATATATATATATACCCAACAACACCTATACCCCCCTAACATACTGTATAGTAATGGGTACAATGACTATTATCCACAAAAGGATAATAGTGCAGTTGTCCATTTACAATACATACACAACAATAAAGACTTTAAATACATATAGCACTCACCCATGTCCCACTGCCACGATGAAGGCCATCCTCATCTTCATCCTGCCCATGCCCCATCCGCTTCTGCAAAACAAACACAAGAATTACAACATCCAAATTAATGTCCCCTAACCCCTTAATCACCATAGCGGTTATTAACCGCTACAGTTATTAAGGGGTTAAGCCACCATCACCCACATACCCTCCCCCACAAAGCCCCCCAACCACCCTCACCCAATACCCACAGGGGAGTCCTACCAAATACCCTTGGGCCTAATACCCCCTCCTCCAGCACATACAGTACAATAATGAGCCAAATAAATATTATCCACATAGGTATAATACATTATTTGGCCTTTATGAAACACATTCAATACCGTGAAAATGTAAAGAAAATTGTACTAACCTCATCAATAAGAAGTCTCCGTCGCCAGCATCATCCTTGGGGTCCGTTGCCAACATTATAAATAGCCACAACATTTCAATATCATTAACATAACACTGAACCCCTTAATCACCTTATCGGGTACTAACCTGAAAGGTAATTAAGGGGTGAAGCCATCCTGCAATGCCTACAACAGTTATGCATAACATCCTCAGTGAAATAAATACCCATTGCCTAACCAAATTCCATTTAATCATTCAATCTGTAGGCTCACATGCCTCATAAAACATTGCATTTACAGTGTATACATGTAGCATAACATGTAAACTGCATGTACACGCTGCAAATCAATGTTAACAATACAATAATCCCACTCAAATCGCCATACATCACAAGAAGTATATTATTTAATCCAATAAACTCACCATCAATGAATTAACACACATCAATTACATCCCTAAACAATTAAAATACCATCCATACCAATTACACAATGAACTAAAGCTATCCTAACAGAGAACCACTTCAAAACATAGACAAAAGTACACCAACAATTACAATATACTAAAGCAAGGCTTTCCATAACCTACTGTACGGCCTAGAAGCCCAAAACTTACATCTGTCTAAAAATAAAATACATTTAGCACACATCAATGCATAGCCACAATGATTAACAATACAGAATAAGAAGCTTTAACAACACTATCATTTCTTACCCTGTATATATATCTGTACACATACATACAGACATACATACAGTGGGAAGAAATGATATGCATTATAAAAAATGAAAACATGAAAAAGCAACACAAAAAACAGTTACATTAAGAACATTTCTTTATTAAACTTACCATTACTTGCCCCCACCGACTCCCGTTGATCAGCTTACTCACGAACCAATCCACGACACCATCCACGACACCATCCAGGAACAAATCCACGAACCAAACCAGGAACCAATCCAAGAACAAGTGCAGGAACCAATCCAGGAAGCAAGCCACGAAGAAATCCACGAAACAATCCACGACACGATCCAGGAACAGGAACCCATAAAAGAAAAAAACATAACAAATTAAACATTAAAATAATAAAACATGACAATCAAGGGTTGTACTAGTTTTATTCTTAGTGAATCTGTATTAAAATACCTTGTTCCGGGGTCTTCTTGACGTCCGGTGCCACGCCCTGGTCTTCAATCTTCAGGAGGAGGTCCTTCCTCCTCGGCGTCTGGCTTCAAAATGAGACGACATAGGCTTTTATAGGCCTATGACGTCACATTTGTCGTCATATGGTTCCCACGGCCCTGATTGGGCCGTGAAAACCATGTGTTTTGGCCGATGTGAAAATATTTGATGACGTCACTTAAAGGCAATGCCAGCACAGCCAATCAGAATGGCTTTGCTGCAATTGCCTTTAAGAAAACGTCATGAAATGACACATGGCCGGACTCACATGGTACTTGAACCAATCAGAGTAGGGATGGAGTTCCCACGCTCTGATTGGCTGGCTTACCATGTGAGTCCGGCCATGTGTCATTTCATGACGTTTTCTTAAAGGCAATTGCAGCAAAGCCATTCTGATTGGCTGTGCTGGCATTGCCTTTAAGTGACGTCATCAAATATTTTCACATCGGCCAAAACACATGGTTTTCACGGCCCAATCAGGGCCGTGGGAACCATATGACGACAAATGTGACGTCATAGGCCTATAAAAGCCTATGTCGTCTCATTTTGAAGCCAGACGCCGAGGAGGAAGGACCTCCTCCTGAAGATTGAAGACCAGGGCGTGGCACCGGACGTCAAGAAGACCCCGGAACAAGGTATTTTAATACAGATTCACTAAGAATAAAACTAGTACAACCCTTGATTGTCATGTTTTATTATTTTAATGTTTAATTTGTTATGTTTTTTTCTTTTATGGGTTCCTGTTCCTGGATCGTGCCGTGGATTGTTTCGTGGATTTCTTCGTGGCTTGCTTCCTGGATTGGTTCCTGCACTTGTTCTTGGATTGGTTCCTGGTTTGGTTCGTGGATTTGTTCCTGGATGGTGTCGTGGATGGTGTCGTGGATTGGTTCGTGAGTAAGCTGATCAACGGGAGTCGGTGGGGGCAAGTAATGGTAAGTTTAATAAAGAAATGTTCTTAATGTAACTGTTTTTTGTGTTGCTTTTTCATGTTTTCATTTTTTATAATGCATATCATTTCTTCCCACTGTATGTATGTCTGTATGTATGTGTACAGATATATATACAGGGTAAGAAATGATAGTGTGGTTAAAGCTTCTTATTCTGTATTGTTAATCATTGTGGCTATGCATTGATGTGTGCTAAATGTATTTTATTTTTAGACAGATGTAAGTTTTGGGCTTCTAGGCCGTACAGTAGGTTATGGAAAGCCTTGCTTTAGTATATTGTAATTGTTGGTGTACTTTTGTCTATGTTTTGAAGTGGTTCTCTGTTAGGATAGCTTTAGTTCATTGTGTAATTGGTATGGATGGTATTTTAATTGTTTAGGGATGTAATTGATGTGTGTTAATTCATTGATGGTGAGTTTATTGGATTAAATAATATACTTCTTGTGATGTATGGCGATTTGAGTGGGATTATTGTATTGTTAACATTGATTTGCAGCGTGTACATGCAGTTTACATGTTATGCTACATGTATACACTGTAAATGCAATGTTTTATGAGGCATGTGAGCCTACAGATTGAATGATTAAATGGAATTTGGTTAGGCAATGGGTATTTATTTCACTGAGGATGTTATGCATAACTGTTGTAGGCATTGCAGGATGGCTTCACCCCTTAATTACCTTTCAGGTTAGTACCCGATAAGGTGATTAAGGGGTTCAGTGTTATGTTAATGATATTGAAATGTTGTGGCTATTTATAATGTTGGCAACGGACCCCAAGGATGATGCTGGCGACGGAGACTTCTTATTGATGAGGTTAGTACAATTTTCTTTACATTTTCACGGTATTGAATGTGTTTCATAAAGGCCAAATAATGTATTATACCTATGTGGATAATATTTATTTGGCTCATTATTGTACTGTATGTGCTGGAGGAGGGGGTATTAGGCCCAAGGGTATTTGGTAGGACTCCCCTGTGGGTATTGGGTGAGGGTGGTTGGGGGGCTTTGTGGGGGAGGGTATGTGGGTGATGGTGGCTTAACCCCTTAATAACTGTAGCGGTTAATAACCGCTATGGTGATTAAGGGGTTAGGGGACATTAATTTGGATGTTGTAATTCTTGTGTTTGTTTTGCAGAAGCGGATGGGGCATGGGCAGGATGAAGATGAGGATGGCCTTCATCGTGGCAGTGGGACATGGGTGAGTGCTATATGTATTTAAAGTCTTTATTGTTGTGTATGTATTGTAAATGGACAACTGCACTATTATCCATTTGTGGATAATAGTCATTCTGCCCATTACTATACTGTATGTTGTGTATTGCTGCTATGTTTATTGGGGGCATTTGTCCCCAATAAACATGCTACTATGCGTTAACCCCTTCATTGCCTTAGCGGCTATCCGCTATGGTAATGAAGCAGCATTAATGTATTTTAATAATATTGTGCGGAAGCAGGAGGGCCCCTGAGCTGAAGCGCATTTATTTGTGGCTCAGAGACCCCCTGCCTCCCGAGTTACAGGCCCCGGTTTGGGCCATCGGTTACAGTGTGGACGCCATGTTTATTGCGGGCACGCTATAAACATGGCGGCGACGCTGCCACCCGATGACACATACCGGGGCCTGTAACTCGGGAAGCAGGGGGTCCCTGCTCCACAAAGCAATGCGGTTCAGCTCAGGGGACCCCCTGCTCACTGTACAGTATAATTAAAAAGACATTCATGCTGCTTCATTACCGTTGCACATAGCCGCCAAGGTAAGGAACGAGTCTTTATTGATGTGTGTGTGTTTTATTTATACTGTACATGTGCAGAGGGTCTCCGGAGCAGAACCGCGTTGGTTTGAGGTCCGGGGACCCCCTGCCCCCGAGATACAGGCCCCTTTATGGGGTGCCGGTATCCCTCTGGTTTGTTTACAGGTCGCGGTCACGTGATCGGGACCTTTAAACGCCGAGGGATACCGGCACCTCATAAAGGGGCCTGTATCTCGAGGGGCAGGGGGTCCCCGGACCTCAAACCAACGCGGTTCAGCTCCGAAGACCCCCTGCACATGTACACTATGAGTAAAAGTTGTTTTTAAATACTTTTTGTGGTGCCGATGTTTGCGCTGAGAGAGCGGCTTGTCTCTCTCAGCTGCAAACATCTATCGGCACCAAAGGCTTATCGGGAGCCTTATTGGGAGCCAGGCTGTATCGCCACAGCTCATCGGCAGCTTTGCTTTCGCAGTGCTTCAGCAGGGATCGGAAGGATTCGGCCCTTACTGAATACTGCGAGGGCAAATCGCCCAAAAAAAGCCTTTTCGCTATTCGTGCCGAAAATTTTGTATCGGGGCTTACTGCATGAGGCCCTAGGAGTCTATGAAGTCAGTACATTAAAAACAGCCTGATCGTTTGCAGTTTAAATATGGACATGACATCTGAAGATTTATATTATCTATCCTGACAACCTTAGAGCACCAGTATTGGGGGTTAATCCCTCTTTTTTCTTACTTTAAGTTGGGACCTTGCTTTTTCCTGTACTGTTTCAAGAAGAGACCTACAGTACAGTATTAGGTTTTCAAATAACTCTCTAGTTGATCCATTAAATAGAATTGCAACCTGTGATAAATCTTTATATGTTTAAAAAATCTGTATTATTTCAAACGTTGCACAATTCAATTGAAGATAGGGATATACTCACTTCTTGTTGATGTGTTAACAGCGAAACAATTTGTGTAATATGCTTATTTCCCAATTATAACTTTTCTTTTCATGTCCTTTAAGCAATGAAACACTGGAAAATACTGTAAATTAGATGGAATACAATCCTTACATGTTTGTTGTCTGACTAAATTGATTAATCTGGTTATGACTTGTAAGCTTGATAAATAGTCTGGTTTAGCTGTGGCCAGAGCATTACTTATTCTGTTCCAAGAGGAGGTAATTGTATTTGATGAGTAATCATAGGGTGATTTCAGGTCAATACCTACAGTATATTCATATAAAAAATTACTGAAATAATTTTATATTACTATTGTTTACAGTGAATTGTAGTTTCTGGTTATAAAACATACAGTAGTACAGTAGGTATGTGAATTCAAAGCACAAAGAATGACAACGCCGATATTTATTCTTGTGAAGGATTTACATTTTCTCCAGTGGGTATCAATATCGTACAAATACAGTAGGTTGGGTCTTATAATATTTTATGAGGGTCTAAGCAAAACATTTTTTATGGATGGGTAATTTTATCTATATACGCACAATATTAGACATGGTTTATAAAACTCCTCCCTGTCACTACTCATTACATCTATGCTGCATTTGTCCAAAATGGGTCCATTATTTTTTGTCTGTCATGAAGAATACATTTTAATTCTAGAATTAATTTCCCGAGCTTGTGCGGACTGTTAATTCAATGGGTCTTTATGTTGTCATTCAGCTAATAAGAAAACTAAAAAGGCCAAGGACAATCATTAGTCTTGATACCACCACCAGTTTATAACTTCTCATTTCTCTCAGTAGTGGGAGACATTCTATACTTCAAGGTATGCCACTGTGGCTTAGGGACACATACTGCCTCTCTCTCCCTGGTGCACAGGTGCAGCCACAGAAATAAGCTTCCCCCTTCCCCTTCCAGTCAGCTGATTAATACCGATGCACTGATGGATATTATCACTCTTCCTACACTGGGCACTAGTAGCACAGAAGAGGAGGCCGTTTACAATATTTAATTAGCTCATTGTTATTAGGCAGCAGAGAGAGCAGGGAGACGTAACGAACTGCAGCACCAACGTCCCTGCTCCCTCTCCACTGGGCTAAGAGGAAGAGCAGGCTGCTAGTGTGAGCAGTGATTGGGGCCGCTGGTGATAGGGGTCTGGTGGGCTGTCCCACCAATGGTAATTGGGGCAGGCTGGCCCACCAATGCTCTTACTCCTCCTTAACCAGAACCCGATACAGACTGGCAAATAGAAGCCATAATCAAGGGATAAAGTGTAGTACACAGAAATTAGAGCATACTAGCATGATACGGTTAATTATGGCATGTTCCCAGCAGAGGACATAACATTAATGTGTTAGGGCACAAGCCCCTTGGCTAGGAATGGCGCATGAAGTAGCAAACTCTCTATGCTAACCTTTATGCTGTATGTCTTGTCTATGCCGTCATAGTCTTAGCATTGGTGGGAATGGTCAAGTTTTATGGAAGAAAGGCAGAACTTGAAACACTTCATATTGTTTGCTTGAGTTACATTTTCCATAACTCCTTCTTCTAATGTGCTCCACTTGGTAAGCCAATGCAAGTGTAGGAAAATAGGTGTAGCATATGCATTGGTAAAAAAGCACTGGTATTTTGCAACACCTCCTAATCCTGATAATAAACATCTGGATGCTGTGTACCAAGCTAAAATAATATGAGCTAGATGGGAAATCCTTATATTTGATGACATAAAACAGATGTTACAGTATGCTTACGCGAAAAAGAAAACTCAAACAAAAAGTTATCTTTTGGTCACTGAAAGGAATAATTATTGCTTTTGAAGACAATCTATGTTGAGATCAAAGGTCCACCTTTTGTATACCGCTAAGCCACATACTGTATGTACTTTACAGAGTCAATTTTGGATCACAATTGCATCATTTTTGTGTTGTGTCTCTTTTCTTCAATGTATCAAGGACTTTGCTCCAGTTTTTGCGCTTTGTGCATCAGCTTGCTTTTTTGGGAGCATCAATAGGAAGAGTTAGGGGCAGTTACATGGCGAACAAAATATAATAATATGCATCAAATTATGGGTCAAAGAATCCACCAGCTCTGAAATGACGTAAAAATTTTTGCGTCATATGTGACACAATTTGGGAGCAAAATTGGAGCAGTGCGTCAATGTTTCCGTGTGGTGATACAGAGACCCCAAATTCCTCAAAGTGCCCGTCTCCTCTAGGACAGAGGTACAAAGTAGAGCTCTACTCACAAGTTCACAATGCAATTCTTCATTTATTGTAACAGCAAAGAACCCATATGGACCTTTCATCAGCCAGCTGGCTGTACAAGCAGGATTCTTCTCACCTGAAAAGGTTTCCCTGCACTTTAGAATGATACAGAGCCCCCAAAATAAGGTAGAAGAGAATCAGCATAAATAACAGAAAGGGGGAATGTAACTACACAAATGCTGCAATTTGCATTGTATTTGTGTTGTGTCAATTTCTAGAGGAATGTTGTAGTCTAAGGTCATACAGTACATCAGTTAACCTGTTGCAAAACAAGCACAGTAATGGTGCTACAAACTGCAAGAACATATTCAATTGTTTTCTTAACCTAGGTAACCAAAAAAATCAATTTGTTTCTTAAGCAAGATAACACTTACTTAAGGAAGCTGATTGCATTAAGGTGTTTGTAAAATGTTTTTTTTTATTGTGAACAAAATGAAGATATTTTTCTACCCAAGCAAGCTTTGAAACTACCAGTTCAAAAAGTATAATTAACATTGCAAATATTAATTGACACGAGAATAAATAGTATAATGGAGATGAGTACACAAAACACAAATTTTCTTAGGCACTAAAACATAATTATGTATTACAAAATAAGCAGCAGCTGTAACTCATTTTCAGCCAGCAGCCTGTTTACAGCATGTGCAAATTGCTATCAATGAAAAATTACAGAAACAGAAAAAGTCAAATTATAGCGACATTTGCTCAAATAGCGGAAAAACGACACTGCAAATAAATGAGGCTTTTCCTCCCATCCGAGTCAATAAAGTCATTCACAGCTGGTTGAGCATCTACAATTCTTCCTGCTGTTCTAGGTAAACAATGGAATAAAGTGTAAAAATGTACACAGCTAGAAGTATGTTTTTGACCACACACTGATTTATGCTGCATTTAAAAAATTAAAATGTTACAGGGGAATATTTACCTTTTTTGCATTGGCCAAATATACTGGCATCAATTATAAGGAAAAGTATGCAGGAAAATCACTTATTAAAAGGTATTACTCTAGTATTTATGGATTTTTGTGTACAGTATTTTAGTAAAGGAGATCAAAGATCCCCAAAATGGTGCCGCTTATCAAAAATGAATCGATATATATTGAATGGTAATAAAATACTTGATCTGTAAAAATATTGACCATCCTGCTTCTAAAAGTATAATTTTATTAAGAATAGCTTGGATGTTCCATAGAGGATCCGCTTCCTGATCTCCTGAATCCTTGGTGAGCGGTTTTTCACACAAGTACACACACTGCAACCTGTTGCTGCTGCAGGTACTTGGAATGCACTGCACCCTGATGCATTGTAGGCCCTATTGGGAATGGAAGTGAAAAGGTTCCATGTTTACTTAGCGGTGATATTCTTTAAGACACCTTCTGGCAGTGGTTATTCATTAAGGTTAGTTACGTGTTAACTCACCCGCACAGACACTAACTTCAATTCAAGTCAATGGTAGTCAAAAGCCAGTTCATGGAGAATTAACCAATAACAGACCTTAGTGAAGCTGCCCCTTATATTCTATGCAAGTGATTGGGCCATAAGATGCCGTCAAGTGCCTAAAGTTGTCTTATAGAATGGCACTGTTTAGTAAGTATGCTTTTCTTCAATATCTACAAAATATCAGATAACTGAAAACATAAGTAACTATCAGGGAAGGCATAATCTTTCCATTTCTTGGTTTTACATTCACATGTTTTGCCCAGACCCTCTTTATTGCCATTTTGGGACATGTGAAGCATCTTTGACCAACCATTTCACCAACTTTATAGTTAAACTTGCTACAATGTAGTTAAGTAGGGTAGAAGACGATAAGTTTTAGAGTAAGAATGCTGCAACATTAGTTTATAATGATACTTCACTGTACTTCAACATGATCTTATTAGGAAAGTAACAACAGGTATTGAATCCTGAATTTGCAAACCTCCCACCTGCTGAGTAAAATAATCATAATGGGGGTTCGGGGTCTATGTGGCCTATTTGTTAAATTCTTGGTGAATGCATGTGACGGTGAAGAGGTAACCAGGCTCACTAATAAAGGTTAAGCCTGTTTGGTTACCTCTGACCCACGTGTTAGGATTCAGGAGTGTCAGCTCTTGGACCCAACTGTTGTAAAAGCATTACCTGTAATTATGCGACAATAAAGATTTTTTTGTGTTTTTACCTTTCCTGGGATGCCAGCAAGCAGGGATTTCTGTGGTATGAGTTTCGAGGGGGGATGGGGGGGTTGCGGAGAAAGTGTTGTCAGATAGTGTCTATCTAGTCAGCCCAGAGTTGCTGGTTCCCCTAAAAATGAACCCAGGAATCAGGATCAGGTCAGATTCCTGGATGCATGAAGACACATTGTCTCGGTAATATCTCCCCTTGAAAACGCTTGCGTGACTCACCACTGGGGGTCCCTGCTTCAGCCCAGCCCAGAAAGGTACATGGTGGAAAGGGAAGTAAAGTATCCCTGTACCTATAATGGGTCCCCAGGTCAGGGGGGATACCCAGTTACTGTACAGGTAACCCAGAACCTGCTTGGAAGTTCTGGGGGTACTGCAATCATCTATAAGGTTGTGAGGGGACTTTTAAAAGTTCAGTCCTAAGATTATTGTATAGAGTGTGGGGAATATGGCTAGTAAAAAATAACGTGCAGCTTCTTATTCAATTTCCCATAACCCACAGACTTAGGATATTTTTAAAGCGTATATTTTATTGAACCGTGTTTTAAAACATATGCTTGTACACAGTATTATGAGCTGGGACTTTCAGACCGTGCCACTGTGTCTACTCATACAATGGAGATGAAAACCATAGAGGATGTCTGGAGGTGTCAAGACCATTTGGACAGGAGGGAAGGACTCATGTATCCCCGTCCTGAGATCAATGGACGCTCTTTACATTTCCATTTGCCCCAACAGACTGGAAGGAGCCTGTTACCGCGGGTGGCATTGAGGGAACCAGGCACAGAAGTGCCAAATTGCACATGCCCCTTGGTTCATTCAGATGTCCAGGTAACCCTGTTTTTTCTACCAGTTTGTCTCGGATTGGTTGCTGAGAATATTCTTACGCTTCTGATAGGGGGGTAGTATTCTGTGAATAAAAGTCACAGGTATTACTGTATAACCACAGATAGTTAGTTCTCCAGTCCTCTAAGATTCTCAGATTCTAAGTTTCCAGTTTCAAGTATCCAGCAAGAAAATGGCTGCTTCAACGAAAGCTGCCTGGAATATTTGCTGTCCTGTTTTTGCAACTGTTATCAGGGTTAGGATTCCCTACACCTAGAAGAGTCTAGGTTGTTACCCCAATTTCCAAGTAAGTGTGTCTTTTTGCTGTAGTTTGTGTGTCATTGTGTGTATGCCTTTTCTTGTGAATACATTTACAATTTATTTAATTAACTTGTATGCTCAATGCATGATCCTGGTAAAAAGGTGTACATTGCCTGGTCTCCCGTGACAGTGCATTTCCAGTCATAAACAGATGTTTCGCGCAGATTTACATCCCGCTGTAATAAGCCATTATCGCATGTCCATGCTGTGTGAAAACGTCAATTTTAGAAGCAATTTGTATCTGGCTAGGCAACTCTATGATGTATGCAAATGAATGCAAATTAGGCAAAAACACATATTCGGGACCTATTCATTAAGCTGCGGGTTTGAAAATCACCCAGAAAGCCATAGACAGAGGCAGAGAGATCGAAAAAGAGAGACCAAGAGAACCCATTGACTTGAATACTTCCATATACATTAACCTAAACTCCCTTTAGAGGGTAGGAGACTGCACTGGTGTCGAGTTTTCTACATGTGATGAGTAAAACTCCTGATTGACCAGGGGATAAAAGGCAGGAAGTAGCTGCTTTTCAGTGTCCCTGTTGGAGTCTGTTGAGGAACACAGATAAAGCTCCTCTCCGCAGGGATCCAGGCTTGTTGACCAGAGGGTTTTGCCTGGCAACAGTGGGTAACACAAAGCCCCACACAGCAGAGAAGCCTGTAAAGAAATAGGGCAAAAGACTTACTGGTAGGAGCAGGACTTCACCGTCTGCATCTTAAGTGCCTGGAGAAATCGGAGACACCGGACCAGAACACACAGATAAGATTTTCTATATTGTTCCCTGCTCTTGGTACTGTTTTATATGTTTTGGGGTTGGTAACCAGATTAGCTGGTGGCCCAGTTAGAAAGGGCCAGAGTAATATTTATTTTGTTTCCCTAAAGGGAATAGGTGTTTTATGATTTATGTTTTGCCTTAAAGGGGTAATAGCCCCACTGTTTTTGTGGAGAATAAAACCACTCATTATTATGGTTTACCCAGAAATGTATGTGTGGACTCGTATCTGACCTCGCCTACAGGCCGCTCCGTCACATATGGTGTCATAAGTGGGATGCAGCGCCTCCAGAGGTAAACAGAAGAATCGCATGCAGAGGGCACCAGAATAAAAAGGCACAAATCAAGGAAGAAAGATAAGGATCACTGCGCTGGATAAAGCAACAAAACGAGACTTCACAACAGACGGTGACCTACGAGAGGTACTGATTCTGGAAGTGAAGTCTGCACCACCAGGTGTGTGGGGAGAAAAAAAAACGGGTTTTTAACATGGCTGCACTGAAGCAGGGAAATTAATACAGACAGTGACCTACGCGAGGTACTGGTTCTGGAAGTAAAGTTTGCCACACCGCATAGGACTACCAGCTGTGATTGAAGTATATGCAGGGAAAGTGTTAAAGAGTTGATGCGAAGCTGCGCTGAACTAGGGAAACGAATACAGACGGTGACTCACTAGTGGTTCTAATTCTGGAAGTAAAGTCTGCCACACCGCATAAGACTACCCACTGTGATGGGAGTATATGCAGGAAAAGTGTGGCAAGTATGTATGCAATTGTACCACCCCCCCCCCCCCGCCCCTGGGAGGTTAGGGTGAAGAATACTATTTATAGTGGCCAATTCCAGTCAATCAGTGGCTCAGTCAACAACAGAGCTATCTGTGCTGAAGCAGGTATATCCTTAAAACCTGACATATTGGTTGCCCTTGAGGACTATAATTGTCCACCCCAGTTTTACAGTATTGGAACGGGGAGTCCTCTGGAGCTGAACCCCACTATTCCAATCTGGGGTTCCCCTGGTTCCTAAGATACTTACTGGTGAAGTTACTGACATTACGTCCTAGTTTTATAGGAGATTATGGGGCAGGTCCACAGAACTGGTAAATCTATATAGGTAACGGACATAATTTTCACTGAATTTAACGGATATCTACAAAGCAAAAGCAACGGCCCTTAATGATTTCATTAACATAGGCTTAACGCCATGTTATGTTAGCACTGCCTTGCATTGCTTGAAATAACATGGCATTAAGCCTGTCTTACCCAAAGGTTTCGTTACTCCCATCAGGACCCTGAATAGGTGTTTAATTAAAGTTAAAAAGGAGAAGACAGGAGAGGAAAAGAACCCTGTAAATAACAATATGTTAGTTAAATCATACTTAACTGTGGTCTAACACTTATCCAAACCCTTTAAAATACCCATTATAGGGTCTGGATGCAAGTAACTCGAAGTTTAGCTGTGACCTAACTAACGTAACGTTAAATCCCAGCGTTAACGATAACGAAGCTCTGTGAATATGCGTTGTTAGAGGGAACATCGCTTTTGCATATCATTAGTAATAACGTCTGGTTATAGTAAAGCAAGAACTCGTGACGGCTGAAAACAGCACCTAACATTGCGTTAGTGAGCTTCGAAGATCCCCTTAAGCACTTAACAAAACTTCAGTTCTTAAGTGAATAACAGAGCTTTGTAGATCTGCCCCTTTAATGGCTGTCCAATATAAAGCTACACCCAATCATGTTGCAGCTTTCTATTGGCCCAATATTCGGCAGCCATTTTGTTTCCCTAGGAGGGAGATTTAAAACCAGGCACTTCACTGGTAACTATCTCAGGAAGCAGGGTGCCCACGCTGGAAATAGTGATTCAGCTCTGGTTTCAATGTTCAAAAGATATTAAAAATCACGGTTTGTAATGAGAAATTAAAAGAAAGATGAGATTATTTTATAGTGTTAGATTTACTGTCGTTTTCTCCATTCTTTTTCTGTTCTGTAAAACAATGATGAAGTTGGTCAAATTATTTAACCCTTCCTTTTTTTAAGTTGATGTCATATTATATAATGCGCAATGTACTGTAATAAACTGGAAGCCCTTGGCCATGTAAGACAATGTTTTTCAACAACAAATAATCCATGCGGAATCCACTCGTGGCTTTTCTCGTAGCCTTGCAGGGTGCTGTTGTTCTCACTAAATTCCCTCTTTGCAATCAACAGCAGCTGTGCGGGCTATCACTGCAACCTAGCCTTGTATCATTGGAGCAGTGCCCTCACACCCTCCTCCTGGGATTGGCCCGCTGGCCTTTAAATACTGCATTCACACAATGCTTCTCTGTCGAGCATAATCCTTCTTGGATGTCACCTGTGTTTTGCCACAATCCCAGGCTTGTTCTCTCGTTACTGTTCTCTGTTATTGTTCTAGTTCATTGTACTCGTTCCAGTTTCCTCCTGGCCTGCTCCTGCTACGCTGAGTTCCTGGTTCCTAGAGGCCTGCTTGTACTTTTGCGCTGAAGCACAGGGTTACCAGTGCTGCCTGGCGGTGTGCCCACTCCGGTCAGTCTTCCCTCTCCTAGACTGGCGCCATGGGCGTGGACGCCACTCGCGCAAACCCCGTTCCCGACCTGCAGTGATTGTGCTGAAGCAAAAGGACCAGCTTGATTTCCTGTTGCCGACTCCCTGCTTGGACTACGACTACCTGGATATCTCCTACCCCGACTCTGGCTCGTCCAACGACTACGCTGTTCTCTCCAATCCTGAACCCGGCCTGTTTGACTATGAACTGCGCACTCCGGACCAGTCTGCGCGGTCTAAGGTCGGTGATTCACAACCCAACCTCAGCCCCGTGGTCTGGCCCCGGTTTGTGGCGAGCACAACTGTGACATAATCTGACTCTATGGAGCAGGACCTACCTGTACTGTTAATCTAAAAAAAACTATACGCAGTAATTGTTTTGAATGACCAGCTGTGGAAATCCGAATTTCACAGAACAGGGGGTTCAATCCGAAATACAAATACACCTACTAGTTATATTCACTGTTTCATAATTCATTACAAATGTATTAGTTTTTGCAAATGCAAATCCCAAAACTGAAATCACTAAAGAAGCAATCCAAGCGGGCAGTTTAATTGCGAATTGTTTTTATTTTTAACATAGGATTGAAGCAGGGGGTATCTGGAGCTGAACCCCATTAATTTCAGCTCCAAAGACCCCCTGCTTCTGCAGATACAGATCTCCGTAGGGGGGGGTGTCGGTAGTCGCTCCACTCGGCAAGCAGCATTCATGTAATGGAGGAGCTTCAAAGCTCCCATGCACTTTGGGCCAATAAGAAGCCGTGATGTCATCCAGTTCAGCTTCCTATTGGCCCACATGACGCGGGAGCTTTAAACTTAAAGGAGATACTGGCACCCCTTTGGAGGTCTGTAACTCGTGAAGCAGGGCGTCCCCAGACCTGAACTCAATTAGGTTCAGCTCCGAGGACCCCCTGCTTCAAGCCCACGTTAAAAAAAAAAAAAAGATAAATAAAAAAAAGCACATGAATTGCTCCTTTAAAGGAAAACAACAAAGCTGAGCGATAAAGCAGATTTAAAAAAAAAATTCTAATGGTGTAGTCATTTCTCAAAGAGGAAGTAAATTAAAATGTCTCACATTCCACGTAGTGGAATTTATTAGGGCATTGCCATAACATTTGCAGATTTCTCTTTAAGCTATTTCTGATGTCACCATGATGTGCAAACATACTGAATGAGCAAATTAGGGTAATAGTCACAATTATTTGCTCAAATTTGTCGAGAATGTTGCCACAGGGCTGGAGATTAGAGATGTATAGCAGCAGTAAGTGCTGATCGCTCTGTTGCGTTTTTATTAACTTACTTTAGTCTCTTCTTGCTGCTGTTTTAATCTGATGTCCATAAAAGAGAGATACAGCTCAATCCCGTTATAACACAATCCGTTACAACGCGAATCCGCTTATAACGCAATGCAAGCGTGGCTCCCAATTTTTGTATTTATGAATACTTTACAACATGATTATTGGTGTCTTAAATACTTTATTGTACAATTCATATAATTTTACATTATTTCTAACGTGATCCGCTTATAATGCGATGTGACTCTTTGGACCCCAAGCACAGCGTTATAAGGGGGTTGAGCTGTACTTGTTGAAAATATTAAATTGTTGGAAATAAAAATCCGGGGGGTTAAAATGGAGCTCTCCCCAGAGCCCAGTGTAATCTACTGTAAAGGTTTTCTACGGAGCACTTTTGAGAAAACTGTCGGGACGCTGGGCCATTTAATGAAAATCCAGTACTCTCCAGGCTAGACGGGATGTATGGTCACCTGACTTAGTCAACATATTTCTTAGCTTAGCTGAGATCTGTATCGAGCGATTCAATAAGAAAATGCCTATGTAACCTATAAGGTGCTTAGGTGTTTGCTGCAATTATTATCCTGTCACTACTCACACTTGTCACTATTTGTGTTGCTCTTTTACTTAATCAAGATTTGGATAATCCAGACCACCGACTAAATAGAATATAGGGATACTGGCTCACATAACCGGAGAGGTATTTAGTGATTGTGAAAAAGGTTCAATGTTTGTTTCAAATACAGCTCAACCCCCTTATAACGCTGTGCTTGGGGTCCAAAGAATCACATTGCGCTATAAGCGGATCGCGTTAGAAATAATGTACAATTGTATCGATTGTACAATAAAGTATTTAAGACACCAATAATCGTGTTGTAAAGTATTCATAAATACAACAATTGGGAGCCACGCTTGCATGGCGTTATAAGCGGGTTTGCGTTGTAACGGATCGCGTTATAACGGGGTTCCTTATATTCTCATTCGCATAATTAACTATGCATGATGCGGCACAGTATAACATCTATGATTACGGTACAATACACGACACATTGTTCATTTGCGAAAGAATACTACTGAATCTTTGTCGGTCCTGAGACTTGTTCCTCCCAAATAAACATCTCTATAAAAACAGCAACAAAACAAAGCTGTCCACATTTTGGAAAAAATAAAAACCACACTGGAGTTGGCAGGAAGTTTTTCAAGATATAAAAAACGATGTGCAGTTCTGATGCTTTTTACTGATCGTCTTTGTTTCCTGTTTCTATCTTAAGTCGACTATCAATCAGTTCCAATCCCTGTCACTGCTTCCTTCCCACACATCATTCAGCTACCCAGCTACTGCTCTCATTGCCAAATGCATATACAATAATAAAAGCATGTGTGCGCGGGAAAGTGCTAGTTAGCCTTCCTGTTCAATCTAATGAAGATCATGGGTTATCCACGTTCTCTGGGTACAGAGTTCCTTTCACAAACCACTGTGTCAAATGTTCTATTACATGTATTGTGTACGCATATATTATATATTTTCTTCTTTTAAAACACACATTTCTCCCATCCGAGGGTTCCAGCTGGTCACTATACTGAATGTACTGTATACTGCGGCTGTTTGGAAGCTACTGTAAGACAAGAATACAGGTTTGGGGACATCTAGGACACATAGTTCCATAAAAGTAGGGGGACCAGATTTTCAAAAGTAGAAACGGGGGACACATTGAAACAAATTATGTATAAAACAAATGACATCACTTGAAAATAAATATTCTAATGGTATTTGTCTGTTGGCGTCACCATTGCTGCTGCCTTTTTTATTTATTTCCGTTTCCTAACATAACAGATTTGCGAGTGTAGCAAAATGACAGTTTGGTTTATATTAATAAATCAATTCATTCGAGTTTACTAATATATTTTAAATGTTTATACTCTGATAGGATCCATCACAGAAAAACAAGCAGTGTCTATTTTTTTCAGTTTGAACAGTTTTAAGGGAGTCCAAACAGGGAAAAGCTTAAAAACCGGGACATTTCAACGATTTTCTAGACAGCGGAACTTTTAATGAAAATCCGGGACTGTCCCGGCTAAACCGGGACACCCAACATACTGTAGAAGCACTCTCCTTTCTGCACCAGTTGCTGGAAGTTTGTAAGTCAGTTATGGTCAGCTTGCACCTTCATGCTTCGGTTAATGGTAGTGAGAGAGTACGTGGTCAATGCGGCAGCAAGAGGCAGTTCTCATGCGCTGGAAAGAATCTATACACTTCTATCATTGGTACCATTTCCTGTATCATTCATCTTCTTTAATGCAGGATTTAATGACCTAATGCTGTTGCGGAGGACTTGTTTCACCTTCCTCTCTAACTTCCAATTCCCACTGGCTTCAAATGGACACAGAGAGATGACAGTGAAAATACAGTGCTGTCAAATACTTTTCTTTCCCCTCGCTATTCATTGCTACAGATTAACTATAACTATAATTGACAATGTAAGAAATATGATGCATATAAGCAGCAATCCCCCCCAGAAGCCTTTATGGCTCATTAACTAATGTTAATATATTGCATTCATCTCTCGTTTATGAGGTTACAATGGTAGCCTTTAGACCAGGGGTGGCCAACTCTGGTCTTCAAGGGCCACCAACAGGTCAGGTTTTAAGGATATCCCTGCGTCAGCACAGGTAGCTGAGTCTTGACTGTACCACTGATTGAGCCACCTGTGCTGAAGCAGGGATATCCCTAAAACCTGACCTGTTGGTGACCCTCGAGGACTCGAGTTGGCCATCTATGCTGTACACCAGGGGTGTGCAAAGTGGGGGGTGTGCAAAGTGGGGGGTGCGCCCCCCCCCCCCGTGCACCCCCACCTGAGCTGTTGCAGAGGCCCACACGCTTCCCTAAAAGCATTTAAAATAAATGCCGGGGATCGCGTGAGGCCTCTGTAACTTTTACTTCCCTTCCAGCGACGCGTCTCCATGGCAACTGGTGTCGTGGGGTCACATAATTCCGCAACACCATTTGACTCCGGAGCCGTGCAGGGAGGGGGTGCGAGCCGGAGGGGAGAGGAGACAGGGAGGCGCATGTAGGAAGCTTTGCGCACCCCTGCTTTAGACTGTGCAGGGCTCTGGGGAGAAGAACTCCATTGCAAACTCTCGGAGGCTTAGTATTTTTTAACACTTGCATCTCCAGAACAGAGCATCCGATTTTAAAAATAAAGACCGCATTGGATAGGGAAAGAAGCAACCACGTAAAACAATGAAATGCAATAAATATGGTGCCGGGTGCTCATTTAAGACACAACAAAAGCACAGCCTTAGTAGCCAAACAATGTTTACAATTGTTTTGCGTTAATATTTAGGTCCCATTCTCATTTTCCTGGAGGGATGGTTTCCCAGTAGTGTAATAATGTATTGCCCGTCTTACCCTTCTTTCAGGAACTTTATAAAAATAGATTTCTGGAAGCTTTTACAGTTGCCCTTAGTATATTATGTATTTTTCTTGGCAGCTTCCTATCCGCACTGATGTTTGCATTAGCATGAAATGGAATCGATTTAGCCAGTTATAATGAAGTAATATGTCTTCCATCCAATACAACATTGTGCATGGCAACCGTGTCTGGTGTAACAGACAAACAACAATATCATTTGGTTCTAAAATCCTGTTTGTTTAATGGGGATGTATCCTCTTAATTTAATTTTATAACACTAACAAAACTCCTGGCTACATTTCTTTGGGGGATTTTTACACAGTCTGACGCGCTCCGGATAACAACATTTAACATGTTCAGAACTGTCAAATGCACCATTTATTGTGATGAGAAATGATTGAAGAACCAATGTTAATATCCACATTCTTGTAAGTGAACCTACAGCTAAAATGGTTTAGGGCGTCTCAAGTTATCCACCAGAATAACTCCAGTGGGATTCACAATAGAAAGCCCTTTTCAATAAAAGGAAAGGTAATCCTGAGACTTCACAAGACTATACATGCTGTTTTCCATACTGGCGAGCATAACGCAGGATCACTGAGAAAAATCTTTTTTCACCAAAATATCTATTTGGAAAGAAGAGTACTAATCTATGTGATGACAGATTTATAGCGCTCCAGAATTTTTGCTTTTAATGGCAACACCTCACTTGAACTGTGTCACGATGACACCAACTTTTATCAACACATTTATATGTCTGGGTACTTGATTGAACAAAACAAGTTGCAAAATAAATGGTGATTTATTTCCTTAATAGACAAACACACGACATCTGCAGAATACACTTGAAAACAACACATACTGGAATAAGGGAATGAAAGAAATTGTCCTTTGAAACAAAAGAAATTGTCCTCTGCTTGCAAGCGCTAGAAATGCAGCCTTGGTTTTAAAAGTCCTGTGGTTATGTGGTTATTAACCCCTTCACTCCTGGACTGGTTGCTGCTGTGCTGGAACAAAGTCTTGCATCTTTACATCATGGATTAAAATTCAGGAATCACCCTGGGAATAATTGGGAAGCCACAGTTATAGATTGCCCAAAGCTATCTTTAACATGTGGATCCAATCCCCTCGTGGGAACAAAAAAACTCACGAATAGCCAAGTTACCCACAGTTCATAAGACCGGTCAAAAGGGCTGTCCGGTGGGCAGGGCACATGGGTCAGGTTGACGCCCATGCCACTTAGCATACCTGGGCTACACCCATTTCTTGGCACCACTAAGTCTGATTTTTGACCCGGAGGGTTCACTAGCCTGATATCTGCTGTGCATCAGTATGTCAGTTTTGTATACATTATGGGTCTGCTGGGTCTTTTCATAACTGACACTCTTTTAGACAGGAAGATGCTAATCAGCTCGATCTCTTTGAGGCTCCATCATAAAAATACCGAAGCTCATTCCCCCATATCACAGCTGTATGTCCATGGAATTCCTGCTTGGACTTACAAGAAATAGCTCCTTTGAAGCTTCGTCATAAAAATACTTACAGCTCATTGAAATGCCGGTTTCTATACTGCCATCATGTGTCGGTTAGAGGGTATGGCGAGCAATGGATTTTGTCTTTTCACATGGCAGCCAGGGAATGGCTTGTAAATGGGGAACAAAAACGTCTGGGACAGGGCAACCACAGTAATGCATAGTAAATCAGGTATTAACCCCTTCCTCCCCGTCACAAACTATCTTTCACAAAGTATATGGATCTTGTTTCATTGGGGTTAGTCATTAAACTGCAAAAGTGCCAGCCGGGCCACGATTGTATAGAAACTGCCATTAACTTCAAAAGGGACTATCCGTGTAACAGTGTCCCGATCAGCATTATCACTATTTAAAGAATATCTGCCATTGGTTTCATTGGGCATAGTTAGCCTTGATTCCTGTTTATTGTTGTTATTCTTTATGGTTATACAACATTGGTATAAAAAGAATCAGATACAGTATGTAACCTCAATATGATGGTAAATTGTACGGAGCTAAACAATGTGAAAACTTAGGTACACGCTGTGACAGATATGAGGGAACAGTAGTGAAAAGAGGATATTACGGCCCTAAATTAGTGCAGTGTTTCTGCTTCACTCCACGGTTTGGAGATTTACCAAGGGGAATCCAGACCGGGACTTCTAGCTCTCCCAGCTTTCACAGGACTGGAGCAGCTGATTGAGCAGGGAGATGATTAAAATGTTGCTCTAAACAGAGCAAGACAGAGTTGTTTGACTCTCAAGAGGAGGGTGTGCTGAAAAGCTGTATTATGCTGAGAAAAAGACTTTTGTTTTGTTTGTTTGATTTACTCCTGTTATCTGCTGGAGCATTTGTATGGCAAAATAAACAGGCCAAGCTTTTCACCTCTGTGTCAGAAGGCTGTCTCCTCTACCTGGAAGGCTGTGTGAAAGTGCTGATCCTTGGACAAAAGGTACAGAGCAAGAAGGTATTTTGTCACAACGCTTACAATATAAGCAGTGAAATGGCGGGCAAGCAGGTTGAACCTATTGTGCCCCAGAAAACACTGCCTATTAGGACGTAGAGAGGCTGCTTCGGTATAATCTAGAGGGAAATGAATCAGTGGAAGGTGTTTGTGTGGCAGGGTGCATATTTTCAGATGCGGATTAAGATATAGGAAATGTAGCGGAAAGAGTGCATGTTCCTGAACTTGTGTCTTCATTGTCCCGGCAATCCATGCATTTTTCATTCCGTTTTGAACACTGCAACTCTGACAGGAGCCTCCCTTCCTACCCCTGACCCCCCACTGGGGACCCGACAGCCACATAGACTGCAGTGTGACCAGGAAGTTGAAAGTTGAAAGAGTGCAGCACTCCTATTTTACATTGGCAGCTACAGTATGCCTTCTTTGAAGCTACCACATCTATGACACTAACTGTCTTTAATAGTTCAAATAATTCTATTGATGGCTGATTAATTTATGGCGCTATATAAATAAAGACATACATAAGAGTATGGTGATATTGTGATGTTTCATTATCACGATATTGCATTCATACTGGCATATAGTCATTAGCAATGTTTCACAATATTTTTATTCTCACTCTTCATTCCTGTTAGGTTGCAGATTAAATAAATGAATCCGCGCTGTTTGCTGAAAAAGACCACTTCTAGTGTGTCACCTCCGTTATTCACACCTCTTTATCCCTCTGCCACAATGACAAAGTTATATTTCATAAGAGGCTGCGTTCCCTGTGCATTACCTGAAAAGTCTAATTGGCCATGCAACATATATATGAAATAAATGTGATTATTACAGATTGGCGAATTCGCCAAATCCGTTTCCCAGATTTTCGCTCATTTTACCCCCAAATTTGTTTCGCGGTGTAAAATCCGCAAACGGATTTGGGCGGTTTCAATCCACACAGATTCATCAAAAACAGCCATTGATTACAAGCTGCGGACGGATTTGCAGTATCCAATCCGCGGATTCAGCAATCCGTTGGCGGAATCCATGAACTGTATTGGTAATAATAATAAATAAAATCTGCAACACACTAATGGACCTTTTTTGACATTGAGCCGCTGAAATCCGCGGACCAAAGGGAACCGGCCAATCTGCTGCGGATCCAAATTCTCAAAACAAAAAGCCCGTCTCTAGTGATCATCTAGCCACACGATTAAAAAAAAAAAAAAAGGATGAGCTGATGACTTGTTTTGGCTCACACAGTTTTGTGCAGGAAAAGACTTGCTGCATTTGATAAAGCCACAACATCAGAATGCTCGTCTAACGTGATAACTTCATTTTCTGTGTTTGCTTAACTAAATATAGGCTACTGATGGTTAAATATCAAGCTTCAGAGAAGTGTGGCTAGCTACATGTCAAAGTTGTTGTGTGGCTGTGCTGAAAGACATTTCTTACATCTGGTGCAGATGCAGCGGAGGTATGTGCAAGGCATGAATTCTTGTATATGTGTGATGTATCATTTCTCCCCTACTCCCCCGTATCCTCCACTGCCTAAAATGCAAACTAAAACTAGGCTAGCACCACAAAATAGCTTGACATGCTGATCATAAGACAAGCAATTCAAAGAACTTTGTTCACATACATGTGAATACTTTTTTTTTGATGTTTATAATACCTGTATGGTGGAATTATTAGTCAGAGCAAAGGTTTTATAAATCAAATACTGTATAAATCATGAAAGAGCTCAGTGCACAAACACTACCTCAGTGTATTATAATTATCTTCCTTATTTAATGACATTATTGACATTTCTTCATTTTTTTAAACCTGGAATTTTGGGTCATAATTTACTGAATATTATTATTATTTATTTTTTTATGAATGTATTTGGCTATATTGTTTTGAAAAAGAAATTGACTCCTGCGTGTCTACTCCTCTCCGAGTCCTGACCACCAGCGAAAATACTGCAGGCTGTTCACCTTTTATGCAGCCACATAAATGTGTTATTGATCTCATCATGACCTCAAGGATGTAAAGCTGCAAAGGGAAAACGAGGACAGGATCGGTCAAAAAAAAAGATCAGAACAAAGACACATTTTTGTACATGAAAGAATGATCAGTGAATAGCGACGATGCCAGATGCCAGCTCTCCCACGGAAGTCCTCAAGGTTAGAAATGTGCACAATGTTTGCTGAAGTTCCCAAAAAAAGGAACATTTTGCCGTTTTTATTTGGGAATAATTTCCCTCAAATTGTCAACGTTTGGAAAAAGAAGATCAATAAGCAATAACAGTAAAATTGCAGGTCACATGATCCTAAATGCATATCACATGGCACTATATCTCCTGCCGTTTTGGCAGAAATATGCCAAAAAGGGAGAAATTGGCTAACATTCTGAGAACTGTGAGGTTTCTTAAAATTTTAATGAAAACTAGAAATGTGAAAGAAATTTGCTGAAACAATATTGCAAAAGCACGAGTAGACATTCGTACATTTCTTTTTAAGGTTATGCAAGAGTTACATTGTCATGCTTGCACTAGAGTATAAATAAGTCAATCACACCAAAAACGTACTTTTAGCTAAACAGGACAATATGAAACAGTGGTTAATAATACCCATTTTGCCCTAAATCTTCTAAATCTACTGCCTAACACAATTTTTAATTTTAAAGGTACTGGTATAGGGTGAGATATATGGGAGAGGTTCAGTAAGGTCGGTTGAGGATGATTGACTTGAAGGTGCGTTAACGCCAGATCAGGTGTATTACTATGCAATGGACCTTAGTGATTCTCTGCCTACAGTAAGTACACCATTTTATCTCCCAGAAACTCCTGCTTTTCTCATCTTGTTTACTGGCTCTTCCATTACAAGTGAAGAAACACGTACACTGGAACAGGTTTCAAACTTCGGTGCTCAGTAACAGAGGAAACATATATCCAGATAGACTTCCTAAATAATGAATATAGTCCCGTGGTGGATGAACTATAATAAAGCCTCGTGAGTCTCGTAAACCTGGTGCATAGCAAGCTCTTCTAGAAAAGGGCATAAGTATTGACCGTCCATGTAGTAAAGTCCAGAAACTGCCAGGTAATATAATGGTCCTGTAATAGTATACCAGTAGGACATAAGCCCTGGAGTCGCACTCGATAAAAGGTTACTATCTCCCCATCCAAGTAAAGAAGAGACGAGTACTCACATATCTGGCAATTCATCCGTGTGCGTGCATCACGCCAGTCAGCAGCAGCAGAGGTAATCCAAGAAAAAATGCGGAGCACAGCTGTGAAACAGTGGGGCCAAACACCAGCGAGAAGGGTTAAAAATATTCTTCATTCCATGGTTGAGACGTGGGGGGACACAAGGATGCTACTCTGACGCATTTCGGGCAAAAAGCCCTTTGTCAAAAAGTCTTTGACAAAGGGCTTTTTGCCCGAAACGCGTCAGAGTACCATTTATGGTGTAAATATGAGAAGATGAATGTGGCGTTTATGATAGAGCAAGAGGGCGAATGTGCTGTGTGAGATCGGGGGATACATGTGGAGTTTGTGCTGAGAAAAAGGATGAGTGTGATGTGTGAGAGACAATGTGGAATGTGTAAGAAGAGGGGGTGTGGGGGGGGGTTGGTTTGTGAAAAGGAGCGTGAGTGTGCATGAATATAAAAAAGAGGAAGGGATGAGTGAGGTCTGACGAGTAGGGGTGCCCCGGGGTTTAGAAAATCCTATGCAGCTCCAAAAAGGTTGAGAACCACTGATTTAGATCGACAATATCAATAAAAAATTAGGCCGCGTCCATGTTTAGTGCTTGCGGGCTGAGGCGCGCTTCCGCTCGGCACTGAGCCCCTACAGCCGCAATGAGAGCGGCTTTAGTAGGGGCTCGCCTACGCTTCCGCAAGCGTGCGGAAGCGTAGGTCTTAGGAAATATTTAAATTTTCCCGCTTGCCGAAGCGCAGGGCCGGTCACGTGAGCGGTTCGCCCAATGAAGGCGAACCAGCTCCGGGACGTCACTGGCCGGCCGCCGACATGCCCACGGATGGCGCGCTGTCTAAGGCCAGGGAAAGCACCCGCTTTCCCTCAGCCTCAGCGCGCCTCTGCACGCCAGCAAGAACCATGGACGAAGCCTTACACTTGTCAGAATTTTCCAGTTCCATTTCAGGACTGACTAGGTGCACTAGAACTGGAATTTAGGATTCAACTGGGAACTGAATATTCTCTCTCACAATAAGATGTGTGATATACATTTAAGAGACCTTAAAAAGTTGCTATCTATATTATAGCTGCTTGGAACATGTAAACAAAAGCAGATAGAAAATAATAATATGGGGTAATGCACAGCTTAGTTTTTAGGTATGCTTGGATCCCAGATTTGATCTAGCAGGTACCCACGAGACCTTCCTTCCACGGGTGATTAAATGGGATAGTAAGCAGACTTCAGCATACTTTTATTGGATTCATTTTGTAATGCCTATATAAATGCAATAGATAAATTCCGCATTAATTGGAGTAACGACATTTTACATTGACAAGCGTTTCGGAGCAATTCTGCAACTGTACTCATGTCAAGATAATGAGCACCAATAACAATTTTGTGGAAAAAATGGTTAAAATACAAAATAAATACTTCACCGTTTGTTGTTCGAATTGTGCTTATGCCAAATTATTTGATGTTGATTGGTGCAAGTACTATTTACTCTTACAGAGGGCCAGGGCCCGAATAGCAAGTTGCGATCACGTGCTCCTCCTCTTGGGTTGTGATCACACATGACATGTAAATCTGACATCCCCTCGAAAAAAAGGACTGAATGTCACAATGGCCACCGGAGTATAGCACTTGTGAGGCCCTCGGTTAGTTAAAGGAGAAACAAGGTGGGCAATTGTTTATTTAAATAACTTTTTTATGACTTATTATAGAAAGATTCAATATCTCCTTGAGATCCCCACAATTGTAATCCTATCAAGTTATTATCCTCATCGTTGTGGGGCACATTTACTAAGCAGGGCTATGCAATAAAACACGTCTCAAATGATGCCGGACGACACAGTACAGCCTATTTAAATAAATTGGCCATAAGGTGACTTAAAGCCCCAGAAGGTGCCATACGGGGTAGCATTCCTTAGTGAATATGTCCCTTTCTCTCTGGCTAATGATGGCAGAATGATTATTTTTAACAAAACAGCAAATGGAAAAAGGTCTGGAACAAAAAAATATATATATTTTCATAAGAGGTGAGGTAAAGATCGTAAAAATGTTCCAATGCACCTGGTTAAAATGTAGTTTAAAATACTTATACATGTATTATTTTTTACTTTAATAATGTGTTTTAAGCATCCATTTAACCAATTAAACATGCTACTGCCCTTAGTTCATTTTGGTCCACGGCCCCTTTTACCCGCAGCGCTGTAGAAGGTGTCGGGGAAAGGGAAAGAGGGAGCTTACAATAAAGGGATCAATCTATCCAAGTTTCCTGGCTGCTAAGAGGAAAATGCAGCAAAAAGCACCACCAGATTAATCTGGGAAACAGGATTCCACTGAAAGCAATGAGGTCTCTCCCCTGGATAAACCTGGGACAGATTCTGTTCACTGGGTTTGCTACAGATTTGCAGCTGGGAGACTTTCCTAACGCACCATTAAAGTGTTCAAAGTTCAAGCAGCTTCATGCTTCTGTTAAGTTGCATGACAAATAACTGCTGCTGTACTTCAACCAGGGAGAACTCTGCAGACTGTGGGGATTACATGGCAATCCTTTACAGGCTCTCTGATGTAATTTAAGGTCCTGCATGCCCTTTCAACATGTATTTGAGAAAGCCCCACGTGTCTGACAGGCATGCAGGTACATTATCCACACAGATATTGAAGAGCACTACACTTTTGTGGTAAAGCTGCTGGTGTGCGGTAAACCAATAAGTGTTTCTAACATGCTGAAGAAGTAGCAGATGTTTTTGCCTGTGTACAATTAAGCCACATGTGATATTAAGCCTACAAATGGCTTTATAACATTCTAGTAAGAAAAGAAAAAAACATTTTCATTGTAGCAATTGTCAGGGCAATGAGACAGTTACAAAGTTAGAACAGTATTTTTATATACATAAAGAATCTGCTCAAGACCACGGTTTCAAAAACACACACAAAAAAAGACAGCACTTTGTATACTGTGTCTTTGTAAATTGCCTTCTTTAAAAAAATCATGTTGTGCCTCTAAGCAATGTACTGTATAACCCATGGTCATGCACTGTAGAAGAAACAACCCAATAATGACATGCCTTTTGGACATTAGAATCACTTCAAATCCTTGGTGGTCAAGTCACTGCCTTTCAAGCGGATGAGCCCGGTTCAAATTCCAATGTCAGCTCCTTGTGACCTTGGGCAAGTCACTCAATCTCCCCGGGCACCAAAATGAGATTGCAAGCTCTATATGCCAAGAAAAATTCTATGGACAAAATGCTGTGAAGGAGGCGGTCACTGCTCACCGATCAGAAGGAACCAAGCGCAATTAGAAATAAAAAGTTATTTATTCATCCAAAAATAGACATACATAGAGCCAGGAACGTGTTTTGTCCTTGCAAAAGGACTTTATCAAAAGAGGATACTCCTCACGGCGGTCTCGCTGATATTCCGGTCCTATTCATTGCTTACTGGCCCCCCACCCTGGGTGAGTCCATTGATGCATGAGGACTTGAAATAACTTATATGTGTTAATATAGCCCTTCATATAGCCCCTTTTCAAGCTGTCACAACTGACTAGAGCTAAGAAGATTCATTATATGTCACTGTATGGTTTTTATTGCTATTAATTGAGCATCGTTTTTTGAGGTTTATTCCTCCTTTTTTTCAAATGTACAGCACAAGACCATATCATTATTGCATACGCTTTGTTAATAACATTAAAGTTATCACTAATACATTATCTACTTGCAGTGGATATTAGCTGTGGCTTCATATACCCCCATAACTTATATCATGTGAGGTAGAAACCATTTCCAGCCCCTCATTGCAAAGCCAGCATAACCAGACTTCACACAGATGAGAACCAAAAGGTCGGAACTGCTGCCTGTCAGTAGGTTTACTGACTATGCACTTCTTTAACCCAGCTGTGCTGAAAATCTGTGTAATACAGCCGGCATATGTTTATAGGGGTCTATGTTAAAATGGACATGAATCAAAAGGTTGCACTGTGTGCTCATTTGCATGTCATTTCCCAGAATCCCTGGCTGCAGTGGAAGCACTGTTTGCTAGGAGATAATGGTGAAAAGCAGGGTTGCAGACCTGTCCGAGACATTTTTATGTGAATGCTCACAAATGGTATTTTTATTTGATGATATATATATATAGCCCTGTTTCCCCTAGAACACAGGAAGACTACTAATGCTGTGTGTAACCTGTTTGCTCGCAGGGCCTGAGCCTCTGCCACGGAGAGCCTGGGGCGATATGCATACATTACTTCTTACCAGATGCAGCGCCTCCACCTGTGAGGGATCCCAGCAGAGTGGGAGTTGTTCCTCGCAGGACACCAATATAATGATATACACACTGTATGTATAATAACAAATACCTTTACTAACGATAGTCATCAATCTTATATGCATAACATTCACATACTCCTTCCAACTAGAGATACAAGTATCCAAAGCGGCTCGCAAGACACAACCCTCCACCATGTTCTCCACACTGTGTCCAATGTCCCACTCCCAAACCCCAGTGTGTGTGGTGACCGCGCGGCCACTGTAGAGAAAGAAGATATATAGTTGGTGCACTTGGTTGGCCAGCAAATAACTTCACAAAGGATCCGCCGACACGTGATGCCTTCCGCAATGTCCTTCCAGGCAATCCCACCCGGGCATATATTATGACTGTCTCTGAAGAGGCCTCGTCCCAAACCTCTGTTAGGAAATACAGCGTCCGCTGTGTCCCTGACTTTGCACACTACTGGGGCAGATTCCTATTCTAAAGCCTGTCCCTACAGCAACCACAAGCTGTATGTGACTCAGGGGCCTAACTGGGGCCTAGGGGAGGGGGGGGTCTCTAGCCTAGTGTAGAGACTACTTGCCTCTCTACACATGGAGCTCCTACCTCCGTTCCTTCCTGGTCTTGACTGACTAACGTGCTCCCCTGCGCAACCTTCTATTTCCTTCCTGCAGGGATCTTCATGCCCTATTGGCTCCATGGCATCAGGTGGTCGATACTATCACTCATGGGACTTTTAGTCCCCTCCTCCAGCCCTCCTCTGATAGGTCCGGGCTTCGCGCACAACCGCACTAAACATGCGCATGCGCAAGCTCACTGAAGGCGCCGTCACATACTAGGCTTGCTGCACATGCGCAAACCTCAAAATGGCAGCGCCCTGGACATTCGGGCCACCGTGGAGCCTTCTATGTACCGGAGCTCTCGCTGCATGCTCTGCAACCCTGCCTTACTCTCCCACTGCAGCGGGGGTAAGGACAAACCTGGGGGACCTGGTTACATATACATATATATAATAAACACTGTAGTGTTCACCTAACTTAACGTCACATAAAACTAACAGTATATCTTCCAAGGACAATAACATAATGTAAAAGAGCATACTGTAGTGTTAAGTGCAACCGACATAAGTGATAATGACGTGCAAATGAGGTGTTATCACATATTCACTAGCGTACATTATGGTTAATGTGGGGATTTAACATTGCGTTACTTAAGTTAAACCTAAAAATGGCGTTGCTCCTATCCCGACACTGAAATGTGTTTTTCTGCGACTGTAGATCAATAGATCAAGCCCATAGTAATATATATATATATATATATATATATATATATATATATATATTATACAGTTAGGTCCGGAAATAATTGGACACTGACACAATTTTCATAATTTTTGCTCTGTACGCCACCACAATGGATTTGAAATGAAACAACAGTCCCCTTATTTCAGGGGCTCAAATGTAATTGGACAAATTAACACAATCATAAATAAGATGTTCATTTGTAATACTTTGTCGAGAATCCTCTGCAGGCAATGACTGCTTGAAGTCTGGAACGCATGGACATCACCAAACGCTGGGTTTCCTCCTTTGTGATGCTTTGCCAGGCCTTTACTGCAGCTGTCTTCAGTTGTTGTTTGTTCGTGAGTCTTTCTGCCTTAAGATTTGTCTTCAGCAAGTGAAATGCATGCTCGATCGGGTTGAGATCAGGTGATTGACTCGGCCATTGCAGAATATTCCACTTCTTTGCCTTAAAAAACTCCTGGGTTGCTTTCACAGTATGTTTTGGGTCATTGTCCATCTGTAAAGTGAAGCGCCGTCCAATCAACTTCGCTGAATTTGGCTGAATCTGAGCAGACAATATATCCCTAAACACTTCAGAATTCATCCGGCTGCTTCTGTCTTCTGCCATAACATCAATAAACACTAGTGACCCAGTGCCATTGGACGCCATGCATGCCCATGCCATCTCACTGCCTCCACCGTATTTTACAGATGATGTGGTGTGCTTCGGATTAGGAGCCATTCCAAGCCTTTTCCATACTTTTTTCTTCCCATCATTCTGGTACAGGTTTATCTTAGTTTCATCTGTCCAAACAGTGCTGTTCCAGAACTGGGCTGGCTTTTTAAGATATTGCTTGGCAAAGTCAAATCTGGCCTTTCTATTCTTGAGGCTTCTGAATGGTTTGCACCTTGTGGTTAACCCTCTGTATTTGCTCTCGTGAAGTCTTCTCTTTATGGTAGACTTGGATAATGATATCCTACCTCCTGGAGAGTGTTTTTCACTTGGCTGGATATTGGGAAGGGGTTTTTCTTTACCATGGAAAGGATCCTACGATTATCCACCACTGTTGTCTTCCGTGGACGTCCAGGCCGTTTTGTGTAGCAGAGCCCACAGTGCGTTCTTTTTTTCTCAGAATGTACCAAACTGTTGATTTGGCCACTCCTAATGTTCCTGCTATCTCTCTGATGGATTTTCTTCTTTTTCTGCAGCCTAAGGATGCCCTGTTTCACTTGCATTTAGAGCTCCTTTGACGACATGTTGTGGGTTCATAGCAACAGCTTCCAAATGTGAATGCCACACCTGGAATCAACTCCAGACCTTTTACCTGCTTAATTGATGATGAAATAACGAAGGATTAGCCCACACCTGTCCATGAAACAGCGTTTGAGTCAATTGTCCAATTACTTTTGGTCCCTTGAAAAAGAGGGGGCTACATATTAAAGAGATGTGATTCCTAAACCCTTCTTCCAATTTGGATGTGAATACCCTCAAATTAAAGCTGATAGACTGCACGTTAAGCCCATATTCATTATTTAACTGTAACTTGAATTAATTTCGGTACACAGCCAAAACAAAACTTGTATCAGTGTCCAATTATTTCCGGACCTACAGTAACTATTATATATATATATATATATATATATCAAAACAGAACAAAAAATCAAAGTAGCGCCTATATAGTAACCTACCAACTGTGAGTATGTCTAACCAGCTGTGATATACAACCAATGGGGTGGCTAAGATAGGTATATGAATATAAAAAACCTTATGTTACCTTAAGATATTACATTTAAAATAATAGATAAAATAACTTTAATAAAAAAAAATATATAAAATGTATTGTAAAAAATGTATATAAGTAGAATAAAAAGTCAATGGATCAATCCGGAAAAAACCTCAAAAAACACAAGTGATGACCACCCGGTCGGGTGCCCCGCTCAGAAGATCCCTCCGGGAACCAGGACCCTCAGCTGCCTGCTTCTGAGAGGCAAAGCAAAGTAGAAGTCTGGATCCCTCGTTTCCCCCGGTGTTGCGGTGACCAGAAGCAGGCAGCTGAGGGTCCTGGTTCCCGGAGGGATCTCCTGAGCGGGGCACCCGACAGCGTGGACGTCACTTCCGGTTGAAGGAGACCACGCAGAGAGTATACAGGAGAAGGACACCATTGCTGAGTCGCATGGCAGTGTTGGCTTATGAGAGCCTATCTCATACCTGCTTGTTTACCGTGTACACTTGTGAGTGGGCATTTGTCTGTTTTTATTGTTCCATAAACTGAATTGTTATACTTTAATGCACTAGGTGTGCGCCTGTTTTTTTCTTTTCTTTTTCATATATATATATATCAATGTTAATGTGCTTACAAGTGTTATTATTATTTACTATATATATATATATATATATATATATAGTAAATAATAATAATAACACTTGTAAGCACATTAACATTTCTCAAACAGGTCTGCAACACAGTTTTTCACCATAATCTCTTATTATACAATACTTCTACTGCAGCCAGGGATTCTGGGAAATGACATGCACATGAGCACGCAGTTTCACCCCTGGTTTCCTATTTTCTATTTTAACATGGACCCCTAAAAGCGTATATCTGTTGCATTACACAGCTTTTCATCACAGTCTGGGTTAAAGTACATAGCGAGTAAACCTACTCACAGACAGCTATTTCAACTTGTGGGTGTCAGTGTGCGGCTGGTTATTCTGGCTTTGCAATGTGAAGCTGGAATAGGTTTCAACCACACATGAAAGTTTCTAAGAACCTTAAAGTAAAAATGTGTCTTGCTTGTGTTCTTTGCAAAATGAACACAACATTATTCCGTTTGTTATGGCTTCAAAGTTACTTGAGAAAAGAGAACATCGCAAAGAAATGCGAGATTGAAAAAGTGCTCAGAAATACAAACAATTCCAGTACATACTGTATAGTGATTATGAAACTTTAAACACTATGATTAATGTATTTGATTAGGCTACCTGTATAAGGTGGCTTTCAGCGCTGGAATCTGTCCTGCAGAATAGCACCCCTTGTAGAGAATATGCACCTGAACATTTTAAAATATTTGTGATTTAGAAATGTATCGATCACATGCAATTAATTTAATTTACAATAGCAGCATCACACTAGCTACAGTTTCTGGCGGACTTTATAGCTACATTTACAAGAGGATTGCCTTGATGACACAATAGCAGTGACATTATTATAGGTTGTGTAACAGACCAAAGTAGAGCATACAGTTAAAGTAAAAGATTTATTCAAAATGTATGGAAATATTTATTGATTGAAATGAAAGCCAACAATGCATGTTATGTACAGTATGCCCTAATTGTTTCTTATACCCCTGCTTGCCATTACATACCGTAATTGCTCATTTAAAATAAAAGCACGTCACATCCATTTAAAGGGTCATCTGCAATGTGCGAAAAGAAAGAAAAGAAAATGCATGTGAGTAAGAAGGGAAAATAATACTTTTCCCTTCTGAACATCCTTTCAGCCAATCCTACATTTCAATGATCAGCACCTTCTCAGCACATGTGGTGTCTGGATACTCGTTATTGTTCTCTGAGCAGCAATTTTGCTCCGTTTTTTTCTTGGGAGGAAATCATCTGGAACCGGTTATACTTTGTGGCAAATTGCCTTGGATTTGAACCAAAACGACACTGAGAAAATAAGCCCCTGTGCTTTCCCCACTCTGTTTAGTATCAGCAATCCTACTCAACAATAAATGATATTACTTTGCTTGTATTTCTTTCATCCAAATTAAGAGAAATAAAACATTACACCACACATTATCTACTGTGCGTTGGTCCCCCATCAAACCTTTGTTTGGAAACAGAATGGAAATGGTGTGTTGCATTACATGGACTGTATTTGCAATTCTTAGTTTTACATCTGGGAACTAGGTTAGTACAGCTCAACCCCGTTATAACGCGATCCGTTACAACGCGAATTTGCTTATAACGCCATGCTAGCGTGGCTCTCAATTTTCGTATTTATGAATACTTTACAAACACGATTATTGGTGTCTTAAATACTTTATTGTACAATGCATACAATTGTACATTATTTCTAACGCGATCCGCTTATAACACGATGTGATTCTTCGGACCCCAAGCACAGCGTTATAAGGGGTTTTAGCTGTATATGCAGATACCGAGAATTTGTCATGAGACACTTCCTAGTTTGTACAACAGCATCTATTTTGTCCTACAGTAAATCAGTTTGACTACTGCAATTCCACAGAACAAATGACTGAAGTGATAGAAGACGACCAATCTTTCCACATGCTAATAACCATGTAGATTTATGTATCAGACTGTTGAAGAACAGAGGGATTGCATTTTGAAATGCTAGTGGCTAGGAAGAGAGTACATGTTACCACCTTGTTGATGCAACCGGAGCAGGCATTTCTTATTTTGGAGTAGTAAGGAATCATTTTGGTGTTGATGGGTAACCAAAAATATGGGTTTGCAAATCCCGCCATATGGTAAATCAAAACTCAATATGAAAGGCCTCCTATACTCATAATATGTCAGCATGACATATGTCAAAACAGTGAAGTTATGATTCCCAGCTGATGCGATCGATCGCGAGAGGGAAATGACGTCAGACGCCACTGTCGACGGCGCGGCTGGATACACAGGAGGATCGGGAGAGCAAATACAATACTACAAACACCTCGACTATACACCGAAAGATACCTTTATGTATACAATGTATATGTACAAAGTGTGAGTACATTCATTTACCCGTTACTTTTATAAAAGCCATTGTTTTCTGCAATCTGCACCATTGGGTTTTTATCTCTTCCCTTATATACTGCTACATGGGATTCTGAGTCTCTTCAACTCTGGAAAAGCCCAAACGGTGGGAGAAAAGTCTGGGGAACAATTGATAACATCAATACCAACAATCTACACAACTTCTGACTAAGTCAGATACAGGCTTTAAATATTCTTTATTGCTGTAAGTAGAATTGCCCCAAGAGCCAAGAACTACATCAGACCAACATTTGAATTAACACGCTGCACAATTATTGTTTTTTATGTTTTTTATTTACATGATGTGTCCCTGACTGGAGCGCTCCCTTTCCAATCCAAACTAAGACTTCTATCGTGGGAAATCTTAGTACATTTCCAGGAGAGGTTGAGAAGTATCCAGTTGGGTAATCACTTCATGGTTATTATATCTTGTTTTATATTGTTTTATCACTGTTAATATTTAAGGAAACGGTGGCGCCAGCGCAAATCATTTAAATAAAACAGTGAAGTTACACATACTTTAATCATTAGAATCCTTATTAATCTTGTTTTCCTACATGAGTTTCCAGTTTAAAGAGTTGCACTTCATTTAAAAGATCATTTTGCAAAGAGAGTAGGGTATGTTTTGATTCCAATTAGGTAGCATTATACATGAATATATAGCATGGTGGCAACAATGTTCTTTATTCATTCCTTCTTGAAAGCTATGAAAGGTCACCCAGTTGCATGTGAAAGTAACTAAGTATGTAATTTAGTTCTTACTAAAATGCATGGGTAATTGCAAGAAAAGTGTTACCATAGATGTCCATTGTCTTTTCAGCCTTGTGCTCTCTCCCTAGCAAACTCTATTGAGGTTATAAATGGCATACTGTACTGTAGCAGGGTAAGGTACATAACTGCTTGAACAGTAAAGCTACAGTGTATTTACAGTAAGTTAACTAAATGAGAGATCTAAAGCTGAACTCACCAATGGACTTAACAGTTAAACATGTTTTTTCTACCGAACACATCTTATCTGTCAATGTTAACTATGTTCATTAAGGAAATTAATCTTTGACCGAACCAAGTACAGTATGTAACCTTTCTTTTTTTTTGTGTGGGATATTAGAATGATAACAATGCTGTAGACATTTCACTTTGCTTTTAACTTGTTGATAGTAGGTTCAATAGCTTAGCACTAATGCATGAATTCCCCTGTAAAGGAAACCCTCTCCTGATTCATTATGCACTGAGGTCAGAGTATCGCATCCCGATCTTGCATGAACTGTTATTCAGGTCAAATGGCAGTTAACACCGGTAGGGTGCAATACCCTGCATTGGCACGTAGTAAATCCCGGTCTTAAACCTTTGTTCAAAGTTCTGAGAAGATGTCTACCCCATGCTGAAGTAGAATTCAGCTCCATTTAAAGCTGCAGTTCAAGCTGCCATTTAAAAATTCTACTTAATATGTGCATCAATGCAATTTGCACACTGACAAGTGATTAGCTAATTTGCTGATCGATCCATTCTCCTGTGATCGAAGATTCGGCTCTGGGGTTCATAAAATCACGCTTAGGGCTGCAGAGCAGTACCCAAGGTGCAAAGTTCTGTGTTGAAGATCATGTGACCAGGTATGCACTACATACAATTGGCGCACTGCTAGAGAGGGCAAAAGGGGTGTGCCAGAGCCATTTTCATAAGAGGAAGGGGATGTGACTTTGGAAATGGTTACTATAGAAACAAAAATGCTTGTTACATTAGAATACATTAAAAATGTCTTGAAAAATAGTTCCTTTAAAAAAAAATGCTACAAGTATTTTCTCATAGTACAGAACTGATTTGTTAAAAAAAAAAACACATGTAGGATATTGCTTGAACTGCAGCTTTAAGTGAATAGAAATAAAGACAGGGGACACTGCACAGAATATTAACTACTGGCCTTATGGATAGATTCACTTAAGGTCGTTTTAGCTGCATCAAAATGTAACTTTATTAAGAAATAGGATTGAAGGGATTTTTTTTTTAAATTACCACTGTATTAATTACGAATAATGTTTTCATAAGTCGATAACAATATTCATCTCATTGGCATACATGGACATTGTGTTGGCTCAGTATTAAGCATCGCCAGTGATACAAATAAGAACTCATAGAAATCAGCGTTAATGAGAGCTAGCGATTCAGTTGTGATGGGATGGGTGTTATCACACTTTTCTACCATGGGATTATGTTTTAGGGCTTTGCACGAAAACACATGACAGACTACCAATGCAATTCAAAGCAATGCCTTCAGGCACCGACGGCGTTACCATACACCATCCTCCAAATAAACACAAAAAAAACACACAACAAATCTATACAGGCAGTCCTCGGTTATCCAACACAATGCGTTACTCAAAATGGCGTTGGATAGCGAAACGTCTTAAAGCGAAACACGTTTTCCCATAGGAACACTGTTTAAATGAAAGGTTCCGTTCCTGAAGGCATTTTTAATGCTAAAATACACAAAATATTTTACTCCGGCAATAAGATATGCAGCACACACATAAATTATATAGTGTATATACTGTATTATATATATAATATAACATAATATATCATGTAATTTAATAATATAATACATTATAAAGTATAATATATTATTATATTATATGATATATATATTATATACACATAAACAACTTTTCAAAGCATCGTAAGAGCGTTGGATAAGCCATTTTGGCGTTGTAAAAATGAATATAGGTATGCATTGCATAGCGTTGGATAAGCCATTCGTTGTAAAGCGAAGCGTTGTAAAACGAGGACTGCCTGTATGTTCAAATATTAACACTTTAATAACCATGGCCAGCTAGTAGTGGGTTAACCATGATTAGCTAGCCACTTGGGCTACTAAGGAGTTAATATATGAATACGTTGTGCAATGTTAAAATACATCATATTATGTCCTATTCTAGTTTGGCTAGTCCAATTGTCTCTGTCTATAATGGCCATTATATGCATAGACAAGATAAGCCTAGCGCAAGCCTGGTTGAGGTGATAAAAATTGGCAATATTTTCAGGGTGTAGCCTGATCTCGCCAGTTTCCAGAGTTGAGTGAGAGTCATATGCATCCGTAATTTGGCATTACTTACTCATTTGAATGTGCCACGTTAAAAATGTCACTGGCGCAAGCAGTGTAATGTGAAAGATGACTCTTAACTTGCTGTTTTCTCCCACTTTGTGCCTCATCTACTTCTTGTTCAAAAACAAAGAGAAAAGGATGCAAAGTGCTTGAGGTGAATCACAGGAACTTGCAATTGTATTGAAATAGAAATTCACGTTAACACTGTAAATGTGAAATCCGTGCAAATCAAATCTGTACAATAAACTATACTATACTCTGAAAGACGGCATTGCATTTGTAATAGTAATCTTTATGCATTACTGATCGCCACCAGCACTGAAGTGGTTAATGGCATGTTACCTTTTAAGCCCAAATCCTGTCTTCAATGAGGCCGCTGCCTACAAAAAGCAGCAGAAAAGTACCTTGCACGGAGTTAGCCTTAGAGGACAAACAGAAAATATCCTTTGGGATGAGGAGTTTTAGCACATCTAACATTCCAGCAACGGGCTTCTACACGTCTGACAACCAGGCGTCCAGTGTATTGTGAATCTGAAGCACAGTTTAACTATTTCTGTAGCTGGGCGTCTCTCGGAAGCAGGCTTTCAAACCCCCCTGTTTTCCGGATGACACCAGCATGAGCTCTGCACTGCTCCATTTTATGCTTGCGGGTTTAAGAAACGTGTTAATAAATTAGCAGATTATTCGCGAAAGATTCCATACTCTGATTGGAAGCTTGCAGAGGCTAATTAGAGCTGATATTACAGTCATTGTTGCCTCATAGAGATCTCTGTTAACTAGGGTGAGATCAGTTATAAGAGGATAAACTTTAGTGCGGTAGTACGCTCTTTAACAAAAACCATATGACGACAGAGTGGCAGGTCTGGCAAAGGTACGAATCAAAACAGTCTGTACCTGGAGGAGTACTCGGTAGATAATTCTGATATTCCCTTGGTTGGTCAATGAGGACCTATCTAACTCTGCAGACTTAGTTACCTCCAAAAATAATACCTAGACACTTTGTTGATAGAGGGAACAAACAACCTTTTAGATGTTTTTCGCTCAATACTTATTCAAATATGAACAGAGAAAGGTAGGTCTGATAGGGGTATGAGTCAACCTGTCTGTATGTAGTGTAATACAGTTAGGTTATGCCGATTGCCCCTGGGTTGATCAGCTCCGTGCTTATTGCCTCTGTTGTTTGAATATAGCCCCGTCATATAATACCTGGAATTTGGTTAGTGGGGTTAAGACAATTTCGGTGTAAAGGATAAACTTTAGTGTGGTAGTACTCTTTACCAAAACACATATGAAGATAAAGTGGCAGGACTGGCAAGGGTATGGATCAGCCCTTGAGTCCAGGGATGGCTGTTTACTATAATCAATTGTTTGTAAATAGTGTACTGTGTTTGGAAATATTTAAACAGTTACAGTAAGTTTACAAAAGTTTATTAAAGTTTCAAACTGTCTGTTCCTGGAGAAGTACTAGGCAGATGATTCTGATATTCCCTTGATTGGTCAATGAGAACCTGTATAGCTCTGCAGACTTAAAATGACCTCCAAAAACCAATCCTAGAACCTCTGTTGATAGAACAACAAAAAAACCTTTTAGATGTGGTTTACAGTAGCTCTATCCTTATTCAAATATGAACAGAGAATGGTAGGTCTGGTAGGGGTATGAATCAACCTGTCAGTACGTGGTGTAATACAGGTAGGTGATTTGATTGACCCTAGGTTGATCAGTTCAGTGCTTACTGCCTCTAAAGTTTGAAAATGGCCCCATATATAATACCTGGAAATTTGGTTAGTGGGGTTAAGACAATTTAGCATCTATAAAGAACAAAATAAAAAGATTAACGAGCTTTCTCCGAGATTTTTGCACTAGATTCTAAAACGCTTGGCAGTCTTGATTGATTTCTAATAATATATGAGGCTCGGCTGACCCATCACTGGATGGCTCTTCAGTTCTGCTCTGACTATGTCCTTGGCCCCACCCTCGCCGGTCTTGTTTAGCTTGTCAAATCTGCATGTCTCCTAAAGGTCTCTACCTCTAATGCTGGCCCCCTTTCATAGTACAGTATTTGGTTCTGATGCCCCGTTCCGGTTTGAAACACAGGCTTATCTCTCTCCAGCTTATTGTATGGTATTGTAACCATAATTTATGTAACAATGGACTTGTTCTGGAACCTCTTCTACAACCCCTTTTCCCCTTCCTTTCTCTCTTCTGTACCCCCATACTTCCCCCATTATTAAATTTACACTGAAAAATCAAAACTTGTTTAAAAAAAAACCCAGAGCATTATGAACAAGTTGAGACCAGTGGCAAAGTTTTTCCAAGTGCTAATCGGACAAACAGTAGTCAAAGTACCCCCAAATATTCTGAAAAGTGACTTACATATTTACTAAACCAAAATATTTCCACCAAATATGTAACTACCTGTGTCTGCAATTTTGATGCTTTTAAGAAAAAGAAAAAAAAGGTGTCAAAGCCTTTCTAGGAACACCCTTCATAATTCAAAATAAGAATGTTTATAGATCTCTGCTAAATTATATCGTGCCCACTTTTTATGTTTTCTTAATACCCCGTACATACAATGTGCATGATAGCCCAGTCTATACGTTTTATATTTTCAGTGTTTTA